>NW_028075471.1:32983829-33328230 GCF_014824575.4 Sturnira hondurensis
TGTATACCTTGCATTATTCGGTTTTTTATCAAACAAATCGGTGGCTTGTACGTAGACCTCAAAAAACATAAGCTGGACATGACGAAGAATGTGGAGCCGGTTCGATATATAAAATAAAAAAGGGGGAGATGTGGGAGTCCGCCAGGCCGCAGGGGACCAAGGACAGAGCCCCCACTGTGAAAATGGTGGCGGGACTTGGTTTCTGGTCCCTGGAGCTGGCGGGTATCTTGACATCTTCCGGACCTTCTCCTTCTCAGCCTTGAAGGAAAGAACAAGATCTTGGCATATGCGTCATGTTCCAAGGAAGTGATAGTCATGAGGACACTGCTATCTTTGGGCTCATGTTCTCAGGATATGAGAACATCTTGCCCTCTTGATAGCCTTCGGGAGTGTACAAACTTTTGTAAAACAGCATTGTTCTCAGGCCACTGCAGTTCTGCATATAAGCCAGCAGTTCCTTGAATAAATTTGCCATTTGCCAGCAGAGCTCATGGTCCTCTCCATTCTTTAAGTCCCTCGCCTCACCTCGCGACCACCCTTGCTGCCGCGGGTGGCGGCATTTGCTCCTTTGTATTGCTTATGAGTTCTGCAGGAAAACAACAGTTTTCTCTTAAGCTCACTTCTTGTTTTTGTGCAATTAAAAAAAAAACTACTCCTTCAACATTTCCCTGAGATTCTCCTTAGCCAAATGTACAAATTTACTAGGTAAATTTTCTGCCTTCCAAGTTATTGTAGAGCACAGTTTTGCCATTGTCCCACTACCATGTGGGCACAGATTCCCACTTTTCCAGGGTGTGACTGTGATTTCTTCAGCAACTTTCTGGCCTCTGCTAGCAATTTATTCACCACTTCTCCAATTTTAGCTAATATTCTTTTGTTACTTTCCTGGTCTTTGTCTACCACCGGGTCCCAAAGCTGCTGTTACAGAAGAACTCCAGTCCTGGTACCACTTTCTGTATTGGTTAGTTTTGCTACATAACAAACTGTCCAAAACTGTAGATGACAACAACAATATCTATTGTGAAAAATTTTTTCACAATTTTATGGGTTTGCTTCATGTTTTTCTCATCAAAACTGGCTCAGCTGCTGAGGGTAGAGGGTTAAGATGGATGATGTTTAAAAGTACAAACTTGTAATAAGTAGTAGATAAATCATGAGATCTAATGCACGATATAATGAATATAGACAATATCACACTATAATGATGTGATGTGATGAATATTGCTTCAGTGGCAATCATATTATAATATATAGTTGTAACAAAGTAACACTCTGTATACCTTAAATTTACACAATGTTACATATCAAATTTCTCAGGGGAAAAGAAAGCAAGCCTAGCTTAGCAGAGGCTAAAAGGTCTGAGATGGCTCTGTATATGTCTTGTGGTTGCTCTGTGTCTGCAATTAAAAAAAAACTTTTTTAAATTGCAGACACAGAGTGATGACCACATGTTTGTCACCATCAGTAGACTGTCCCGGCCCTGTCCACATGGAACAAAGTGACAGTGCACAGGACCACACATCCAGGAAGGGGAGGAAGCAGTGGGCCCCCTTTTGCCACCTACCACATTCCTTCCATTTTCACTTCAGTTTCTCTCACCTTCTTTATTCAGGTACTGAGGGCGTAGCTTTGTCAGCAGTTTGATTGGCTGCCTCCGCAGGGGCTGGCATTCTTAGGCTACCTGATCGAGACTGTGTGAAGGTTTACTACAGCTATGCATTTGGCCTAATTCAATACCTAATTAAACTATGTGTTTTTGGATCTTTTTGGCAATTCGAACTCTTTTCAGTTTCTGTTCGAGAATGCCACACTAAAATCATTCAGTTATTCTGCACTATTTGAGGTGTGGTTGATTAAAACTGTCCTACTTTGGGGGCATGGTTTACCATTCATGAGCTTTTGGACACCCTTCTTTATCATTAGGGAAGTGACGTTTTCCATGAAACTTACCTTGCCCTTAAGAAAATCAATATTGAAGACAATTATGAATTTGTTTGAAGAATGAACATTGTAATGGTAGGTTACATGGAACTTTAAAAAATATGCTTTCTCTGTCCCAGGGTTAGTGGTTTCAAAGGAGGAGAGAGTGTGAGAGAGGTCAGGTTTGGGAGTAGGAGAGGGAATTATGTTTTGAGGAAAGCATCTATTTAAGGCCTCTGCATTCTTAAGTCCATCAAAGGGGTCATTTATTTCTCTCATAAATCTGTAATGATGGCAAAGTTGCACATAGTAGTTTGTAATGCCCTTTGGTCGGCAAAATAACAGTGGGAGAGGTAAACACGCACATGAGCCCAGTAATGTCCACTCGATATTTCTTAATAGCCCCTGAGACGGCAAAACTAAATGATCTTGCTTGCTAAAAACCACGGCAATATCTGAGAGGATGAGTTTCCAGTCACAAATTGGAACACAAATAATAAGATGATTTCTTCTGCTCCGTAAAACCTGAAATGTTAGCCACGATTTCCTGCAACTGGCGAGCCTTCTGCGTTCACACAGACTTGTAATAGAAACTCGGTGTATTCTTATTCTTAGACCATTTCCCATTTTAATTGTGTTAAAACATTATTAACATGTTTATAAACTGAAAAGCTTAGGCCAAAATTCTGATTTTGTTTCACTAGACTCTCAGATTTACATCTTGGCCTCTTAAGAGAATTTTTCTATCCTGCTGCCTCAAAACTGAAGAGTTTGTGCTTGAATAAATAAGATTTACTTAAATAAAATTTACTTAAAAATGTCTGTTTTCCCTTGAGCTTAGCCAAAAGGCCAAGAAGTGATAAATGTCTGTTTTCAAGCAAGATGCATTTTTATGTACTTGCTCTTAAGAACAGTAAATAAAAATATTTCCCTGGCTGGTGTGGCTCGGTTGGTTGGAGCATTGTCCCTTACACAGGAAGGTTTAGGCTTGATCCCTGCTCTGGGCACACACCATCTTTTGCTGTGTATAGTGTGCACCCATGTTTTTGGTCCAAAGTTTCAGGGAAAAAATTTCTTATTTTAATTTTTTAATTCAGTTTTTTATACTTATTCATACTTGGATACTTGTATTTTCTATTATAAAGGAATTTTAGCATTTATTTTTAAACATATTATGGTATAAGAAATTTCATGTAACAGATAATTACAAAACACAAGAGCCGATACATGGAACAAGAAAGTACTACTCATGTATAATGTCCATCCTTATTTTTCCCTCAAAAATTTGGGCAAAAGTGAGCATTATACATGGTAAAGTACAGTACCTAGTTTGCGTGTTCAATTCCCAGTGAGGGCTCTTAGGAGAGCATGGCCAGCGACCAATCATTTCTCTTTCATTTCTCTTTCTCTCTCTCTCTCCCCCAGCCCACCCCTAAAAGCAGTGGAAAAAATGTCCTTGGATGAGGATTTAAAAGAATAAAACAGTTTATAAAAAATATCAACTTAACTACCTGAAAGAATTATTTTGTGAAATGATGACTAGGACTAATGTTTGATAAACACACTGCCATTTAAAGATTAAACTCTTTACCCACTTTCCAGGAGCAATTTATGGCCAGTCAGAGGTTTTTGACTTCATATCAGGTTCACTAATACTACCACCATTCCTTGAATGTCTGATGCTTCTGCTCTGGAAAACTGAAGTTGTCTCTTAATGGTTTTTTCCCACAGTGCTCTTTAACCACCACCTAATCATTTTATTCATTGCTATCAGAGTAATTTTCCTTAAGCTGTCATTCCCTGGTTTAGAAACATTAACTATTTTCTCATAGACTATGGAATAAAACCCCAAATCCCTACTTAGCATGTAAGGCTCTCAATCAGCAGGCATCACACCTATTTTCCACCTTCATCTTAATGCACAGAAAAGAAGTTAACTTTTCTTAATTTTAAGAAAAAGCACTTTCCATAGGAAAAAAATTATCTCTTATTTTAAGACAGAGACATCAAGTTTTGAATGCGTCAGAAGATTGTATATTGTTTTGATCTGGAAGGCCTAGCACTGCTCGGGGCCTACTCTGTAATTTGGATTCAACCAATTGTATTTATTAGGAGTTCTCCATGTGCCAGACATTTTCACATAACTTTAACTTGGGATCCTCAAAGCAATCCTGTTGGGTATTACCACATTTGAGCTCAGAAAAGGTAAAAAATATGCACCCAAATCCTCATGACTGGTCAGAGCGGAGCCAGAATTTGAACAGCATTCTCCTGCTGTAATCGGTGTGCTTTCCCCTTTAGCACAGTTTAGCAGAGTTTCATCACAGTACTGTCTGGGTTCGTCATGAAACCTTCTTATAGTTTTGTTCAGTGGCCTCTACACCAGGATGACTTTGGGAGATGACAGTATAATAAATGAACTTTTTAGAATTGCAGTGCACCAGGGTCTTAGTCTCATATATGCTAGGCTCTGAACTGTTTTGTTTTGTTTTTTTCTCATTGGGTTGCATGGTGGCAAACAGGTGTTTTCTTCTTGACGCATGTTTTATGTTGGATATTTAAAGCATGATGTGATGATGAAGATGAACTTGCAGTGATACTGAACATACAGCACTTAACAGGGTGAGAGTTCACGGCCTTTGGAGCATTCAATGGTGTTGCCCGTGATGCCAAAAGCAGGAATGAATGTATTCAGAAGACATTCTAGGCATTATGGTTTAGTTTAAGTTCGTTTGGTTTAGTTTAAGACATTTGAGAAATTTCATTGTGTTTTGGTCCTACAGAAATAATTGAAATGGTTCTTGAAAGTTTTAGTTCATTGTAAGGGATTCATCTTCCTGCTGCCTCCCAAATGGTCATATCTTAGAGGGTGAATATCTTATGAAGAATTCTGCAAAGACAGAGAATACTGATGATGAAAATATTGAATGCTAATAAGAAACACATAAGCACTTCAGGTATAATGCAAAAATATTTAACTCACTGAGACCAAATTTAAAATACATTTAATTTTCAGACTCTAAGACTGTGGGTGGATTTGAATTCTGTATTCTTAAACCACAAAATTTAATAGGAAACTCTTTATTTTTAAAGATTTTATTTATTTATTTTTAGAGAGAGGGGAAAAAGGGAGGAAGAAAGGGAAGGAGAGAAACATCACTGTGGGGTTGCCTCTTGCATGTCCCCTTCTGGGGACCTGGCCCACAATCCAGGCATGTGCACTGACTGGGAATTGAACTGGAGACCCTTTGGTTTGCAGGTTGGCACTCAACCCACTGAGCCATACCAGCCAGAGCAGGAAACTCTTTTTGGTTCATATATCCCTCAAAATGTTTCTTCTAAATATTTTTGGATATATCTTTCTCAAGAACTGAAAAGGGTCTGAAATTTTATCCCACTTGCAAGCCAAGCAGTTAGCCTGCCACAATTTCGTGGGTGGTGGCAGAAGACATGATACTTGTGGGTAAGAAACCAAGGACAGTTTATTACTCACAGTAGTAATAGTATCAGCATTTTTACCAGTTCCCTGGGCCTCAACCCTTGCTGGTAATGTTCAGGGGATAACTGCATATGTAGTGAGGAGTATTATAGGTGAGCAACCCTGAGTTTAGGGAGCCCAGATTTTTTATAATGGGCAGTGAGCTTGTCTGCCTTTTCCTCCAGAAAGAGACGCTATCTTCCAGGGCTGAAAGCAAAATTTGCTTTTTGCTCCAGAACAAGAAGTTACCTGTACCTCCTATGGCTATTTGCTACACATATCCCCAAAAAAGGTAGCTCGGAGGCTTCTGCTTGTAAGATGTGAAGAAATGTGAGAGACCCATGCAGAATTTTCTCCCAACAGCCAACTTCTGCAGTGCTAAGCAACTTTAGGTCATGCTACCAGCCTGACACATGGGGTAGAAACAAGTGACACCCTGTGATTTGAGGGGTCCTGTCCCTAAAATTAAGTGCATATCAATATTTTACCATTATAATTTCACTCCTTGAATCAAGCTTTATATCCACAAATGAGCCCCTTATCTAAGTACAAATACTGCTGGAAGTAATTTCATTTTATCCCTTCATACTTTAGTAAATAGAGGTTGGGTGTTACAGGCAAAGAATATTCCTGAGCTTGGAATTAGATGCGATTTTGAGGCCTAGTTTTGCCACTGACTACACTGGCCTTCAATTTCTCTGTATATTAAATATTAAACACTAGAAAACAGTGGAGAAATGCTATAAAAATTTAGAGAGAAAATGCTTACCAAACTAAAATTCTCTATGTATGTAAACATGAGAGTAAATGTGTTTTCGGGTATCTGAGGTCTCAGCAGAGTTATAGCCCCTATACTCTTTTTCAAAAAAAACAAACAAACAGAAGAATGGATATGTTCCATGGAAAGACTCAGTAAAATAAGAAATAGGAAAGCATGAAATAAAAAAGACTAAGGATCTAACACAGGAGGGAGGCAAAGGGTATTCGCAGGGTGATGGCAAAGGGAAGCCCCACCATGGCAGGCATCCAGCCGCCCAGAAAACAGTCCAGACTGTAATGGAAAGACAAAGGAGTCCACAGGGACATCTCCGAGAAGCAAATTACACCAACATATTATACGAGGTGTTTGACTGCATTGAGAAGAGTTTTCCACTCAAATGAAGAGTTTGAGAATGAGTTGATGATAGGTATATAGCAAACCAAGCAACCCACCCCTCAAAAAAATAGAAGAAAGTAAAAACTCTTAGGAAATAAGAAGTTGTACAGAGATATAATTATACTACATGACTGAGCTGTAAACAATATTAATAGATTCATAATTATGTAAACTTTAACTATGGATGTAACCTAAACGTTGGTGGTAGTTATGTCGGGAAGAAGGAGAAAGGGGACATGTGCGCATGTTTTAGGGGGTGTGTGGGGATGTGTTAAGAGAGGTATTTCCTCATGTTCCATAGAGGGAAGTAAATAAATAATGTTTAATATTTAAAAATCAGGAAATAACAGTGTAAGAACATTATTTATAAAATGGATATCAACATCAAAAGAGACAGCTAAAAGAATTGGAAGTGGTTGACTCGAGGAAACAGGACGGGTTGGCAAAGGGTGAGTTAGAGGACTCTTTTTGTCATGTTTTACTCTTTAAACGATGTGCGTGTATTACTTTGATCAAAATTAAAATTAACTTTAAAATGTAATGCATTAATTGGCTCATCGCCAGTTAAATGTTTAGCAGAGATTAGTCGAAATTAGAAATGGGATGGAGCCTGTGGAATAAAGGGGGCACATACCAGAGAGCAGAAGGTGATGCTATTAGAAGAGGTGAGATTTATATTTCTAGTTTGGTTACAATCTTTTACTAGGGCCAACCCTGGCTCCATCTTTGATCTCACATCATAAGCTGCGTTAGAGTATTAATCACATTGAGAAGCTGTACTAACTTCTCTGGGACACTAAGGCCTATATGGCAAGTCACCGCTCCCGCCCACAAAATGCTATCATCTCAGCCTACGTTAATGCATCTTTGCTGAGTGCCTAATTCAGCGTCCAGGGGTACTCCTTACATTTATGTCAGTCTGTAGAATTTAAATGACCAGTCTCCCAGATAAAGATGATGTCCAATTCAACATTCTGAATTGCATCTCACAATTGTTATTGCTCAATAAATATTACAGTTATAATACTTGGAGGGCTGGGGTGCTTTCAGCTTCAACAAAACTGTTGCCATTTGTGTGGAACTTAGCTCAAACCATGGCCATATTTCCAGCTGACTCTCAAGTGTTGAGCCTGTGTTAGGCTGCTTATCATGTGGCACTTCTACTGCTTTGCTTCTCAGGATAGTTCAGCCAATGCAGCTCTAAGCATCAGAGCTGAGAAGCTAATGCTTCTCTCAGCTCTGTGGTAGCTGCAGCTTCTGCTTTAGGGATTATATGCAGTTTTTGTGATCTGTACAAACAAACTGGGGGCGGGGCAGTGAATGGTAGGAAAGAGTGGTGTCAGAAAACTATATTCGGTTAGAATTTTCAAATTTCCACATCCTCTTTTATGTTTATCCAGCAGAGAATCTGAGTGCCCATGATACACAAAATACAGTGCAAGACACTGTGATGATACAGAGTTACAAAGGCACAACCCAACATCTCAAGGAGTTAACATGGAGAGACAGAGTTTTGAATATTAATTTCAGTGCCAGGCAGAATGCTATCTAGAGTCAGGAAAGCTGGATTAAAACTCTCCACTTTCCAACTGCATGGGTTTAAACGGGTTTATCTTGTAAAGGCCTCTTTAAGATGGAATAATGGTGGTGATGACTAAGGGAGTTAGTGCTTGTTTAACAAAGTGTCTGGCACATAGTAAGGTCTTAATAATAATAACAATAGTAATAGCAACTAAATATTTAAAGATGTATTGTAAACAAGCAAAATGCCCCTGGAGCAAGATACAATAAGTTTGAACTGATGGCTTTGGGATAAAGGTAATTAAGGAGTGCCAATGGGCTGAGCACTGGAAGATGAACAGGAAGAAGGAATGGAAGGAAAGGGATGGTATTTTAGCAATTCAGACTCAGGGAACAGTATGAGTGATGACCTGGAGATATGAATGCTTTTAACTGTGCTTGAGGGAGTCTGTAGTGAGAGGTAGTGCTGGCAAGTGAAATGAAGCCAAGTTGGAATGCACCTGAGGAAATACCATAGGAAAGAAACACACATTTATACAGTTGGTAGGGAGAAAAGTTAAAAAGCTATTAGCTAGTAGATGAGGAGAGCACTTGTGAGTTTTTGTGTGGACATTGGAAACATGGGATATACAACAGATATCACAGGTGCCTGGCATGATTGTGTCACCATTAACTTGTGTGGAACCCAAGAGGAAGGTCTGGTTTACAAGGAAAGTGATGACTTCTGTTGGGTAAACTGGTGTTTGTTATAGTTCTCAAGCTTATTGAAAAATTATTTTCTCAAGAACGGGTTCCTTAAATTGATGGTTATGTGAAACCTAAAGTTTAGTGTCACTCCAGAGGCCGTAACATGAATAATTCAACTTTCTAGTGGCCTCCTATGTGCCATGCCAGGAAGTCATATAATATGTAATGAATTACATTATATGCTCCCAGCACAAGAATCCGCCAGCGATGTTAACATGCCAGATACTCTCCAAAGCCTTCAACACCCCCTCACACTCCAGCAGGAAGTATAGTATCTAAGGTACGATTACTGATGATTTAGAGGGGGATTATCTCTTCACATGTGTGTTTATTTAGCTTTGCATTTTTTAGAATTACCTCTTATGCATATTTAAAGAATTTGTTACTGGCTTCTCTCTAAGGCATGCATCAAGAGCTGTTTATTAAACATTAACACAATGTTAAATTTGGTTGAAAAGTTGGTAAACTGAATTTAGAACAATACCTCCCTTTTAGACAATAGCACTTTTATTCTCCTAACCCACAGATTGATTCGCCCTGGGACGTACCCTTGAATTCAATGGGTATTGTACATTCCTTGGATCAGAAGGAAGAGAAATAACAATTCACTTAGAATACTTTTTCATATTCATTATTATATTCTAGTTAGGGTAATTTCTGTTAACACCACCAATGGTGACCTTGAACTCTGCAGGTTATAGGAAGATGAGCTGGCCAGGAGTTTGGATGAAGGGGTTTAATGGAACTGAGTGGTACGCTCTATTGAGAAATATATGCCTGCATCTCCAATCTGTCCTCCAAAATTAAATTAATTTAGATAATAATCAGGTATTTTCCCACTAGTTTGCAAAATATTTTAACACCCACACCCCCTAATATTTATAAGGTCCATGAGGAAACACCAGAGGTCTATATCTGGTCATTGTTACGTATCTTTTATTTCCCTGATGGGCCCTTTCAGCCCTAGAGTTTCAGCAGCGTTGGTCATTCATTTATTCATTCAACACATTTTGGTCTTCTTCCTGAATGTCAGGCACTGTGCTTGGTGCCATATACCAGCTTCTGTGGATACAGGGGCAAATGAGGTCTCTGTCTCATGGAGATTAAGTTGGGGGAAGGCAAATCATAAAGAGAAATAACTAATTTCAAATAATGATAGACTATAAAAACAAAGGTAAGAGATGGTGTCTGTATGAGAGGCTGCTTTAAATACATTTAAATAGGAGAGTTCAGGGATGACATATCTGAGGAGGCAACATTTGAGCAGAGACCTGAATGATAAGGAGCCACTCATATGAGGATCTGGGGAAACATAAAACTTAACCCGGTGACAAGAGCACTAATAGTGTGTGTGCTTGGTAAAAGGCAGGGCATCATCGATTTAAGGAACTAGTGACTAAATACAGGTGGGTAGAGTACTTGCAGTTAACCAGGGTTTAAAACAACTGCAGGCTGGTTTCCATACCCCTAGGAAAAGTAAAGAAAAATGGGGCAAAAATATCCTAGTTGACTCCCAACATCCCCTCTCCCATTCTTAGTAACAGTTTCTAGGTAGCATGCAGTTTAGAACCATCATATAAGCTCTGCATGGCTTATGTTTGGACTGCAGTGGGACAGAGAAATAAACTGAAATCTTGCTAAATTTGCCAGTACGGTGGATCTTGTTACACAGCTGAATCTATATACTGACTGATATACGTAAAAACAATGCATGAGATAAGGATAAGATTGAAAAAAATTTTGAGAAAAGAAAAAATCAACTGAAATCCCACTTTTCTAATACAAATACCTTAACATTTGTATATTATCTTCTGAGACTCATCCACATGCCTGTTTTTACATAATAATGGTGAGTTTATATGCTATTTGGCATTCTGCTTTTTTAGATTCAATTTTATATCTTACATGTTTTTCTACATTTTAACATAGTTGCCAAAGTTATTTTCACACCATTATAAAGTATTGCTATAGTATAATGTTCAAATCTATTTAAGGGAATACCTTTAAAAAATTATGTTTATTAGTGATCTGGTTGTGTTTATGAGTGCCTCTTAAATGCTTAGCTGAAGCCTGAAATGCATACTTGGTGGGAGATGGGTATAATAAACAATCAATAAATGTTAGCTGGTATAATTATTGATATCAGGATTGGACTTCATTGTCTATCCCTGGAGATGGGAAAGTAAAGAATGAGATCTTGTTTGAAATGGCAGCTGGGGCGAGTTGGAGGACAGTGATGCAAATGCTTTGATTAGCTACAGTCAATCAGTACTCACGTGCCATTTGTAAGACACCTGGCTGCGAGTTGCATGTGTTCCTCAGATGCTCTGGGCTGGAATGACAACTCAGCCTGCTTTGTTTGTCTCTAACCATGTCTCCTCTCCCTTTATTCTGATTGCTTTACCCTGTCTGGGCCATTCATTGTTTCCTATGTGGTTCCAGGGTCATTGTAGCTCACTTAATGTTTGGGATGTGCTGATAGAATTGGACCACTAAGAAGAGCATTCCACAGAAAGGCTTTTAAATTTCTATTTAGTATTATTTTAGCTAAAAGTCTATTATGGCATTTAGTGAAGATGGTAGGGGTTTCTCATGTTGGTGGATTCTTGGTAGAATAATCCATTAATTTGGGGTAGTTTAGGTAAACAGTGTATTTGCAACTTTTAAATTAAGTTTATTTTTATTAAAGTGATATTTTAATTATAATTGTTTATAGATGGCATAACCACATTATTCCAAAGACCAGAAAGTATAAAAATGTTTACAGTAATGTCTCCTCCCGACATCTTCATCTGCCCAGTCCCCCTACTCCCCTTGAAATTAACCATTGTTCTTAATTTCTTCCTTTCTGGGTTTCCTGATACATATATAATAATAATAATACATATCAGCGACAATCTACATTTGTATTTATACATGTTATATATTATTGTTTTCCCCTCTTCATGCTCTTTCATATCTTAAGAAGCACCTTTTGAAAAAATGGATCTTCAGTATATTTTCAACACATAAAATTTAATAGATAATAGTAGTTACTGGTAATATTACAGGTGTGATTAAATTTCAAGCACATATTCAGAGACTAAAATTAGAATTGTTTTCTTCATTGAAAATTCACTGAAATAATACTGTAAGGAAATTTCATGTAATATAGGTTATGCTGCTAAAACCAAAACAAAAGAGCACAGTAAAATGCTCAGGATACAGCTGGAAAATGTGTCAGATTTCGAAGTCTAGTTTCCCACAGCTGCGCAGCACTTACAGCCCAAGCGTTTATGCCACTAAGACAAGATTACTGTTGTTGGTTACCCTACAAAAGATGTCACACTTCAGGTTTGCAGTTCGTCATTTCTGAAGTCTGGTATTAACAGGTGAGATCTAAAACCATTTATTTCAAGGAGCAATAATATAATAAGATACTCTTTTGGCTGAAACAGAAACCAAAACTCAACCTGGCTTTTCATTTTCCCTAGATGGAGTGGTATGGAGTGAGGAAAAACCAGCAAGGAATGAACATCAAGGAATTCTGGGGAACTGCCCCTCATTTGAGACTTAGGAATGAACACCACGGGTGTGCTTAGTGAGTTTTACAATGAATGGATAGAGAGCCATGTGAGCAAGTATGCTTATTTAGAGACTGTAGTATATCCAGTTCAAGGTCAGTAGCTCTCAACTGAAGCTGCACATTGGAATTACTGGGGAGAGTAAACTGCAAAATACTGATGCCTCAGTCCAATTCCCAGAGGTTCTGATTCATTTGTTCCGGGCTGCAGCCCAGATAGTAGAATTTTAAAAATGTCCTCCAGGGAATTTTAATGAGCAGCCGTGATCAAGAACCATCTTCTTGAAATGAGAAAAATCCAGTACACTTAGAAAGAATAAAACAGAGAAGTCATACATAGGACTAAATTTTTTAAAATTTCTAGTGAATTAGGGATAATAAACATCATACATTTATTAAGAAATTAATTAACATGAAGTTAGAAACAGTCCATTATTCTAATGAGAATCAAAGCAGAATCAGAACATACACGTTTATGGTGATAACAAAAGAAGCTAGAAAAATTATACCACATTACCCTTCTTTCTTTACCCACTTTACTAATTAATAGCATAATTGCTAATCCCTGTACATTATATCTCCCCCAACTCTTTTTAAATGATTTTTTATTTTTTAATTGGGGAGACATTGGTTAATAAAATTATATGTTTCAGGTAGAAGATTCTATAATACATCATCTGTATATTGTATTGTGTGTTCACCAACCCAAGTTAAGTCTCCTTCCATCACCATTCATTCCCTTTATCCTCCTCTACCTCCCCCACCTCCCTTTCTCTTTGGTAATCACACACTGTTGTCTGTGCCTATGAGGCTTCTTTCTTTGCTTAATCCCTTCACCTTTTTCACCCAGCTCCCAAATGCCTTCCCTCTGACAGCTGCCAGTCTGTTCTCTGTAGCTATGAGTTTGTTGCTATTTTGTTAGTTTATTTTGTTCTTTAAATTCCACATATAAGTGAAATCATATGGTACTTGTCTTTGTCTAGCCAACTAATTTCACACAGCATAACACTCTCCAGGTCCATTTGTGAGGTCACAAAAGGTAAGATTTCCTTCTTTTTTTGCAGCTGAGCAGTATTCCATTGTGTAAATGTCCTACAGCTTTTTCCCTACTGATCTACTGCTGGGCCCTTGGACTGCTTTCAAATCTTGGCTATTATAAATAATGCTGCAATGAGCATAGGGGTGCATATATTCTTTCGAATCAGTGTTTCAAGTTCTCCCAACTCTTGAATCTGCTCCTCTGGCTGCAAACCTATTGCTCTTACCTTAAATCAGCATATTACAGTCTTTCACTTGTGCTGTCTCCTAACTGGATTTGCCATTTCTTCCTTTCACTCTTTCTTTTACAAAGCTTTCAGGTGAACTCTTAGTAAAGCTATCACTATTATCAATCATATCTTTGCTGAAAAATCTCAAATTCCTTATCCTGGCTTTCTGATGCCTCAGTAGCATGGTCCAAATCCACCTTTTTTTGGTCTTATATTGCATTTTATTTACCCTCTCATTCATTCCATGCTTTGGTTAAATTGAATCAGTCACTGTATCATAAATACACTTTGCCAATTAGCACCCTGTTAAAGTTACCTTTTTTTCTATAATAGTTTCTGATAATTCACTTGAAAGAAATATTTTCTTTCTCAAAACTCCATAATACTTTGAGTCAATATATCTTGTGTATATCTTGTTCTACCACGCAATATGGCGATGTGTGTACATGACTTTCCGTATGGGCTAACTTCTTTGCATCCTCCTCTTTGCTTGTATTTTTGAACAGATAAATGAACTTTCCAGTTTTTTTCTTATGAACTGTAGACTAGTTTTGTGTGTTCCTATGGTCCATACTGCTTGAAAGAGTGACAGGAAAGTCTGGTGATGAAAACATCTGTGTCTTGGAGGGCAGTTTGGTAATGCTCACTGTTTTCTGACTAGCTCTACAGTTACTGCTCATTGAAGGCCTACTGTGTGCCAGGCATACCAATGCATTTTATAATTCCTACAACAATCATCTCATCCTCATCTTTAGATGAATAAACTGTTACTCAGACTGGGTACCTTTCCCAAGTTCCTGCATAAATGAACAAAGCTGAAACTCCAGACTTGCTCTGTCTTTCTCCAAAGCCATACAGGACAGGGTTAAAGCTGAAAAGAGACAAGGAGGCTAGATACCAGGCTACTGATTGTTTCCCAGTTCATCCAGACAAGGTCAGGTTCCCATCTGCTCCTTTCACACATCAGTCTGTTCTGCCTGTATTCCAGTTCTACCAGGAAAACCACCTTTCATCCGAATGCACAGTTAAACAAAGAAAAGCTGAATCTGCATTAGATACCTTGAATCCAGCCCAATCCCATTCTGCAGAAACCATTAGAATTTAATAATAGAGACTGAAAAGCATCAAAATGAGAGAATACAGGGCTGGTAATGAGAGATGGAATTTCATGGAGTAAACAAAATTGGTATGAAGCTCAGTCGCTTTCTTACTTCTTACGTATTCATAGGGAACATGGAGGCTGAGCCTATATGACCTCAAACATTCAGTTTCAAAGTGAATTTGAATTTCAAATTCAAATTCAATTTTGGAAATTTCTGGATATTTCCAAAAGAACCAGATTTGTTTTCAGCCTTCAAGATGTTTATCTAACATTTTCACTTCTCATCCAGAGACAACCTTGCAGGAAACTATGAACATCAATTGAATAAATACAATTCCAGTCCCGTAGGGTTAGACGTAGAGAATTAAACCTAGTGGGAATTTGGCAACCTAGTTCTAAAGCTGTTACTAGAACAGGGTCATGATTTAGTTTAACAGAGGGGAGGACATCCATTTGTCTTACTCAAAGGTGTCCTTGTACCATAAATTCCCATCCTAAGTCACTCTTGTGAAAGCCAAGTGTGAACATAAGAGGTAATAGCAGCAGAGAAAGAGCCTCTTCTAAAACATTTGAGTGAGAACAAAGGGCACGATTTGGTTTGACAGCCTAAGGAATGTTAGGAGAGGCAGTTGTGGCCATTGGATTTCTATGGTAGAGCAGAGCTGTAACTTTAATCCTCAGATAAGTTTTATCTGGTTTCTGGATAATCTATAGAATGACTGTCACCGCTGAGCTCAGGACTGAGCTTTCCAGTCAGCCCTCCTCTACACCAGAAGGACTTCATCGTCTCTGCAGTAATAATACAAAACTAGGCACAGTGGCTACCTGCGTACCACAGAGCTTTTGTGATGAGATGTGAGACTAAAGAAAAAGCACTTCCCAGAATCTCTACAACACAGGAACGGTGTTGTTTCTAGTGTGCTACGGCTTTTATTAGTGAATGCTATTATTAGTCTCCGTGCTGTTGGCTAATGAGTCCCAACTGACATGTATATAGAAAGGATACTAAATTGGTCATAAATGTGACTTGTACTCTAAGTCAGAGAAAAAATTAGGTGACCAGAATGGTTGGCTGATATATGGTGCTTACCAGGTTCTCAGTACTTAAATATTATTGAATAATTTTCTGTAGGTTTTACTTTTTTCCTTTCCCAACTATCCTGAGCATATATGTTAGTGCCTGGATAATGTTGACACAAGGTAAGAAGTTTAAGTTCAACTCCTAGCACACCGCTTAAAGTCTCTTTATTTTTGTTTTTTGATTTATAAAATTTGAAAATTAATATCTTGATCTTATAGGAAAGCTGTGAAACTGGATTAGGTTAATAGCTAATAAAGATAGACAGGCTCTAAGCAAATAAATAATAAGTTATTACGTATATTTGTTTATAACTACCTTTAAAGAATACTGGGATGTAAATTAGTGCAAATCTTTAGAAGGCATTTTGGAAATATTGATTAAAATTCAGAGTAACAATAATGGGGAACAGGAAAGGTACTTTACTTTGCACTTTATGCCAATTTGCTTTAAAAAAAAGTTGCATGAGAATGCGTTATATTTTCATTTTAATTAAATCATTTAAAATAAAGGATACTGTGTCATTTTTAAAGTAGAAATGTTAAAAAAAGTGAGTCATTAATGTTTGTCTTTATTCCTTAGAGAAGCTGAAGGCCAGTCAGTTATGTAATTCAGGCTTAATTTTCACTTTAATATGGTAACATAGCAGTGACTCGGTGTGCCACAATAACGATTTCAGTATGTACGGTTATACCCTCTATTCTGAGCACAGGACATAATAGCTCAAATGAAAATGCCTCTGGCCAGCCGTAAGCACTTTCCAGAAACCCTTGAATGGCTGTGTCTTTCCATCTCGATTTCTTCCAACAGCATTCTAATTGTTCCTGCCAGGGAGAGCAACAAGAACCAGAGGAAAAGGCAGCTTCCAAATGTTTGTTAATGAGGTGATAAGTAACCTTCCTAAAGCTTCTACCATTGTAGAATTTTTGGAGAAAGTCTTGAGGGAAGAAGAAAAAAAGAAAAGTTAAAAACCAACCTAAGGCCCTGGCTGGTGTAGCTCAGTGGATTGAGTGCAGGCCTATGAACCAAAGGATTGAGGTTTGATTCCCAGTCAGGGCACATGCCTGGGTTGCTGGCCAGTTCCCAGCAGGGGACACATGAAAGACAACCATACATTGATATTTCTCTCCCTCTCTCCTTCCCTTCCCCTCTAAAATAAATAAATAAAATGTTAAAAAAAAAAACCAACCTAAGAAAAGACCAGCCTTAGCAATATGGAAATAATAAAATGTTTTAAATCTCTGCATCAGTTTTGTTTTCTAAATATGCTTTATGTTGGAAAATTCTGCTGTGAATATCCTGAAGGTCTCACTCATTTTTTATTATGGGGCAATGAATCAATTTTTAACATGAAAATGATAACATTTTTCTATTTTAAAGTAAGGTACTTTTACAAACAAACACTCTCATCCTGTTATTTTACATAATGCATTCAAAATGCAGTCAGAGTTTATTAAGAATATGTGAAGGTTCAAGTCAATTTTATTTAAATTTATGATTAATGCACTTACTTTGGTTAGTCAGTTGATCTGATAATGCTCTGTTTTTAGCTAACAGAGAATGGATGCTACACCCCAAGCCCTCTAAGAAAATTCAGTAAGAACAATTATTGTTTGGATTTTTAAATATTACAAACCCTTTTCTGAGCCTCTTGGCATATTTTAAAAAATGGATGTAGATGAACTTTCCCATTATCTGGAGTTTGAAACAGATTGCCAACTTTCTAAGTTCAGAAAATATCACAATTCAATTAGGAAAGAAAGGTTTTATGAAACCAAAACAGAGAAACAAAGGAATAGACTCTGTAACACAACAACAATATTCAACCAGGAGACATGAGCAAAGGTGCTAGCAGCATTCGACAAGGGGAAAGATCTATTCCCTAAAACATAAAAGGAAAGAAGCAAAACAAATTCACTAAGCTATTGCTGTCCTAGAGCTTGTTCTGTGGTTATTCAGCAAGAAGAAACACACCCAACACCCATGATAGACACTGAGTCATTCCCTAACGTCCTTTCTTCTAGGCTAACACAACCTTTAGTTGACATGAGACTGCTCCAAATTAATATCATTTCCCAGACACCTTTGAGCAAATGTCATGTAACTAAGTTCTGGCCAGATACAAGTGGAACTGTCCTGTGGCAGCTTGAGAACCACTTGAAGAGAAGGCCAGTACATACCTTCTGTATCTCTTGTTTGACATTTCCATCTTCATGCCTGGGACGCAGACATCGCCATCTTGAACAATGAAGTTGAAACTTCACATTTTGAAGGAACCAGAGAAAAAAGGGCAGGGTCTCTGCTCATGGAACAACCATACCAGCTCTGGACTTCCTGTCTGGACTTTAAAATGAGGGAGAAATAAGTATTTATCCTGCTCAAGCCACTGGACTTGGGGCTTTCTGTCAAACCTAAACTAGTGAGCACACCAGCTTTAAGGCTCACGTGTCCATGTTGGGAGCAAATCACTACCCAGGAATGAATGTGATTCTATAATTTATAACAAGAAATATATTAAAAACATAATTTAATTGGAAAAACATTGGAAACTATAAATTTAAGACTGAGGTAATGTCTGTTGATTTTAGCTGTTTATACCAGTGCTATGTGTACTGAAGCTATGTGTAGTGAAGGACCATTTATTTTTTGTTGTTAAATTTCTAATCCATATTGACTGATACGTGAATCAAATGTGCTTAGAAATACTAAGGCAATGCAGTTCCTAAATACTGTCATTTTCAATGCCTACATTTTCACTCACTGGCAATGGTTTGTGGACTGGTACTTGTCTGTAGAGTGGATGCTGAGGAACAATGATGCTGTTTCTTAATCTGAAAATCAAGAATGTGAATATACTTGAGCGAACAAAATTTGAGGATTTTCACTAATAATTCATGTGTCAAATTTATTGTTTTCTTATATTAGCTTTTATTTTTAGAAAAAGAAATGGTATATGAGAACGAGTTAGCCTTTCTATTAATTCTCTCAGGTCCCTCTTACAATACATGTCATGCCTTATGACTCAAACTGAAATGACGGAGTGACTGAAGTGACTGTAAATTTCACAATGACTGAAACTTTAAGTTGTACAAAGTGGTTTTCAAATATTTTCAATTGGGAAAAAACCCAAACAAAACCCTCCCACAAAAATGTGAACCACAAAGATAGCTACATAAGCAGAGAACGCTTTGCTCTGCTATCTGCCAGAGGACGTTATTCCACATATGCTAGGCTCGGAACTGTTTTGTTTTGTTTTTTTCTCATTGGGTTGCATGGTGGCAAACAGGTGTTTTCTTCTTGACACATGTTTTGTGTTGGATATTTAAAGCATGATGTGATGATGAAGATGAACTTGCAGTGATACTGAACATACAGCATTTTACAGGGTGAGAGTTCACAGCCTTTGGTGCATTCAGTGGTGTTGCCCGTGATGCCAAAAGCAGGAATGAATGTATTCAGAAGACATTCTAGGCATTACGGTTTAGTTTAAGTTAGTTTGGTTTAGTTTAAGACATTTGAGAAATTTCATTGTGTTTTGGTCCTACAGAAATAATTGAAATGGTTATTTCAATTATTTGGTTACAGAAGATGATATTTAAGATTGGCCCTTTGGCAAATTATATTCAGAGTCTATTTTGTCAAGTTCCTCTAATGAGCATTGGTTCTCTGTAAGTGCTTCTCTTTTGCAATTACTGTGCTGGACAATACTTTTACAAATACTGCATTTGCAAATAAATAGAGTTTTACCTTTAAGAGGATAATATTTTGTTCTAGACAAGTAAGTCTTTTAATGTTACTCGAATGACTTTGAAAATGTTTAACTTTTCCATAGTCTAAATAGTACTTAATTTATTTCAGTAATAGCATGATAGCACAAATATTATAAATATGTAATGTATTTTTATAGAGAAAAGCACAAACAAAAGTCTTTTCCTCAGGTTAGTTAATGTGGCAGTGTGCTTTTCACTTTTGAACAAAAATAAATATTTCCCTTTAAAATGTTCCATATGATCCTTGGCTACTGTAGTTCAGTGGATTGAGCATCAGCCTGTGGACCAAGAGGTCACCAGTTCAATTCTGTGAGGGCACATGCCTGGGTTGTGGGCCAGGTCCCCAGTTTGGGGTGTGTGAGAGGCAACTGATTTTTTTCTCCATCCCTTCCTCTTTCTCCCTAAAAGTAAATAAATAAAATGTTTAAAAAAAATAAAATGTTCCATTGAACATTGTTTCCCAGGAAGCACATGGCTGTATTTTATTTGAAAATATAAAAATAAGTTATATACTCTTCTAATGTGTAGTGAAGTACAATTAAAATATGTAATTTGGGGATGCTTCAGGGTGTCCTTTTTTTGTGCTCCACCAAGTTAAAGTAATTTTTCTAGATTTTAAAAAGTATACATTTTGCTCTTTACTTCCATTGCAGCCATCATGAATGAGACAGTGACTATCTGGACCAGGAAGTTCACGGCCAACAGACTACTTCAAGGAAAACAAGTGGTCATTGATGTCCTTTACCCTGGCAAGGGAATAGCACATTGACAGAAATTTGGAAAAAACTAGCCAAAATGTAGAAGACCACACCAGATATCATCTTTGTGTTTGGATTCAGAACCCATTTGGGTGGTGCCAGGACAACCGGCTTTGGCACGATTTATGATTCCTGGGGTTATGCAAAGAAAAATGAACCCAAACACAGACTCGCAAAGCATGGTATATATGAGAAGACCTCAGGAAAACAGAGAAAGGAACTCAAGAACACAGTGAAGAAAGTTGGGGGACTGCAAAGGCCAATGTTGGTGGTGGCAAAAAGTGACCTGGAGATTGGACAACAGAAGGAGTGAAGATTCTTTAGTGACTTTATCTGTGGTGACTATGCAGATTTTTCCTGAGAGTGTCAATTAAACTAAGAACTTAAAAAAAGTATGCATTTTGACAGCACTGCATAAAAATATAATAATTTTTACCTCTCTGAAAAAATTAGGATAGTTATTAAAAAATAAAACCGAGGGAATTCCGCCAAGATGGAGGCATAGGTGGAAACACTGTGCCTTCTCCCACAACCAAGTTTGAATACAACAAAAGTTTTGGAGAACTAGGACACACCCAAAGACCAGAAAACGGAATTATACGGAAGTCCGACAGCTACGAACCGTTCAACGGGGACGGTAAGAGAGGCGGAGCCAGCAGCAGAGCTGGGTCGGGCAGGACAGATCCCCGACCCAGGCGCGCAGGCAGCCTGGAACCAGTCGGGGTGCGGGGCAGACTGACCAAGGTCGCACATTNATCTGGACCAGGAAGTTCACGGCCAACAGACTACTTCAAGGAAAACAAGTGGTCATTGATGTCCTTTACCCTGGCAAGGGAATAGCACATTGACAGAAATTTGGAAAAAACTAGCCAAAATGTAGAAGACCACACCAGATATCATCTTTGTGTTTGGATTCAGAACCCATTTGGGTGGTGCCAGGACAACCGGCTTTGGCACGATTTATGATTCCTGGGGTTATGCAAAGAAAAATGAACCCAAACACAGACTCGCAAAGCATGGTATATATGAGAAGACCTCAGGAAAACAGAGAAAGGAACTCAAGAACACAGTGAAGAAAGTTGGGGGACTGCAAAGGCCAATGTTGGTGCTGGCAAAAAGTGACCCGGAGATTGGACAACAGAAGGAGTGAAGATTCTTTAGTGACCTTATCTGTGGTGACTATGCAGATTTTTCCTGAGAGTGTCAATTAAACTGAGAACTTAAAAAAAGTATGCATTTTGACAGCACTGCATAAAAATATAATAATTTTTACCTCTCTGAAAAAATTAGGATAGTTATTAAAAAATAAAACCGAATGCTCACAGAGATGTAAAGCAAGCTGGCTAGAAAGGAGTCAGATTTGCCAGTGCATCTGAATACCTGACTAAGGCACAACACTTTCAGGATCGAAGCCAAGAACTCAAATGAGGAAGCAAGTTTTTGATAGACAGTGATGTGTCTGCAGAATGCTGAACAAATGCACTGAGGGTCAGCGAAGCCCACCAGCGTGGGAAATGACGTAATTCTTGATGTCCTTCATTGTGCCATAGGCATGTCTGTGACAGTCTGCAAATTGTGAAGACTGGGTCACAATTTGTCGACAGAACTGACTTTCTTGCCTACCAAAATTTAATCTGTAAGATAACATTAAAGTAGTCATTCGACAAGTGAAAAATAAAAGGGGGAGAATTGAGATATAGATTATCAGGGAAAAATGTCATAAAAAATTTTGTTGGAGATGCAGGTGAAAATTGTATTAGGAAATGAGACTGAACATGGATTTGATATATACTTATATATAATACTATATTTATATGTCTATAAGTATAAATAATATTCTCTCTACATATGCTATTCCTATCTTCTCAATCTTTCCTGTTTAACCTTTTGAGTTAATATTGTATATTTGCCTTTTTCTTAATCATGCATTGAATTATTCCAAGTTCAGTCTCCTGCATTGACCCAGGCTTAATTGTATCTATTCCCTGAGTGATTATTAACAGGCCATATTCACAATATTGAAAATAAATCATATTGTTATATAGTTTATGAAAATGGTTACTTACAATTTCAAAAGCAACTACCATTGGCTCAGTGTTGTATTTATAGTTTTTAAAACATGAAACATAACAGATGTTTATTTCCTCACCTGAGCAAATAAAATTAAATAAGTTTAAGAGCTAGAGATCTCATTTAATTCTTGAAGAGTAAAGCATCAACACGGAATCTTAGACTTCATCTTAGTTCAGGGCCTTCGTTTGGCTGTGCACGGCCACTGAGAAGCACATGCCCCCATGTGTTAACTTAAGCATTTTGCATAATGCATGTATATCAAATCATAACATTGTTTACTTTAAACCCATACGATGTTATATGTCAATTATATCTCATTAAAGCTGGAAAAATCAATAAATAAAAATGAAAAAACCACTTGCCTCAGCTGCTTGTAGGAGAATGAGAACAAACATACTTAATGTTTTATATGACTCATTAATGCCGTTTAATCTTAAGTGGTGCTACTTAAGATTAATGCTACTTTAATCTCAGTAGTTTTCCAGGTTAGTTTTTGTTTCCAACTAGAGCTGAAATATATAAAAAAGGACAAAAGTTAAATGGGGGAGGGGAGCAAGAAGGGGAAGGAATGGAAGAGTTTCTGGGTACAGTAATATACAATGCAAATAATATGCAAATATTGAGGCAGTGCTTAAAGAAGTAAGCCTCACTTTGCTCACTTCTCAATTTGATTAGTAGTGGGACACTAGAAAAAAGGAAAAATTTGGTTGAGTCTTTTATATTTTATTTAATTTTACTCTTATTGGTCTTCAGGTAGTCATTTGTAAAACACTACTATTTAATATCGGCAACTTTGAAAGTCACTGAAAAAAATTAAATGGCAATTTAATGTTAACAGCTGCTTATGGTTATCAAATCCATCAAAACCCTTCATGAATATATTAGGCGCAAACCCACTGAATTACTGCTGCTGCAGACAGCTTGGTATTTTAACATTGCCTCGTGAGAATAGATGTACAATAACAAGAGGAAGGACTCAGGTGACAATTCACTATTTTGTCTTTGGATAGAGAAAAACACTTAGACCCGTTTCTAATTATTTAATGTCCTAAAACCTCAGCTACCTTAGCTATAAAACACTATTTGTAGAAGTGTATTAGAAAATTATGTTTCATCTAAATTCATGCTCTTAATAATAACTACAATAATGAAACAAAAACAAAATTTCCTGTAATAAAAATAACTAACATGGGTTAGGGAAAAATAATTAACATGGGTTAGAAAAAAATTAACACGGGATAGGATAGAGAAAATTGAGTAAATAGTCCATATTGAGCCAATTTTGATTCAGAACCTCTAAAGTTTAATTAATAAGGCAGTTATGCTATTCAATTTCATCTTTTTACAAGACTGTCTTCCCATTAAACACTGTCAAGGGTGCTGTGGGACCAGAAGTATCCTAAAGGAAGCAGAGGGCACACAGCATAAAATATTCCCATGAGCACCTTGTTTGCTTTCCATGGTTGAACATGAAACCATTCCTTGGAAGGTCCATGTGGCCTGCCTTCTCTCAGCGTGTTCCAGATTCCAAAATACTGTCTCAGTTACCTTTCATCCAAAGCCATAGTGAGCTTAATGCAGGTATTAGAAGACCTGACTTCTGCCCTGGCTGGTGTGGCTCAATGGATTGAGTCCTGGCCCGCGACCTGAAGGATCGCTGGTTTGATTCCCAGTTGGGGCACATGCCTGTGGGTTGCTGGTTGGGCCCCCAGTTGGGGGCATGTGAGAGACAACCGACTGATGAGATATAGCTCTCATATATGTTTCTTTCTTTCTCCTTTCCCCTCTCTCTAAAAATGGATAAAAATCTTAAAAAAAAAAAAGACATGACTTCTCAAACCAATCTAGAAAGGGAGAAATCTAGACTGAAATGTAAAGGTGGACAGTTACCCATCCACTTTCCTAAGTCTCTAATTGGTAGAATTTCAGGGAGTGCAAATCACAGGTTGTGTTTATCCTTGGGAAGGCTTAAATTATACCAGTGACCTTGCATATCATTTAGATTAAGGCTCAAGGATAACTCTTTCTGTCATGAGCTAAGAGTAAAATGGAATCTTCAAGGTTGGGTGTCTGAGATAGTAAGTAGAGATTTTGATGAAAAGAAATAGGGGAGAATCAAAAGTTCTTGTCTTTTTATCTACGGGCTCCTAGTTCAAAGTAACCTCATGAAACCACAGAGTAGCAAAAAGTTTACATGGAGATGGAGGGGGTCTGCATTCAATTTTTTACAGAAATAAAGAATAAGAATTTTCTTGGCATGTTCCTAGTGCACATACTCTGGGACCAAGACTGATTAGTAGAAGGCAAGACAAGGACTTGGGTCCATCTCTTCTCTGGGGTCCCACCTAGAATATAATGCCAGCCTTTAAATCAACCCTGTAAAAGTAAGGCAGAGCTATATACAGTCCAAGAGTGCTAAGAGTAATCCAAACACAATGGCCCTTTTGAAAGTAGGCAAGGTGAAGAAGGCTTGGTCTCAGGAACCAAGCAGAAACTGGGTAGCTAAGGTCAGCCAAGTTATCATCAGGATTGACTTTACAATGGTAAGGTCTCTGGCACTTTTAGTCTGGGTAGGGAGAATTAATTTCAGTTAAAAGGAAAAGAGGACTATTACCTGGAGGGGAAACAGGTAGCATTGATAAGTCTGAAATGGGAGGGACAATTCCTCCTCACCTTTTCCTAATTTGTGGAATCCTACAGACATATAGCATCTTAAGAACTCAAATCTACTATTGAGATTTAATAAACTCATTCTATATTAAATTGCTTATTATTCTTATATTTAAATGATTGGCCAGAGCAGCCAAATGCCTGAGTGTATGTCTGTGTGTATGCAAATGAGATGGAGAGCAAAAGAGAAAGAATATGTTACCTAATCTTGCTAATTTAATAAATTATACCAATAGGGTTAATAATAGTTATGATGTAAAAACTCAAAAGATAAGTTACTGAGCCAAATCTATCAGAATCTAATGAATCTGGTGGGGATTACAATTTTTTCCCTGCTGATTGCCACACAGTGATAAACTTGCAAGAGGAGAACCCTCCAAAAAACAGAATTATCTTCTGGGGGGTGGGCTGCTTATAGTACCAGCTTCCCCCACTAGGTGAGTGTTCTAGGAACTCATCTGTATTAGTGTACCAACTGGCATTGTTGTGAGAGGCTGCATTTGGCTTCAGTGAATCTTTTTTGGAAGATTCTTTCAATGTGTTTGCTCATTTCATGATGGGTGATTTATGAGCGCACCTGCCCACACTGCACTGAGTGTTCAGCAGCTTTTGGCTAAAACACGATATGACCCCCATGCCCCACCCTCGCTATTCATTGGATCTTGCTCCAGGTGACTTTCTTTGTTTCCCTGATAAATAAAGTCCTCAAAGGGAAATGTTTTGTCAATGTGAAAGAGGTGAAACAAAAAATGGCAGGAGCACTAAACAGCCTCAAAATCAGAGTTCAAAAACTGTTTCAAGCAGTGGGAAAAAGTCTCAGTAGGTGTAGTGTATCAAATGAAGAGTATTTTGAAGGCAACTGCAGTTTAAACATGTAAGAATAAATACACAATTTTTATACATTAGTTCTGGGTGTTTTTAGGTACCCCCTTGTATATTTACAAGCCCAAGAAGATTCAAATGAAGAGAGGAATAAGAATTTAGAAAATAAAAATAAATATTCATTTCTAAAAACTTTTCAAAAGAGCCCTAACTAGGTGACTAAAAGACATAATAATAGGTTTAAAAGTTTTAAAAGGTATTCAGCTGCAAAATAAATGCAAAATTTTAATTCTTTTTATCTGTTCCACTTTTTATTTATGACAGCACAGGAGTGTATGCCCAGTGGCTTTGCAATTTGTCAACTTATATCTGGATTTCCCTTTTCTGTCTGTTTCTGGTTAGGGTGGGCCACAAAAGAGATTTTATGTGAGATTTGCAGAAGTGAAGCTGCAAACATTTTTAAGCTCTGATTGTCATCATATTTTATAAAAGTTTTTTACTGATTGATTTGGGGGGGGAAAGAGAGAAAAAAGAGAGAGAAGAGAGAGACTGACATGTTGTTCCACCCGTCCATGCATTCATTGCTTGCCTCCCACATATACCCCGACTAGGGATCAAACCCACAACCCTGGTGCATCAGGATGCAGTTCCAACCAAGCTACCTGGCCAGGGCTGATTCCCATTACATTTTGTAGCTCATATATAATTCACATTGTTGTTTATCTGCTAGCTCACATCACTAGCATGACGCAGCAGCTGGGCCTGCAACTGATCCATTTACTGCTGGATCCACCTTTCAGCTCGCTGACTCCTGAGTCAAGGGTGCATTTAACTCTCTAAGGAAGGACCTTGACTTTGACAGGCCATCCACACCATCAAAGTTAGAGGCAGCAAGAGCTAACTTGAGTTTCAGGCTGTCTTTATGAACTATGGCTTGCACTTCTGTGTGCCAAGTTGTCACAAATCTCCACGGTCCCTTCCTGACTCTGCATTGTGGACTTCAAGATCCAGAGTCTGTTTAACCACCTCCCATGACTGTGTAGGGTCAAATCTCTGTAACAAATTGCTTTATATTATATAGTTTTCTATTTCTATCTTCATTCCAGGGGTTTTAATTCTCTGACTAAACTCTGATAGAAATTGGGATAGTGACAGTGTAGAATAAAAAGCAGGTTGAGAAAATTACACAGCCAAAAACATGGGCTACCTTTCCTGGAAAAGCAAGTATGAATCAGAGGGCAGAACCAAGATCCATGGAGAAGGTATTCCATGTGGGAGTGAAACTGTTCTAACCAAAGAACTTGCCACATTTTCCTAGTTGGATATTGTAGTTGCTATGGATCATCCCCACCCCTTTCCGAAGGGAAAGTCTGTAGTGGTTTTCCATTTCCACTACAGGAATGTCTGTAGTGGTTATCCTGTGTTTGTCCCACCATTGTATGATATATGGGGGGGCAGACAGCTTGTTTTTTTTTAGTTCATAGGTATTTAGATCAAGAGAACTGTACTTGAGATGCTATTTAAGAAGCATCGTCCAGAGCTGGACTTGATTTAAATGAGAGTCTGAACTTGGAGCTGGTGAGACTTTGTGATGGAATGTGACTTCACAGGTGACTTGGGAGGGGATGGCTTTATTTTGGACCGAGAGAGGTGTGAATCACTGGGGGCTAGAGGGCTAATTATGGTAATCGGCTTTCAGTACGGCCCCAGTGATTCTTACCTCCTGGTACTCATAGGCTGTGTAGTCCCTTCCCTGTATATACCAGGTGTGTGTGACCACTAGAATATGGCAGCAGGCAAGTTAGGTTACTTCTGATGTTGTCATACATTGCAGCTTCTGTCTTGGTTGTGGTGTCTCTTAGATCAGTCGCTCTGGGGGAAGCCAGTTGCCATGTTATGAGGAGGACACTCAGGCAGCCCTGTGGAAGACGTTATGTACTGAGGAACCATGGCCTTTTGCTGGCAGCCAGAGAGGCTGGAAGACTTCAACCAATAGTCTTGTGGGTGAGCTTTCTTTAAAGCTGATCCTCTAGCCATGGTCAAATATTTGGATGACTACAATTCAGCCTACAGCTTGACTGTAACCTCGTGGGAGTCTTGAGCCACAGCTGTCCAGCTAAACTGTCCATGGATTCCTAACCATCAGAAACTGGAGGTACTAAGTGTTTACTTTAAGCCAAGTTTTGTTATGCTGCAATGGATAACTAATACAATACCTAAGTATTTCTTCCTGGTGCCTATGAAAGCCAAACCGAGAAAAGTAAAATATTTTAGCTCACTGTTTTTCTTTAAAAAAAAAAGATTTTATTTATTTTTAAGAGAGGGGAAAGGAGGGAGAGAAACATCCATGTGAGCTAGAAACATTGATTGGCCTCCTCTCGTATGTGACCTCACTGGGGACCCAGTCTGCAACCCAGCCGTGTGCCCTACACTGGGAATTGAACCGGTGACCCTTTGCTTTGCAGAATGACACCCAAATAACTGTGCCACACCAGTCAGGGCAGCTCCCTGTTCTTCAAGTCTCATTTATTTCTTTTAAACCTAGTCCTATGGGCAAATACTTATTGAACTAAGCTGGATTGGAAAGATGTAAGAGAGGGAGTTAGCTTTATTTGTAGGGAGATATACAGTCATGTGCTATGTAGTGATGTTTTCAGTAATGGACCATACATACAGTGGTTTACCGTATAGCCTCCTAGGTGCATAGTAGGCTATAACATGTAGGTTTGTGTAAGTATACTCTATGGCGTTTGCACAATGGTGAAATTGCCTAACAACACATTTCTCAGAATGTATCCCCTGCTGGTAAGTGGTGCATGATTGTGTATATACCTTCTTTGAACTGGAGGATTTTCTTTTGAGAAGACAGGTCATGATATTTTCCCAGAGTCTACTCTCTTTCTTGTAGAATGGTTAGGGCAGTTGCTACTTCACTTGGGTTGAAATTTAAGTTTCATTTATTATTCATTTTTTATCTAATACAACTACTTTAAAGAGTGTGAAGTATGATTTGATTTCCTTCCTAGATTTTGTTATGGAAACAAGAGAAAGAATATTTTTCTTCTAGCTTCTGTTTATTTCTCTTTCTGTCTATAATCAATTTCAGTAACTTTAACAATAAATAGTAAGAATGATAGGGTATACAAAGCATTTCCTGAGTGAATCCATCATGAACCTGTGTCTGAGAATGGTTTCCTAAATAGGGGAAATGTGTTTCATACAAACAGTCCATTTTCTGTTATTGCCTTCTTTATTTGGACTACTAGATGCTATATATTTTAAGGCCATCTTAATAGTTTCCTGTCTCTCCATAACAAGAATGACTTGTCATAATGAGCAGTGTAGACACTGTCCATTTGATCCACTCCCGAAAGCTGTCTATTTGATACAAGAGTAAATCACCTCAATTCCTTTGTGGAATGAGTTGAATATAAATAAATGAATGAGATGCAAGAAGAAGAAAAATCTGGTCAGGTCTATTAGAAGGAAACAAAGGATAGGAACATTTGGAGGCCTAGTTAATTTTAAAACATGTGAAAAGATAAATAATTGTATGTGATAACTGTAAAGGGAGGAAGAATCCCCACTAATATAAAATGTCTATGAAAGAGTTTTGTTATTTGGAAAGAAGATAATTTTATAGTTTGAGAATAATAGTTTTTAATTCTTTGAAGTTAGAAGACCTATGTTATAAAATGACTTTTTACTCAACTTTACTTCCACCAACAAGGGTTCTAGTTTTCAGCACCCTTCCTATTATACATTATGTTTCTAAATCTGAATAGGAATTTCAGTTTTCATTTTAGGAAATGGGTTTGTTTGGGGGGTGTCTCTTTTGTTGTTATTCTACATGTTTTCTTTCAATTGTAAATCTTTCATGTTGTTTTTTATTTTGAGAAGACTCCAAAAAGTTCTAATTTTTCTTTTTACAATAGTGTGTGGTGTACCTCTTAGAGAATTATAGAAAAAGTACCATTGAATTTCATTTTTTTTTTGCTGTTACTAAGATTTCTTTTGTGTGAAATACCAAGAGAGCTATTATTCCATGTCAGATTTAGGGTTCCATGTGGGGTTAAAAGTTATGACAAATTTTTAAGATTGTTTTATTGTAGTTTAATTACAGTTGTTTGTGTTTATCCCCACCACTACCCCCAACCCCAGCCAAATGCAGCTCCCTCCCTTGCTTCCACCCCCCTTGGTTTTGTCCATGTGTCCTTTATAGTAGTTCCTGAAAACCCTTCCCCTTCCCCCTATTATCCTTCTCACCTCCTCTTGGGTTACTCTCAGATTGTTCTTAATTCCAATGTCTCTGGTTATATGTTGCTTGCTTTTTTCTATTGTTGATTAGGTTCCACTTAAAGGTGAGATCATATGGTATTTGCCCATTACTGCCAGGCTTTTTTCACTTAGCATAATGCTCTGAAGTTCCATTTATGCTGTCATAAAGGGTAGGAGCTCCTCCTTTCTCTCTGCTGTGTAGTATTCCATTGTGTAAACATACCATACTTTTTTTATCTATTTACTTAATGATAGGCACTTAGGTTGCTTCCAGCACTTTGCTATTGTGAATTGTGCTGCTATGAACATTGAGGTTTATAGGTTCTTTTGGATTGGTGTTTCAGAGTTCTTAGGATATAATCCCAGCAGAAGAATTGCTGGGTCAAAAGGCAGTTCCATTTTTAGTTTTTCGAGGAAATTCCATACTGTTTTCCTTAGAGACTGCACCAGTCTGCATTCCCACCAACAGTGTACTAGGGTTCCCTTTTTTCCATATCCTCACCAACACTTGCTTGATATTTTTTAATGATGACCATTCTGACTGGTGTGAAGTGGTATCTCACCATGGTTTTAATTTGCATCTCTCTGATGGCTAGGGATGCTGAGCATCTTTTCAAATGTCTCTGGGCCCTCTGTATGTCCTCCTTGGAGAAGTGTCTATTCAAGTCTTTTGCCCATTTTTTAATTGGGTTGTCTTTCTGGAGTGGACTTGTGTGAGTTCTTTATATATTTTGGAGATCAAACTCTTGTCCAAGGTATCATTGGCAAATACATTTTCTCATATAGTTGGTTCACTTTTCATTTTAATGCTGTTTTCTTTAGCCATGAAGAAGCCTTTTTAATTTGATGGGGTTCCACTTGTTTATTGTTTCCTTTATGTCCCTTGCTTTAGGGGACATATCAGTGAAGATATTGCTGCATGGAATATCTGACATTTTCCTGCTGACGTTCTCCTCTAGGACTTTTACGGTGTCATGACTTATATTTAAGTCTTTTATCCATTTTGAATTTATTTTTGTGTATGGTGTAAGTTGGAGATCAAGTTTCATTTTTTTGCATGTAGCTGCTCAGATCTCCCAACCATTTTTTGAAGAGGCTATTTTTACTTTGTTTTATGCTTTTGCTCTCTTTTGTCAAATATTAATTGACCATAGAGACTTGGGTTTATTTCTGGGCTCTCTGTTCTGTTCCAATGGTCTGTGTGTCTGTTTTTATGCAGTACCAGACTGTTCTGAGTACCGTGGCCTTGTAACATAGTTTGATATCAGGTATTGTGATCCCTCCTACTTGTTCTTCTTTCTCAAAGTTGCTGCAGCTATTCAGGGTCGTTTATGGTTCCATATACATTTCTGAAATGTTAATTGTATATCTGAGAAATATGTATGACAAATTTTTAATTCTCATTCAAGGATATGTTTATTGATTGGATTTCTCCAATCCTTTAGAGAGGATTGGAGAAAGAGAATCATTGATTGGTTGCCTCTAATATGCCTACTGTCCACCCTGCCCCTACTGGGGAGGGAGTCTGCAACCTAGGTATGTGCCCTGACCAGGAATCAAACCCATGACCTTTTGGTCTATGGGATGATGCTCCAATCAACTGAGTCACCTAGCCAGGACAATGACAGATTTTGTGCCCTATGATTCTCACAATCAAATCTCAGGATGTATAACATCAAAACCACCTAGAAGGTTAATTTAAAATATAAATAATTGGGTCCTGTCCTAAAATGAGAGAATCAGAATCTCTGGGAGTGGGACTTCAGAATCTGTATTGTAATAGGTTCTCTTTGGGGTTCTAATGCAAACTAAAGTTTAAGTGATCTGGTAGTCAGTGTTGGAGGTTAGAGGAATAAACAATTTACATTGTGCTTAGAGCCATAATAATTTTCAAAATACAATAGTAGCATCTAGGAAAGATCTTTTCCATGGCAGTTCCTATGCAAAGAAATAAAAAAATATGTACATTTTACACACACACAGCACCGAGATGTGTCTTTTGGAGTTTTCCAGTAAACCTGGGAAGATTTACAGACAGAAGACAATCAAGAAGTATTTGTTTACTAAACGATTAGGTTGGAGTGAACAGATTTTATAGTCCCATTCTACTAATCACCAACAATTTGAAGCCTATAGATGGACAGTGGTATTTCTGACTATATAGCTTTTTTTATATCTTTATAGCTTTTTATTTATATCTTTCTAATCACAGAAAGATAGTGATTAGAACTCCCTCCTCTTTGATCCCAGTTGGGGAAATCGGTCACCTCAAGAATCCGTATTAGGTGGAAAAGTAAGGCCAATCAGATCCCTCTCCGGACCAGTTTCCTTGGGAGGATTGGCGGAAGATGGAATTTTGTCACCGTCACTGGCAGGGGAGGGGCGGGCAAAGACTGCTGTAATAGTTCTGGACATCCGGAAATTCCTTACGGGTTCCTAAGCGAAGTGTTCAACTTCGGCAGCGCAGACCGTTGGCTAGAGAGTGTCTTGATCGCAAAACGTGGAGGCACTAAGAACACCGCATTACTTGAGCGCCAGGGGAAATGGTCAGCAGGCGATTCCAGTAACAAAAATGGCGACAGACCGCTTCGGGCGCGGGATCAGGTGATGGGGCCCCAGTTCGCTCCCATTCAGCCAGCCGCTCCTCCTCCAGCTCCGGGTGGTGGAGGTGGGCGTGGCCTGCTCCCAGGCCCCAGACCAGGAGGTTAGGAAAACCGAGAGACACACATGCGCAGTTGTGCACCTCAGGCCTTGGATCTCCGCTCCGCCTGTCGCCCCGCCCAGGTCTCCCCGGAGGGGTTGGGCCGAGAGTCCAGCAGCTGTTGGTTGGGGCTTCAGTGACTTCCTTGTTGTGAGCCCGGCCCGGCAGTGTCCGGAATCGTAGCCCCGCTCTGCTTACCGGGACTGCTAGCCAGAGTCTAGGTCGCAGCCGCAACCCCAGTCCGTCGGTTACCCTTTCATTTCAGGTCCTTCCCCCGCACGCCCCGCGCTCCCTAAAATGCCCAACCCCAGCAGTACCTCCTCTCCCTATTCCCTCCCCGAGGAAATTAAGAACCTGTTGGCAGGTAAAGAGCGGGAAGGGGGCGGGTAACGCCGCGGGGCGGGGGCGGGGGCGAGGGGACAGCGAGCCGAGCGGGACCCAAGCTTTCAGAGTCCTTTCCCTCCATCCCCTCTTTTGGACAGTGGGTGTGAGACTGGGAGTGGGACAGGCTCTGAGGAGAGGCGTGGGCGTGTGTGTTGAATTTTGGTGCTGGGATGGTGGGAAAGCCCTTATGGATGAATTACACTCTTCTGTGTGCATTGTAAAGACGCCGTGTGTATATGTGCATGTGCGCGCGCCCGCGTGCGAGAGAGAAAAATGAATGAGTTTGAGTGTAAAGTGTGAGTACTAGGAAGCGAACAGTAGTCCAAGAAGTACTTTTTTTTGGTGGCCTGGCTAGTGGAGGAGAAGGGTGTAAAGATGCAAAGAGATGTGTTGGAGCTACAGGTGTTAGGGGTTATGGGATAGAAGAGTTTTTCATCCTGAAACTCTCATTCTTGAGCATCCAGTCCACTCATATTTTTAAGTCTTTCAAAGAGGGCCTGATTCTCAAATGGTCATTAGTCTTCAGCTTAAGTAACATTAAAAAGGAAGGATGTGTTAAAGTCCAACTTCCTGTGTCACCATGATGAAAGCATTTCGTCTTTGCACCCTCATCTTCCCCTTTTCAGTTTTAAGTGACCATTTACAGGAACTTGGTTTAGGAGTTAAAGATGCGGTTTTTAAAGCTATGTACTAGATATAGAGATGTGTACTGTAACTAGGGGTCAATGAAAAATTTGTATTTCTGCATAAGGTAGAAAATATAGTAGGTTAACACAAATATTATCTATCCTGATGCTCTGGGATTCTTACCATTATTCATTTTGTCATACATACATCAGAATTCTGGAAACTTAATTTTAATAGTTTTACTTCAGTTGTCTCTTAAGTATTTATCTTTCTATATTGGTCACGAATACCTGGAGTAAAAGAGTTTCTGTTAGATGCCTATATTACAAGTTGGTTATTCTTAAAAAGCAATATCTGAAATGTGGCATTTTAAATAGTAAGTTACAATTGTAGTGTGAAAGAGAATCTAATACACTGTTACACTGTTTTGGTGGTTAGCATCATGAATATAATAGAGGAAATAAAATCAATAGTATATGGATGCAGGCTTGGTTTGTGTGAACATGATTACAGTGTGATGAATGCAATTCTGGTGAGATAGTATTTTACTCTAAGAAATGCTCATTGTCATTAATGGGTACCACTAAGGGAAATATTGAAAGAACTGAAAAGGAAGCTTTCATTCCATTATATTAGAGTTTCACAAGAGTATTATTTTGTTTACTACAGTTAACATTTTTGTTGTTACAATGCTGGACTTGCTTAGAGTTATTGTTTAGAGCACTATATTAATAGCCAGATTAGATTGGTATTTATCATTGATCCAAAAATCTATGTTACCATTTTCAGGATGTTCTAGGTCTAGGACCTAATATTTTGCCCCCCCCTTTTAAGGTGTGAATTTTTAAATTTGAGAAATAAAGTACAGATTTCTGGGTTTCTCAAGCTTGGCAGTTCCCACAATAGACAGTTTCCTATTTTTATCTATAATCTTACACATGCAGATAGTATGAAGTGTAGGTTATGGGATCCTGTATTGTCTGATCCCTGTATATTACAAGTGCTTCATGTGGCCTTTATTTGACTAATTTAACTGAAAGTTTAGAATTAGATAATAGTTAAATTATCTACCAATGCTATCTTCCTACATACTTTAGCTCCCTCTCTCTTTAGTCAGATAGTATACTTGTATGTCTGCAGTCAGCATTTAAAAAGTTGTCTTGTTGACATTTTCAATATTTCATATTAGCAAAGCAAATAATACATTAAACACATGAAATAATAAAAAGAAATATGAAAACATTAAAAAATTGGAGATAATAAACTTGGCTTATTTATTTTCAGATTTTTTCAAGAGGTATGGATATGAGAAAATATATTTTAAAGAAATAAGAAGGAATCAGTGTTTTTTAATTTTTTGACTCATTCAAAGAATGTTAACATTTTATGTTTGATTGTAATTAAAATATTTTTCTGAGGTAGGAAAGTTTTCAAGAATAAGTGCTCTCAGTTTTTTTTTCCGCAGTTTTCATAAAAAAATCTGTTGGAATTCTGCATGATGATTTGTGTTGAGTAGTAGTACATGGTTAGATATAAAATTACTAATACTGTGGAAAAAGAGTTGGTATTGGTGTAACATTTAGAGCTGTTACTGACTTACCTAGCTTTTTCTTTGAAACTAAGAACAAAGATATTGGTTGATTGTAGTTAGCCGCTGAGAGCTCTTGGAATGCATGGTACTGTGCTAGATTTCCAAGATAGAGGAGGTAAGCACCTAAACTTTTCAGGTGTTTAAAATTCCTTGCCTTTAGAAAAATGAATATAAAGTAAAAGATAATGCCTTTCAAAATAAAATTGTTTGGACATTTTCCTTTGTATTCCATTGGCCTGGTATTCAAATCAGTACATATCATGTTTGTTAAATGTTTGGCATTTCAGCAGCTTGATAGAGGTAGGTGCTCACATGTATTCTTACCAGTTTATTATTTTCTTTCTTGTTATTTTAAAAAAATTTATAACAGAAAGGCTCCCCCTGGTTCTCATTCCTTCCCCCTTAAAGAAAGAAAGAACACTCTACAAGAATGCAAAAACCCATAGAGGCTATATCATTCGTAACTCACATTTAATGATATTCTGGAAAAAGCAGCTATAGAGTTAAACTGTTAGTTATTTATAGTGCTACGGAATCAGTACTTAAATTTTGAAAGCCCACACTCAAGTGTTGAGTTATTCTTTCATTTCATGAATGGAAAAACATTTACAGATTTTTTGTTGTTAAAAGCAAATTTTGAACTGCCATATGCAGGCAATCTTTAATTTTTTAAATTAAATTTAATTTCCTTAAATTTATTGGGTGACATTGGTTAATAATATTATATAGGTTTCAAGAGTACATTTCAGTGATATGTGATTTGTACATCTCATTGTGTGTAATTTTTTTCACAACAATGGAAGAATAGGTTTAGCCTGGATAATTAGAATCAAAGGATAACCCCAAATCTTGTCCATTTAATCTTCTCCTACATCCAAATATTTTGACTAGGACTAACAGCAAGAATAATCTTGATTTATGCGAGTTTCTCCTCCAGGCAGCCAAGAAAGTGAGAGGTGTTGGAACCGCTGGCCCCCCAGCCTCTTTAATTCATTCAATCACTCCTTTGAATACCTGAGTGCTGGTGGTTTGCAGTCAGATACTCTCATTCATTTGTGTTAGGACAACACACTTAAAAAGGAGAGCTGTAGAAGATGTTAGTATCCTTTTATAAAACTAGAAAAGAAAACCAATGTTAACAGAAGAATATAGTGGATCTGAAAAATCAAAACCAAACCAAACCAAACCGACAATAAACAGAGTGGCTGTGTGATTTCTGCCAAGTGACCTTGAGATTTTGTTCATCTGACAGTCTTGAATTGAAATACTGCATATTTTCCTACTGGGGATCTCTAGAACATTTTTAAAAAAACCTTCACACATTATAATCAATGATCCCTTTAGGGGCACTAGGTAAAGAATGCTGCTCAGTTGAAATAGAGGCAGATTTTTTTCCCAATGCTGAGGATAGTATAGTTTGATTTCCACCTTTCCAAAGTTCCATTTATAATTTGGTCAACATTTTGGCTTTATTTATCCTATGAGAAATATTTATGGTATATCTAGTGTCCCATAACTTTCTACTGGTGCCTTAGCCGGGTATGTAAAGGGAAGAGTGCCACCTACTGAGTCACCAATAGTCACCTACTTCTTTAGCACCTGGATTTTCCTATAGAGCAAGATCAAGCTGGCCCCATTTTGACAGCAATAACTAATGAGCATAAAGTTGATATTAGAAGATCTTATCTTAAAATGAAACCAGTCTCTGACACCTCTAAGATATTCTCTTCTAGAAATAAGAAAATGTATTTGTAAATCAAAGGACCACAAATTCAGTTTCTTGTATAAGTAACATAGATGAATTTAAGATGTGATGTTAGGAAAATTATTTGCCTATCTTAATCACATGACATCCTACTTTTTCTTGAGAAGGAGTCTTTGGCTGGCTTTTTTTCCCCACGTGGCTTTCCATTAGAAGTATTTTCATTTCAGATTACTAAATAAGGCTCTTGATAGTACTTGCTCTTTTTACAGTTACTCAATCCAAATTATCAGTGGTTTTCTTGTGAAAAAGGGAATCTGTACTAAAAGTGAGAAGGATATAAAAAAATTTCCAAATGAGTCTATCTCTTCATTACCAGCACTAAAGTGTTACTAGAAAGGGGATAGAAACAGCGGAGTGGGAACAGCCTCTGGTGGTTTGAAACGCAGTTCCGTTGTCTCTCATAAATTTAAGATTAAGTGTCATATATGGGTGATAAAAGTGGCAGAGGCTAGTTTTTATACACTCATTATTCACTTAGTTTGTCTTTTTCAATTAAAGCCAAGTCTATTTTTTTTCATTCCACTGAGTTTACATTTCTTTTTCAATCACATACCGAACACATTATAATAGATGCTGCCTAACAGGGAATATAGTGTGGTGCTCAGACTAATGTGTTATTCATTGTGGCTTCTGTGAAAATACATGGCAAAAAGATTTTGATTATTTTAAGGAGCCATTTATCAAGAATCATCTTTTAGAGGTGAAAGATGTTCGACCCTATTCCTCAACAGGCCAGTTTTTAAAAATCAAAATAAATAATTTATGCTCCAAAACCAATTTTGAAAATTTTGTCAGATGATAGGAGGTAAGAGTTATGTTTTCTATGAGAACTCCTGTGCTTGTTCATGCCTCTTCTTCCATGTTAGAAAAGTCTACAGTTTAACTATAACCTATAGAAGTGCGAGATAATCAAGAGGAAGACATTGATTAGAGCAGTTGATAATTTTTCAGTTAACCATTTTCTGACTTTGGGCATTTGGCTCCATTGATCTATATGTCTCCAGTTGAATTGATTTTTATGGTTTCACCCATAGGTGTGTTTGGTCAGCTATGTCTCCTTTTAACAGAGAGAAAAGCATTTTTTTTTTGTTCTGATGCCAGCTTAAAGTTTGGCTAGGGTCCTTGCCACATGAAGTTTGGTGATAAAACCTTAGTGAATGCAAAGGTTTCAATTCATAAAGTAGAGAGACCCAATTCATAAAGTAGAGACCTGACCCAATTCATAAGGTAGAGAGAGCTGTAGAATTAAGTAGTAAAACCATTTGGAGTGTAGTGTGGTTGGGTTTTCACTTATTTTATTGATCTGGGGCTGAGCAAATGGTAGTTGACTCAGTTCAGTCCTTGCCTCCTCCTCCTCTACTATTCAGACCAATCACCACAAGCTGTGTGTGTGTGTGCCCACTCAGGTACTAGATGGTTGGAGGACAGGCTGAAGACACCAGGTGTTACCTTTGTGACTTGTTTACAACCTCCAGCCTGAAAGGCATATTCCAGGCTTTTTACTGGTGGAGGATGGTAAGGGCAAGTGGTCAAATATCCGCTTTCTTCAAGAATGGGAACCTGCGCTGTGTACTCAGCTTCAAGGAGCTGACAGTTTTATTTTATTGTTTGCTAGAATTTAAAGACTTATCTAACCTTATGTGGTTTCACCTTTTCACTGTATGGAAGTTCGTGGAAAGCAGTTAGCCTTTGTCTGTGTTGGATACTTGTCCTAGCCACTCAGGTGGCAGTTTTTCTAGGGGGTCCATCCGCCAGGGGGGAAAAGGGCGGTTGGAGTGAGTACCATTTGGTGTGAGTTGAGTGTTTGCCTCTTAGGGGTTGAGATGGCTATTGAGAGGTTTCTAACTTAAACTGCTTGACGATTGCTGAGCCCAGAGAGGATGCCGTCTTTTAATTTTGTTTTCAGACCTTAGCATTTATCCACAGAACAACTGTAAATCTCATCTTTTTAGAGGCCCCCTCCCCCAGATTTTTACAGTCCTACCGGGAGATAGGGTTTGCTGTTGCCAGTCTTAAGTAAGGAGTAGCAAGAAGCAAAAATCACCACTACATTTACATTAGTTGGGATAACTCCAGCCCCCGCCCCCGTGATGACTTGGGGGCAGAGGCTGATGCAGATGGGTAGTTCTAGGGGTTTCAGGGGATGCCCGGGCGTTGACCTGAGGTCTAGGAGACTGGGGGAGGGGGGGGTGTTGCGAGGTGGGGGGATTAGCCCTCGTGCGTTGGGCGCCTCCAAATTCGTACTGTTTCGTACTGTTTCTCCTCTCCCGCGGCGAGGGCGCGAGTAGTGGAGACCCCTCCTTCGGAGGAAGAGGAATTCTAACTCATCAGGCCTAGAGGCAAGCGAGAAGGCAGGCTGACCTTTCCTTGTAATCGAATAATGGCTGTTCCCCGAATTGCAGACAATCTAGAGTCAGTGAAATCTGCATATTAACCCAGGGACACGACCCCTGAAGGAAGGTAGAAGAAGACCACTGCACTCGCTCGTTTGCCGTTTGCAGGGCTATTCAGAGTACAATAAAAAGCTTCAAATCTCTTTTCCAACCAGCCAGAGGAGTGCTTGATTCGCCCAGGACTTTTATTGCTCGCTTTTGAAATATTACCCCGGCTCTGAGCTACAAAGCCGCAGCAGATCCAGTCCCATTTGTCTGGCGAAGGCGCTGCCCCAAACCCAGCGCTTCCTTCTCACAGCTCCTATGACTGGGACCCTGGGGTTTAACACTCCGCTTGTCAGATGTCGAATGTCACGAACTTCAGCGCCCAAGCATCTCCCAGTAAAGCCTCAATAACTTTTCAGCGCTCGCTCTGTCTTCACGCTGGAACCCGGTCGTAGGCCCGGGCACATCCAGCGGGTCTCCTGTGCCTGGAAGAGGCTGGTTTCGTTGGATTCGAAAATAACCGGGCACGGTGTGGGTTTTAGCGGGGTGGGAAACCAAAACACCAGATTTCAAAACCTTAAAAACCTAACCCACTTAGTGGGCACCAACAAACTAGGATGATTGCAGTAATTGCTTCTACTTTAAAGCTCTTCACTTATTTGTTAAAAAAAGAGAAAAACCCCCAGCAAAGCAGTTTCAACCCTTTCCTTGTCTCCTTTGAGAAGTATTTTCTTAAACTAATGTTTATTAAATCTTTTTAGTTGCCTTAAACCCCTTTTCCAGAATAAACTTAGAAATTAAAACATTAAGACTACCCTAAAAATACAGATCTTTTCCTTTGCCCAATCTTTGAATCTACCCCCTCACCCTGAATAAACAAACAACATAGATTTTTCCTGCAGCCTCACTCTCTCAACAAGTATTTCCTCATAAAATAGTAGCAGGGATCGGTATTTTAAAAACAGTTTTTGAGAGTGTTAGGAAACACTGTATAGACCATCACAGCTTTTTATGTTTTCTGTTTTTATAGAATTGAAACGACCTTTTAAAGAAATAACTCTTAGGCTGTAATTTGTTCTGTTATTGCTTCCAGAGATGGAAATAGATCCCGTTTGTTTAAACTTGGATTGTATAATGAAAATGTAAAATAGGCAATTAAATACTCGTGGATGAGGGAATTAAAGACAAACACTGAGCGAAAGTACCATTAAGCAGACTCTTCACCAGTCATTGTGCCAGTGATTCTCACAAGGACTGAGTCCCGTTGGAAGAAAGAATCAGTAGAGATGCTCATGTTCCTTCCCTTATTCCACTTTTCCTAGCAGGTTTATTGTAACCATCCTAGAGAAGCCAATGATCTCTTCCGTTTCAGCTAATATCTGAATGTCCAAAGGGTGCTCGCTCTTCTGGGTACCACATTGAAAGAATTTAGAGGAGAATACTTTCTTTGTTATGTTTCATTATTTTGAACTCACTTTAGAAGTCTGAGTCTAATTTGCACTGGTACTGGATTATGTCCCTGTGTCCCCATCTTCAAAAACATGGACAGCTCAAAGAAAGAAGCTGTGACACTGCTTTCATTTTATTTTGATACTAACTTTTAACAGTAAAACCAGGAAGCTAGTTCTAAAAAATATATCAAGGTTAAATTTTAATTCTTTTACTTGTCATATTGATTCAGGGAAAATTACCTTTATACCTTTATGGTTAATATGTAGAATAACAGTTTAATCAACTTTACTTATGAGATCAAGATACTTTTGTAATCAAGAATTTAAAGTTGATTAGATCATATCTTGATACTAGGTTTAAAATTGTTAGTTATAAGTACAGTTGAAAGATTATTTATTATACTGTTTGAATGAATACATGTAATGTTATTGTATGTTTTGATACTGTCTCTTTATCAATGTGAGTTAGGAGACAAAGCAGTTACGTAAAAAGAAAGTAAAACACCCAATGTACACACATTTCTTCAGTATGAGACATGGAGGGTTTATAGTCACACCTACTTGAAACATTTTTTATGGTATCCTCTATGTTAGAGATCTTAAAGTGAGATTTGAAAATTCTATGTATAAAATTAGTTTAAAGTTGTACAGTATTTCATAAACAACAAAAAGGAGCTATTATACAATCATACCAGTAAGGATTTGTTGGAATTTTATAGTAGAGAGAACTAGACATCAGAATAATTTAGAAGTTTACTAAATTTTTTTAAAAGAGACGATGTAAACATGTTATATGAGACCATAAAATCTTATATTTAGGTTACTGTGTTTCTAAATAGTGGATTTTTTATTGTTACTACTTATTCCTCCTTTTAAAGAAATATTTTCAGGTGGTAATACCAAGGCAAGAAGGTAGAACACACAAAACCACACCATTAATTATCTTTTTTATTTGAGGGTGGCTGGCAAAGGGGGATGGGGCAGGTAGGAAGGAGCAGGGTATGATTTTGGGAGTCTTGGCTAGAAAAGGGAATTTATTTTTTTCTTTTAAATCATTAAACACCTGAAAAGATTACACGGGGAAAAATAGGCCCTTGCCAGAGACATTAGCTTATACCGATATAATACAGTGAATGACCTATTCATACAGGAGCTCATAAAATACTATAAAATGGTAGTGACACGTGCGTAAAAGCTCTGTGCTTGCTTTTATATGAGAGAATTTGTTTTACAGGGCACTATAGTTTATTGAAACTTGGGTGCTTCTTCCCGGTTTAATGATGCCAAGCATCCAAATAGCATTTGCTGTGCTAAGCATAAGTAGAGCATACAGACTTTATTAACTGAGTGATGAACAAATTTGTCCAACTTACTGTTTGAAACATACTTCAACTGTTATGCTTTTGATTGATAAATAACTGTAACAAATTGTGCAGATATTAACAGTTATGGGTAGGCACAATCATTGTCCTATTTGTCTTGACAAAAATGATTCTTATAATTTGTATCCTGTTTCTTACATTTTATGGTTTAGATGTTGAAACATTTGTGGCAGACGTACTGAGAGGGGAAAATTTATCCAAGAAAGCAAAGGAAAAAAGAGAATCTCTTATTAAGAAGATAAAAGATGTAAAGTCTACGTAAGTCACTTACCTTTTGTTACTAACTTTTTACTTAGAAGCAAGTTTGTAATAAACATATTAATAAAGAATTGATTATCATTGGATTAAAATTTTGATGTTGTTATTTAATAGCTGTCAAGTATTTTTAAAGGACAAAATATATTTTCACTATAATAGCTTTTAAAAATGGACATGTTTACTACAATATCCTTTTTTGTGAAGATTCCTGAATATGTATTTTCCTAAGTATTCTAGCAATATTCAACCATGTATTTGTATTAGGTGAGGATATATTTGGTTTAAATAATAAGACATAGTTAGTTGAGAATTTTAGTATAAATATGGAAAATAACTGCCAGATACGGAAATGAATACATGTAAATTATAGGTATTAAAGATATGTTCTGATTTTACTACCGTAACTTGGGTCTTTAAAAATACTTTTAAATCCACAAACCTTGTCATTTCAAGACATGAAGTAGTTTTTTTCCCTGTAAATGTATTAAAATAGTTTTGAATTACTGCCGTGTATTGGACCTTGTTTTGATTTGTCAGTACTCATTTTAAAATATAGTGCTCTTGTTTTATTTTGCAGCTATCTTCAGGAATTTCAAGACAAAGGTAAATTTTCAAGTTTGTCAAACCTGAAATTATTTTTCCTCCTAGAAGTTTTCAATAGGCTAATCTAACACATGCTGAAATGTGATAGTTGGATTCAAAATTTAAGTATCCAACGTGTGTACTTAGACTTTCAAGATGAGAGTGCTAGCTCCCCCTGCTGAGAAAAAAATTGAAACGTGCATCCAGAATCTACTCTGCACAATCTTCTCATGAAGAAATGCTCCGTATTTAACATTCTTAAGTTTTCATATCTCAGAGTACTTTGTGGCAGACACTGGTTGTGAAAGGTGTATACTTGGCAGTTACATGTGGAGCAATCGGGGGAAGCATAGGTGAGATGCCAGGCCAGCACCACTTAGCACCACAGAGATGATTTCAGGGTAGTGATGGGAACAGGAGGCCCCCTGGCTAGGTACTCAGAGATAATGTTTTTTTTTTAAGGATAATTGTTTTAAAAACGGGATCAATTTTTGTTGACAACATGAGTAAAAATCCTTTTCCAGTGCTGGTTTTTATTATTCTTTTGAAATGAATAAATGTGTGCCACGGAAATTTCAAAGAAGGGAGTCCAGTTTCATTTTTTTGAAATATGTGAGAGTACTGGTAATCTGTTTGTCTTCCTTTGGATTTGAGAGACGGCTGCTTGGCCCGCTGAAGACCAAATCAGGAAAGGCGTAGGAAGTTCCTACTTTCTCATGTCTTCAGTTCTGTTCGGGAAGCTGGGTATGGCCCTTCCTTGCATGATGCTAATTCACAGGTCATGACCTGGATCCTGTGAATGCTGGTATGAGGGTCACAACGTGAGGTCAGTTAACCTATGTGGAGGCAGGATCTGCTTTTGGGGGAAAACAGTGTGACGTCTTCTAACGGGTTAGCAGACACCGCAGAGTAATTCGTACCTCTGCCAACTGATAAGTGAGAGAGTAATGACAGTTTCAGTAAACCAGGTACTTAGCCAGACAAGCCTGAAATCAAACAGTTAAAAGGAAACCACAGTACTTTTCACATTAAATCATTAAGATTGTTGTGATTGGGGAGGATGAGTTATTTTTATATTAATTTTTAAAAGGAGAGAACAGGGAAACTCCTTCTCATAAGTACCCCTGTTTTAATAGTCTGCAACATACCCTAAACTATGTGTTTAATCATGTTGCGTTTTGCTTGGTCAAATACAGAAATAATACATTTTAATATCTTAGTTATGATAACTTTTATATAGTGTACTGTTTATAGAGGAATATTAGGTTTTGCCTCTTTTCTTACAAGGTGTATTTTGGACCAGGGATTATTTATCACATTCTCATTGTGACTTATTTATACACTGAAAAATGTTAAGGTAAGAAAGCACGATAATGTGAAGTCATTGTGTGATCGCATATGACTCAGTAATAGGGTAGGGACTTTCCCTTTGCTCTCTGCTTTAGGACTTGTTCAGGTGTGTGGATGTTGAAATTACATTACTGAGCTACACTTTTATCTCTAAAGAGAATGGAGCTTTATATAGTATTTCATAGAAACTGAAAAATGAGCCTAGAATAAGAGTTCAAATAACACAGAATTCAGAGATTCCCTGTAATAATTTTTCTCTGAATGTCATTTGTAGCTCAATACTAATGTATTGAGTTAACTAATCACCAAGAGTGCCTGCCTGTTCAGAAGTGAGCCTGTGGATAAATTAGATGTGTACCTTGGACAAATATGAGAAGCTGAATAATTTTATGTCATTTTACCTTCAAAGTGGATTCAGCTTTGTTATAAAAGGGCCATTCCTGTAATTTATTAGCAATAGTAAACAGAAGTAGTGCACACTAAATAGTTACAAAGTAATTATTTAAAATAGTTTTTTCCAAAAGTAGGAATTTATTAATGACCAGATTCTACATTGAGTAAACTCAGTGTGTCTGTGTATGTTTTGATAGTGCTGCTTTTCCCCCCATATATTTCCCCTTGGGGTTTTGGATTGTCTTCATCTAAGGAGACCTGGGCAGATTCCTCTGGGCTCTTTTCCTGTTCTTTCTCGCCCCACCCCACCTCTCTCTCAGGTCAGTGCGGGGTCACAATGAAGTAAACAGAGGCTGTTTTCCTCCTTTTTACCTTTGGACTCCTATTTGTTTCACATACTTTTTTTTTCAAATGACAGTTAATTACTATCTTAATATCATTATTGGGAAGAAAAAGGACCAGGTAGTGAGTTCTTAAATAAGACGAATTAATTCAGATGGATCGGTTTCCATTAAGTAAGCTGTTAGTTTCTCTAATGCACACAGCTAATATCCTTGCTTACTTCCCTCCCACATCTTCTCTCTTACACTATAGATACTGCCCCCTTGCCCCCATCGAAAGGTTGAGCAGCACTTACCATTGGCAGTATTTCAGTTCTTAAAACTATTTGAATTGGTACACTAAGCTGCATAGATCCTAGAAAATTAAAAAAGTTTTTAATTCCACTTTTTGTATTAAAAGAAACTTATTTTATTACAGTGGCTTCTGGTCATTGAAGCTTGTCCATTAAGTTAATTTTCTAATTGCTGTTTATTATACTCATTTTCTCAGCAAGCTGTGGTCTTAACACTTCCTTTCTCGTTATTTAAATTTCTTAAAGTTCTCATTTTTGTCTCTTTATATCCTGAAGTCTAGATTCTCCAATGATAGGAGATCTGACAAACTGTGACTTTAGAACGAATGATCAGTTGGTTTTCTGAATTTCTTAATTTTGCTTGTACGTAAGAAAGGTTTGAATCTAAGCCACCAGGATCCATCCTGCTTAGTCTAGTCCCTGTTAATCGTTGGAAATATCTAGAATACTGAGTCCCTTCCTGTGACCCTCAAGTATTGTCCATGACAGAATCATGAGTTAACCCTTGTGTCCTGTTCTTAGTTGCCATGTAGCCTAGCAATATAAAGTATATCTGAATATAAGCTTATGCACTAGGATTATGTTCATTTTAGAATTACTTTAGAATGGAATTATAATGATTTTAGAATTTGTTCTGTGTCCCATAACAAGGCCATAGGTCTCTTAAATATGACTTGAAATAATTATTTTGTGATGGAAATACGTTACTAATTGGGTAAAAACTGTTATTAACCCAGTATAAAATATAATTTTCAAATATATATTAAGTACATGATAAAAAAAAAAGCTTTCATTGTAGTTGTATTTTGTCCTTGTGTTAGTCTTGTTTTACTCCGGTGACAATTTAGGCATGGTGATTTTCTGAATAGAATAATTAAGATAATATGAAGATACCTATGTATGACACATAGCAGGTGCTGAATAGATAGTCATACCCTCAGCCTGAACTTCATTTATCAAGAGGATTTAAGTAAATCTTGATTTGTAATTCAGTTTTTAGATAGTTTTTGAGGAAATTATAAATTATTAAGAGAAGGGCAGTATAAAATGACAAGGAAACTATTTCAAGAGAATTTTTTCAAATTTGTAAAATAATAGTGCTTTAAACAACACAAATCTATTGCTTTCAATTCCCTTTAGATGCCATAGGTAAAAAGCTCTTATTTTCTCCTTTAAAATCTTTCCCTCTAATTAAAAAAATTCAATATATTTTGTCCTCAAGACTCCACTGATATTGTTAAATATGAATAGATTTACTTAGAAAAAATTTTTCATTGACCTAATTCATGTTGTTATATTTGTTAATGAACTAAACTAGTTTTTAAAATAGCAGGGTTGGTAGGTGAGAGGGGACTCATTTTAGTTTGTTCTGATGGAATCCTTAGGAACAGGAGAAATGTCAGAAGTTTGGATGATGTTTAACTTCTTTTCCTTTCCCTTTCCTAACATAGTATATGTTCTGTTGAGAGTTAGCTCCTCAATGAAATCTGAGCAGATAACCTGCAGTCCTCCCCCGCCCCCATCTCTGGCTTTGTACAAATGTGCAAAGCATGTTTGATGTTACAGGGCCTGTAGTAGAAGTGTCATGTTTCGCAGAGGTAGTGCTGTGGAAATGGCATCTTCATTGAAAACCCTGCCTCATATCTGCACACTGTGAATTAGCACTGATACAGTAGAAGAGTTACGAAGGCAATCTTACTTGTGGTGGCCTAAATCTTTCCAAGCTTTAAGAATTAAACTACAGGTTATGTTAAGAAATGACAAGTTAAGCATGTAGTTCTGTCTACTTATCTGTATTTTATTACTTCTGAAATTTGGACAAATGAACTGAGTTAGAGAATTAAAAATTAATTTGTTTTCACTCCAGTAATTCTCACTGCCCCCAAGTTTGTCTTTCATATTCTATAAGAGGAAATAGTTATACCTAAATTTTAGGTATATTATATAGTCTAATGTTTGCCCAATTGTGTTGAAAATATAACTGTACTTGACAAAACAAGCAGTAAGTTGGTTTAATCAACCTCAGTGGTGATAGAGATCATGACTATGCACTTGCTGTTGGGCTTCACCCCTAAGCATTTAAAGAAATGTTAATTGATAACGAGCTGTTTAAAATAGAAGGTATAATAGTGCTTTGAACTCAACCATTATAAACTTTAAAATGTTTTTCAGATAAATAATGTTGCTGTGGTATGATGAAGCCTTGGTCTTGCTCTGATATTTTAGTTGCTACTGAATATGGGAAGGGAAGTCTTGGATCATTGTCTTTTAGTAGACTGTTAACTTTGTATCATTAATTAAACTTTTGAAAGTTATAGGATAAATCAAATGCTTTTCTGGGGAAACAAGAAACAGTATTAATGAGCAACAACCCCGTAATTATCCTTGTGAGTACATAACAGGAACACATTGATGTCTTCCCTTTGTGTAATAACTTTTACAAAGAAGTATTTTTAAACTGATCATTAATTTTATGACCACTGAAATGAGATGCAAAATTTATGCTGTTGTCACTGGCACAGGCTCAAGGCACCACTGACATTATGTGTGATTGTAATAGAATGGCTGCCAACTAATGATTCTGTAGAGATTTTATTTGAGCACGCTTTTCTTTTAGATGTCTGATTAGGCTGTAATGCTTTCAATTATGTCTGTAAATTGTATTGGATACGTTTACCTGATGCCCATCGTTACTTTGGAGTTCAGTTTTCTACTGCATAAACACAAGTTGAACATTTTCCTTTTAATTTATAGAAGTCTTTGCAGGTATAGATGCAAACACTCAACCCCTGGGGAGAAAAATACATTGCACTACTCAAGAGCGACCCCTGTGTTCAATTAAAGCTCTTTCTAACACAGCAACTCTTTACTGGGTTGAAAAAATAATGAGGGAGGGGGAGAAAGGGATGGATCGTCACAGGAACGACAGTAAAATGAAGACCATTTTGAAAAACGATGTGTCCTTTCAACTAAAGGAACGTTAAGAAGGGAAGAACCCTGTGCAAATACCCGAGATTCTGCTTCTTTACTTTCTGAGTTAATTCAAGGAAAGCTTTAACAGAGGGCTAGGAGGGGGAAGACCTGAATCCAGCAGTAGCATTTAATTCATATTGTCTTAGCTAAATATAAATATCACACAGATTTAAAAAAAATTGAAATGAGCTGCAGTTCTTAGAAGGGGTAAGTTTAAGACAATTTTACTTTAATATATATAATCCAAAATAATTTCCTTAAAAAAACCCACGAAGGTCTTTAATATGTCATTGACCAATTTGTGTAGAATATTCATAACTCATTAACTATTATTGAATTAATGGCTTTAATAATGATCTTTATGTTGTGTGTTCATGTATAGGTGTGCATATGCATGGATATACATATAAAATATATGTAGATATTATCAGAGGATAATTAATTCTGACTTTACAAACTTTTAAAGTTTTATTTCTTCAGCTTATTTCCACATAAAGTTTAATAGACTGAAGCCCAAGGATCTGAATATTTTTCGAAATTCTTTCCATATCTTCATTGGTTTTAGTGTTATATTTTTATGTTCATAACAGTACATATGTTAAATGCTAAGTTCTGGTGATATATTTGAAGTATTCTAGTACTTTTTTCACAGCAAGATTTATTTTATAGTTAATGATATGAAATATTCTTAGAAAGTTTTTATTATAAAAATTCTTATTTTATTAAGAATGTAAGGATACTCTAGCAACTAAGAGCAATTGAGAACTTTGTGACCTTTCCTACCCCATATTCCATGGGCTGTCATTCCATGTTCATAACGTTTTTACTAGCACTTTAGGAGCTTCTCTCTTAGTTCACGTTTAAAATCAGACCATGGCTCTTTCCATAAAGAGAAGTGTCATAGGGGATCCCTGAATGTTCCGAAAAACACTTTGAACATCTTATAAACAAGAGCAGCAGTTAAGATCTGAAGAATGAGTTACTATTAGGATGTGTTCTTGTCATTTTAATTGGGGAGGAGGCATCACCCCATGTGGCACACCCAGGGATGGAATCACTAAGGACAGTAAATGGCCATCTTTATTTTTTGCTCTTACTGTCTTGGTGGGAGATATTCCTATCTTTATTTTCAGCATAAGGAGGACAAATCCTGGTGAAATATCAACACTATAAGGAAATACAGATGAATGTTGATTTCTTAAGTTAACTTGATGGTGTCGTGGTGAAAAACAGGGTGCTGCTGCCCATAACCTGGTCGTCAGAGGATACAGATAGGGTTTTGGAGCACCTGGTAGGTTTAATCGGGACCTTCTCTGCAACCGTGGTTTGAAAGTAATTCTCTCGGTACTCCAGGGTTCCTGTGGAGATTTTCACCCTGCTTTTTGGCTGGTTTTGTTTGAATTATTAACAGATAACTAAAATTGCTAACAGATAGCTAATCAATATAATATGAAGTGTCTCTTTTCTTTATTGCTGAATATGGGGGAAAATGATTGCTTACATGTAACTAGGCTAGCAAAAATCTGAAACATCCTTTTTTAAAAAAATTATTCTAAATGAGTATGTGGGGAAAATTCAAACCACGAGATTTAATTGTGGGTATTCAATGCAAACCAATCAACCAACCAACCAACAAACCAACCATCCGAGGATTCGGAAATCATGTAGAAAACTGGTTGGAATGTTAACACTGGGTAGAACAGTTTATGGTAGATTAAAAATAGTCACATTTTCAAGGGTAGGAAAAGCTGCTTTAAAACTCATATATACCTTTTAAATTTAAACAAGGTTATTTACAAACTAAGATACCTTCAATTTTTACTCAGTGATATCTCACCAGTTTTTAATTTGCCCTTATAGTATCCTGTGATTTTTAATGAAAGCATATGTTCATATGGCTTTGAATGATCAATTTCTCATAAATTTTCAAGTATTGAGTAGGAAAATTGAATAATTTCTCAGTTGTATTTTCCATGTTTTTAAAATTACTGTTATCATTATTTTGGTTTCCATTTTTTGTTTATTTTAGATATACACTCTTTTTTATCCTGCCTTTATGTTTTTGTATTCATCTTTATAGAGACCATCATGATTTTGGGCTTGTATTTTATTGTACCAGGAACAAGTAGTTGTATATTGACCTTCAGAAACTCTTACCTTATCTAAACTATAGTGGATATACATTCAAACAGGACCCATTTTTCCATTTAAAAAAATTTTCTTTGTTTCTTAAAAGACAGTGACTGAACTTAATAAGAAAATTTAATCTTTCTGACAAAGTCACATTTTTTTATGGTGGTGAATTATAAAAGTTTTTTCTCTGGTTCTTGTATAGGTGAGGCAGAAGATCGGGAAGAATATGAAGATCCTTTTTCTGGGCCTCCAGACACAATTTCGTTAGCCTCAGACAAATATGATAAAGATGACGAAGCCCCCTCAGACGGTATGTGATATTTTCCCATGGAATACAGCCCTTGACACTAATACAAAACCACGCAGGGCAGAGACGCCGGGGTCTTGCCAGAAAGCAGATAAATGTGGAGGCTTCAGTTAACTTTCCCAGAACCTTTTAAGGAACGGAAGAGCTCTCTCTAGTGGTTTTCCTCAGTATGTAGTTCCTCTATTTCCTGGGAAATTTTCTTTACTAGGATTTTTAGAAGAGTGCTTTTATCATCATGCATGTATTACTAGAGAGTTTGTCGGTTAATTTAATATTATTAGATTCTTGCTTAATTTTATTATGCTGTTAATGGGTTGTTGTATTATTTATTTTATAAATAACGAAGAAGGTTTTTGATCTCTTTTTTCCCTGAAAACTTCATACATAATTAGTTCATAAAATATTAAATTAATTATTCCTACATTGCCTTCTCACATTGAGACAGGTTTTTATCAAATGCATCTTTTAATACACATTTTCTTTTGTGGATTGTCACCTACAAATGCGCCACATTATGCAGTAATATGATGGTGCTTTGTGTTAATTGAACTAACAATAAAATCGATCGTTTACCTCAGTCATTTTGAAAAACTTGCCAAAGTTATAAAACTTGTTTTCCGTGTAGTGTATGTTTTCTCTGTTACAGCCAGTTGAATACATGTGCTTTAAGGAGACCTGTCAGAGTGATGTGTCATTATAAATTAAAAATGTGTATCGATAAATTAGCCATGCATATTAATTTGCGGCACTCCAAGTTTCACACAGACACAGAAATGAATAATGCCTTCTGCCACTGTGTGATGATCAAACTGTGCAGTCCCATCTCTACATACAATTGCTGAATGAAAATATGCTCCCTGCAACAGAGCACTCCACATTTTATGTTATCCAGATTATTCCCTTTGGAAACATAAATTGCTTTTATGAGGTATAAAATTATGTCTATTGCAGAACAGGGATAAGTCAAGTACATGCATAAGTGATAAACATTTCTAACCACTGATTCAGAACAACACAGTTCGGGCTTTTCTTGTACAGAACTTTGTACAATGTGTAACAGTAATAATCACATCCACTTTATGTTGAATTTTATATTTTTGCAAACATTTAATTTCTGTTTTTAAAGGAAGGGATTTCATCTCCTATATTTTCTATTTTTTTAAACGATACTCACTTCTCTTTGGTTGCACGTGCTATCTGAAATGGAGCATCACCCTTTCTCACCTGATCTTCAAAAGCATTTCTATGAGAAAATGTTTTATAATTGATAAAACAGTCCTTTCAGCAAAGTGAATTATTTTTTGAGTTGAACTATTTTTCAGATAATTACAATGATTTGTTTTGCTTCCCTGTAGAATAGTGGTAGATGGGAAAGAGTATGTGTGTGTATATACATACATACATATATATACATACACACACACACACACACACATATATATATACATACACACATATATATATATGTATATATACACAGACAGAATATTTATACTCAGGAGAATATACATACACACATATACATATATACATGGGCACACACATAGAATATATTCATAGAATACATATATATACTCAGGGTTTCTCAAAATAGTATAAATATTTTGATGTACAAGGGAACATTATGTTTTTTTTTTAAATTTCAGCCTAAGAAATTCAACCATTCATTATCTGTCAGGGTCAGGGCTTTGTTAGAAAAAGTGACTTGTTTTTACAGAGTAGTCACATAATTATTGTGTTTTCTTTTTTATGAATAACTTATTATGCTTATTTCTTAACCAAATATATAGCAAATACATTATAGCATGAAAATATTTATTGTTGAAAGGTTGCTTTGTCAGTATTTGAATATTGTTCAATAACACATTTATGTATAAGTTACATATTGGTGCTTTTTATTAGTGTTTATGTAAGCACTTCTTAAGCAGATTAAAAATTTAACTTTCAGTAGTATTAAATTTTGATATATAAATAATACCATTTTTGATAGTTTTATATTTTCTTCTGAGAATGGTATAAGTTAATTTTAAAACTACCACTTGGAGTTTTAATTTTCATGCTAAAATGTCATCTAGTCATACCAGTTTTTCTGTCTGCAACTTAGATTTGTATGTGTTCTCTTTCCTTTGATGAATACATTTTCCTTCATGATATGATGTCAGTCTAATGATATATTAATTATAAAAAGATAATGCATTTAACAATAAGTATAACTAAATTAGCACAGGTCACCAAAAGGCCTTTTGTCAAACTGGATTGTTATTTTGTCCTTTTGACTTTTACCTTATGGTAGACACTAACAAAGTATTTGAACCTTGATGGATAATGAACTCTAAACATGATATGTATTTTTCATAATGCTAATGTAATTTTCAAGGTACTGAAAAGGTCAAACCTGCACATCTCTATGTGCATTCTAAGTCTGTCTTTTCCTTTAATATTTCTTTTTCTCTGTTTCTCTGGTTCAAAAGTTCACTCAGTTCCCAAATGGCTACCTAATTTTCCAGTTATTCCCTCAAGCCATATGTGTTTTGGTTTCTTTATGGTTTATTAGGTACTGTAGGAAAGTAGCATAAGTTATATTTTCTAATGAAATTCAAGCACACTTCAGTGATGCTTCGACTTGATTGCTGGTAGCAATTAAATCACAGCCAAGGAGAGTAATGCATAATCTCACAAGGTCCAGACACCCTATAGAAACTGAAAGGGGATGAAAACAGAAAACAAAAACAAAGTCTCCCAACCCTGCCAGACATGCTGTTTCCAGCCTGCCTTTTTTTCCCATTGGCCAACTGCCTGATTGATAGCAAAACCATAACTTGCTGCATGCTAACAGGCAGAGTTCACTTGTAGGTTATTGTGAGCTGATAAAGGGTTAGATGGAGTTTTGATTTTCACATTGGACCTTGGTGCACCAGATTAATGGAATTTCAATGAGAGACTAGAGTAGCCACAGCTTTGTCAGAGAAACAGATGGAGATTCTATAGTCATGTCTACTCATTAATACTAGTTGCCTGAAAGGTGTGCTGCTTCTCTATACAAAAGAGTTGATATAATTGATTTTTGAGTGGTACATTGAAAAAAAGTACCTTATTGATGACTAGAATGGTAACACAGATGGTGACAGATTTTTGTACAGTTTGTAGCTTAACAAAATATCGTACTTTGTAATTTCTTCTTCTCTCTCTTTGGACATGGTTTTTGTTTATGTTTTTAGAGGAGAAACTTTAAGACCCAACAGCAAAAAATGAGAAAATGACATGCTGAATTACCTTTTAAGAAAAAAAGTAGGGGTCTGTACTTTATTTATAAATGATTATGTGACTGCTGTTTGTTTCATTTTGATATGGTAGTGTTCATTTAAAAAGTCATACTTATTTGAAATTGTATTTTATTAGCTTTGTGTTTTATTTGTTCTGGAAAATTTAAAACAAATCACAGTGGGTTCTAGACAATTATAGGTCACCGTTCAAAGTTTTATGCTATTGTGTGTCTGGATATATTGATGTGTTAATAAATGGTGCATGTCAGTAATCAGATAAAATTAAGTATAATGAAACTCAAACCTTACAGAAGAATATCTCTTATTGTACCCAGGGTGGAATGTTTGGGCACCACGGTGGTAGATGTAGGGTAGCCTTTAGATGCTATATAATGGCTTGAGTATCCATTTTTCTATTCTGAAATCGTTTTTCATTCATTTTCATCATTTGTGAAAGAAAGCGTCTAACCATATAGCGTGTGGACAGTCCCTGAGGTGAGGTGAAAGGGTTTAGTGAGCTAGAAGACGTATCGGCTTGGCCGTCAACGATAGGTCGAAGGGTCCCAGTGGACATTTGTTACAAATCTGATTCAGTCCTAGACCATAATCACTTTGTGGATAAGAATCTGGAACCTCTAGGGTGTGCATACAGGAAGGCTAAAATGAAGCTAAAGAGATAAAACAGTCATTTATTTTTAAAATTGTTTATTGAATTTATTGGGGTGAAAAACAATCATTTATTGTCCTGGTATCTTCCTCACTAAAAATTTTCAAGTGTCATAGGTTACTGAGAACTGTGGGCATTGCAGGGACATGGGTTCATATGAATAAATATTGGTTTAGGAATGGAATTATTTTTTAAAGTCTGGGGATTTAGAAAAAAAGGCTGTTGGATCATAACTTATAATAGTAAGTAATGCTTCTTTTTTGGTATACTTTTCTTTAAGAAAATCTAGTACATCAAAATTTGGATTTATAGAACATATAAATCACTTATTCCAAAACATTGCTTTAAGCAGGATTATCTCCAGGGTGGCTATAAATAATGAACTCTCACAATGCATCTAAAACATGTTTAGCTTATAAGCTCATCCACATGCACACACATAAGTTTAATGTGTAAACATTACACATCAAACTTTTGAGGAAGGTTATTTTGGGGGTAAAATCAGTTGTAACACTAATCAGTTCTTGTAAAAGCCAAGCACAGATATGCTTTACTTTTCTCTGCATTCCAGCAGAATATGAGACAATGATGAAAACCAGGAAAAAAGATTCTTTCAATAACTCACCAATTAGGGTAAATGTTTTTCTACTATAGTACCATGTGGTTGTTGATAATAAAATCCTATTTTTGTATCTTATTCTGATTATTTAGATGAGTTTGCAATTTGCACCTATTCTTGTGTGTACAGCATATATTATTGTTCTACTTGTGGGTTTTTTTTTACTTTTTTTTGTTATTTCAATATGCCAATTGCTAGCTTGTGTGTGTTATAGCAGTATAAGAGCAATGATTATTTTAGTCCTGTGATGTGTATAGCATAGCTTCAAGTCCTATAGTTTGGGGAAATGATAAAAATAGAAGTGTTTGAACACTCAAGGTATGTGTTGTGTGGTGGGAGATACATGAGTGAAGTACACAGATGTGGAATGTTTGTGATATGAATTACATATGAATAAGTAAAAGCACAGCCATTGAGAATTATTGTTCTAAGTTTTATGCCATTGAATGGGAAATTCAGTCCATCAGAATAAAACAATGTGGGCAAGTAAGACTATAACAAAGTGGGTTGGATAAATATTGCAGAGGTAATGAAACTCAGCATTATGAAAAATAATGCAACTTTAACCTGGTAAATTAGCAGTTATTCACACAGTACATGAAGAAGGGAGCAATACAGGGCAATGGGGGATTCAAAGATGAAAGGACAAGAGTTCTTATTTTCAAGACACATGTAATCTAGATAGAAAGAGAAGGCAGTCACCTGAAATAAGGTAATTTGCAATCTAAGTTCTAGTAAGGCATATTCCAAAAATAGTAATTAGTATGTGTTATAATATTTAATTGATTTGATCTATAATTAGGCACATAATTGGTTTCATTCATTTTCTTTCTTAATTTATTGACTGACTCAGTATTGTGTCTTTTGGCATCATGCTGAATAAACCAAAGCATAAAGTTTATGTGCCACGCTGAGGGGTTGTGGATTAAACTGTGGAGAGAGGGCCTTCTATTTAATTGAGTTTTCCATGGTTCCCAAGTTTTGCTGGGGAGAAAGTGGGAAAATATGTAGAAGAAAATATTTGGAGAAGTCCAAAAACCAGGTTTTCATACAGATTGGTAATAATTTTGTTGTCAAGGTTGAGACATTTAACCTCCTTGGATTTTTATTTTTCTGGTTTACGAAATGAAGAGTTTGGACCAGGTGATTGCTTGGAAGTTTAATGGATCCCTAAGCGCTTGTGTCCACATTTCAGAATTAGTAAATTTAATGGTGGCACAGAGGTGATTTGCCTGGAGAAAATCAATGACTGGCAGTGATGTCGAATAGGAAGGAGTAGAAGGGGTCTTAGAGCTAAGTGCATAGGGGGCAGTAGAAGCCGAACACCCAGGGGTGTTAAGGAGTTGAACTTTGATTTCATAGTCATTAAAATATTCCTGAAGTAATGTACAGCTGTGACGAATGCAAATTTGAGGGAGAGTGTCCTGGCAGTTTAAGCGTAGGGTGAATTAAGGCAAAGGGAGCATCTAGTGGAAGCAGCAAGCTAAAGGCTTTGCTACATTATTTGGTTTTAATCTCGACAGCCTCTCTGTGAGGTAGATGTTATCACTATTTGACAATGAGGGCATCTCAGGGGTAGAGTGGTTTAGCTGATCTGCCCAAGGTCACATAGCTACTAAGCAGCAGAACTGAAATTTGAAATTACGTCTATCTAACTCCAAGGACCGTGCTCTGCTTTCAAAACCACTATATGTTGCCTCTTCCCCAGCTGTTGCTTTTCGTTCAGGGGCTGTTGGTGCGAGGCGGGGTTTAGAGTAGTGGACAGGGCATTGAAAAGGAAGGGATTGGCTTGCCCCTTTCCACCCCAAGTGTGGTTAGCAGACCAGCGGTGTCAGTGCCACCTGGGAGCTTGTTAGAAATGCCGAATCTCTGCCCCCACCCCAGACCTACTAAATTTAGAATTAGCATTTTAACAAGATCCCCAGATGCACATTGAAATTGGAGAAGCTGTGTTTTAGAGGCATTGATCACATTGGCCCTTGCAGCTAAAAAGAAGAGTGAGCCAGGCCGTGCTGTTACACTTGTGCTGCACATGCAAGCGTGTGACCAAGTGTGGCATTAGGCAGTGCCTTGAGGTAGGTAAAAAATGTCCTTCTCTGTGGACACCTACCTTCCCTTCTAGCATTTTTCTGTGGTCCCTCAGCACCATGATGCTGTGACTTCCTTGGCTGCACAGCTCCCCACCCCCCGAGACTGCTGTGTGGGTGGTTGTCTCATTTTTGAACCTATTTTCAGAGCCTCTTCCCTCTCAAATTGAACTCAGGGTTGGGTGCATTGGGAAGGCTCTGAAAAATTACTCCTTAACCCAAGAGAGTTCAAGCTCCCCCCACAGATCTTTAGGTATCAGGCCTGTGGTAAAGATGTTTTTGGCTGTCACACGGCACCATATCTCCTTAAGATGTAGATACATAACAGGCTCGTCTCTCTTGCTGTTTATATGTGGACTTGGCCTACAGTGTTTGGAAAGTCACACTGTGTAACTTCCTGTTTTCAGTTGTGTCTCCTCTTTGCAGCTTCAATCCTGTCTGAGCCCAAGTGTGAATTTAGAGTATGAAAACTGAAAAGCAAAGGTTCCTGAAGACACTGGACTGACCCATTTTATTTCTTTAATGTTTTATTTATTTATTTTTAGAGAGAGGGGAAGAGAGGGAGAGAGACATCACTGTGTGGTTGCCTCTCACGTGGCCCCCACTGGAGACTTGGCCTGCAACCCAGGCATGTGCCCTGACTGGGAATCAAACCAGCAACCCTTTGGTTTGCAGCCCACGCTCAATCCGCTGAGCTCCACCAGCTAGATGACCCATTTGATTTTATAGGAAGGCAAGCTGCAGGCACCGATTCCAAAGAAACTTTCTTCCTCTGTGACAAAGACTGAAGAGGCAGCTGTGCTGGTGGTTGTGGTAGCGTCTTTAAGGGGTTAAACAATCTTTAATTAATTAATATTTATTGAGAAATAAGTCTGGAACTTAACCAGATTCTTTCAGAATAAGATTGTTTCCTTTAATTGGCTCAAAGCTGCTCTGTGAGGGAGCCATTTCCCCTGTTTTGCTGTGGTGGAAACTGAGTCTCCGACACATTTCGGTATTTTGACCAGGATTTCCAACTCACAAGTAGCAAACTTCAACTCCTTTGGACCTTCTCTGCCCCACTACTTAAAACTTAGGTTACTTTTCTTTCTGATTATAAGAGACATGCATATGGGTAAAAAGTTAAAAACAAAATATTCAATAAAAAGTAAAAGTCTCTTTTTCACTGCACCTCAAGCCCTAGGTCTCCTCCCCAGAGGCAGCCATGCGTTACAGCTTCTTCTGCAGTTACTGTAGTCACTTTAGACACTTGACTGTTTCTTCTCATTTGATCACCCTGGAGTGGTATCTGCCGACTCCCTCTATGATGGATGGGTGGGTCCTCACACCTTCTCTCCCACTTCTGCCTCCTGATTTTATGTTATTTCATTAAGTTCTTCTTGTATTTACTTTGGACTCAAATAAATAATATCCTTTTTATTTTGTATCAGCTGACCACAGACAACGCCTGTGACTGTTATAAATGTGTGCGAATGAGTCCTTCTTTTCATCTCTCTTCATAACATAAATTATATTTGCGTTGCTTAGGTCTATAATACACACACATTTGATGCTCTGAGTCGACTGTGCTTTGTGTACAAGTTGAATTTTCAACATTGGTCCTTTTCTTTCATGTTTATTGGTTTCCTTCAAATGTCTGAAGAACCTCAGCCATTGCTTCACTTCTCCGAGTGAAGGGCCGGGTTGGATAGTGTATGTAGTCAGCTCGTGCAGGGTTCCTTTGCTCGTGAATGTGCATCATCCCGAAAGGTGTTTCCTTTGGATGGGAGGTCTGATGGTGGCTGTGAGTGAAGTGGGCAGGGCTTGCTTAGAGGCATCCTGTCTCCAGGGCACCTTAGTGAGCAGCAAAGAGGCAGACTAGAACCTCCACAGCTGTCAAAATAAGTACAGGATTACTCAGGGGTTCCATTCCTAGGTACAGGTTTTTAAACCCATCCCTCCATTTTTAGGGTCGGGGTCCTGGCAGTCGGAGCTGTCTGAAGCTCTGCTTAGCTTCTCAACTTAGGAGACCTCCTCAGAGTGACTAGTGCGCGCTTTGTTCAGAGAGTGGAGCTCGAGACTTAGTTCGAGCATACATGTTGTTACTTCCAGATGCCTTGGAGGGTGGACACAACGGTTCTAGCTGCTGTGATTAGAGTTCTCTAATGCGTACCCCTCCTCACAATCGTGTAACTCTGCCTGTAGCATTTCTGGGTCTCCTTTGGGAGAACTAACACCTTTTCTGCTTGGTGTTCTCCTGGGTTTGGTGTCCTCTGCTGTGTTTCTTCCAGTCTCTGCCTTCTAGTTGCTACAAATTACACAGAATTTTTGACCCATTGAAGATATTCTTTTTTGATTACCAATGTTATTAAGGTTTTATTCATTAAAAACAAACAAAAAGAATTTCAAGGGGACTTTTAGGAGGAAAGGTTGGTACTCGGTTTGTGTTCCTTTTTTTAATAACACCAAGAGACTGCTTTACCCTGAAACATTTTCACAACTATTCCAGTTATCTTTTGGAATCACCCTTTGGGATAACTGTGTTCTCTGGCTATAGGTCCGAGGTAGTCCAAATAATGATGCTCATCAAGCCTTAAGTATAGTCCCTTAGAGTCCCTTAGAACTCCCTTAGAGTTCTTCTAGTTTTCTAGAAGAACCCAGATGCTACAAGCAATAGGAAAAAACTATCCCTTGTCCTGCAAGTACTAGTCTTATTGTGGGTACAAGGTATGCATACCTAATAGTAGGAAGCCATATAAACTTCGTTCCAATACAAAATGTGTACCATAGACATTAAATACTCTAGGAGGCCAGAAGAGGAAGAATCTGGTGCAAACTGGTGTTAGTGAATGTTTTATGGAAGAGATTGGAGTTTGAACTAGAACTTAACAAGGTTAAGTAGAATTTTAATTAGTGAGAGTGGAGGGGAGAGTGCTTTTCGGATAAGCCGAGGGAATGAAAACAGAAGGAAATGGAACTGGAAATAGGCATAGTTTGAGGAACTGTGAAAAGACTAGGGTGATGGAGAAAGATTGAAGAAGATTGGGGCATGAAGAGGGACAAGAGTAGCATGTGGAAAGCAGCAGCTGCAGCTTCAGGTTCCGATTTTGACGCTGAGTTCCTCTGGCTGAGGCACTACCTTTACGGATTGGTTTCTATTTTTTTAATTGTTGTTCAAGTACAGTTGTCTGCCTTTTCCTCCTTCCTCTTCCCCTGACCCCAGCCATCCCCACCTCCCTCCCCTAATTCAACTCCCGCCACCCCCTGCCGGTTTTGTCCATGTGTCCTTTATAGTTGTTCCTGAAAACCCTCTCCTTTCCCCATTGTCCCCTCCCATCTCCCCTCTGGTTAAGAATGAACTGACAGTAATCAGAGGGGATTGTTTCTACTTTTAAAAGGAATTCCATTCTTTTAGGTAAGGTAGGATTTAAATAGTGAAAACTTCAAATAGTGGCATAAGGAGTTCATTTAGTAAGCAAAAGAGTATTCATTTTAGACTTTGAGCTAGGGAATATGATGAAAAGTGTTTTAGAAATGTTTCGCTAGGTGTGTGATGCAGATGGATTGAAGGGGTGGAAACCTTCAGTTTGTGAGATAAGTGGCCCCTCGTGAAGCCAGGTGTGACGTGATCAAAGGCTTGACCAGGACAGGAGCCGTGAAACGGAGGAGGAAAGGATGCATTTGAGGAAGAGTGGATAGGACTTGGTAAGTGGGTAGGGGTGGGATTAAAAAGAGAGAGAAGCCAAAGATAATTACAAAATCCTATGTTTGGCTGACTGGGAGGATTGGCTGAAATATGAAAAGTGGGAAGAGAGTAGGTTGGAGGAAGATGAAAATAGTTACCACGGTTTGTGGTAACTCTGGATATCCAAACTGCCTAGTGATTATCTGTAAATACAGGATTTGAACTTAAGTGACTCTTAGCTTTTCCTTCCCTTTCTAGTTTCATCCCTTTGGGGGCAGATATGTGGGGAGACTTACCTCAGTAACCCTAAAAATATAACACAGTGGTCGAAGACAGTTTCTGTGATCATACTGCTTGGATTTATGTGTCGCTTCTTCATTACTTATTTCTGCGACCTCCAGGAAGTTGGTTAACCTATTTGAGTTTCTTCATTTATCAAAAAGGATAAATAGAGCACCCATGTCCCAGGGATTATGAGGATTAAACAGAATAAAGCCTATAAAGAGTTTAGACTGCTTTCTGGTCTGTAGTAAGAACATACGGCATGTAAGGTGTTATTGTGATCTGGCCTATTTGGGGGGGTGCATTAAATAAATGTTTATTTCTGCACTTGACCCAGTTGTGTGCGAGGTGCCGTCCATCTCCTGTGCTGCACGTCTCTACTATTTCGATGGCTGAGTTGGATTTTGTAGGACTTTCAGCCAGAAGTTGTAGAGGTCCAAGTGAGTAATTGTATAAATCCCATTTATATGAATTTAAAGTTTTTAAATGGAGTATTCTCTGTTGAAAACTGTTAGTGGTTAGATGTTTCCATAGCAAATTTACCATGCCTTTCCCCAGAACCATTCTACCTCTGTGTGCCTTAGCTTTCTTCTATTGAGTAAATATACTGTAAAGAGAGAGAAGAGAGAATTTTATACCTGGAAAAATTGTGTGGATTGGTTTCATGAGCCCATGGAAGGAGTCACTCATTTTATTCATGAGCTCAATAGCAGTGACTAAAATATTTGCAGACTTTTGAGAGTAGTTGAAAGAGTCTGAATTATATTAAAAGACTCATAAAGCTATTTATTGGAGGAAAAACTTGGGGGGATGGCCTGAAATTTTTAGGAAACAAGGATACCAATTAATGTCTCACTCATCTCATTCAAGAGCCAAATGGGATACTATTGAAGGCAAAACAGGTCCAGCCGAAAGAGCTATTGAATTTAAAATAATATACATACCACCGAAGAAAAGTCTCTGCAAGGAAGGTGTAAGGATTAACCTGAGTGAAGTATTTTCTTTAGGACCTTTTTTTCTACATATGAGAAGCAGCTTGCAGTGCAGAATTGGGGCTAAAATTAAGGCCCCAATTTTAGAACAACCAGTCTCCATTTTCCCCAACTCTGCCCCTCCTCCTTTCCCTCACCAGCCTAGGGCAACCACGAAACTACTTTGTTTTTTCTGTAGATGTGCCTAATACAGACATTTCACTTAATGGAATCGAGTGAAATATGTGGCCTTTTGTGCCTGGCTTCTTTCGCTGAACAGAATGTTTTCAAGGTTTATCCATGTGGTAGCAGGTATCAGTAAGTACTTCCCCCCTCCACCCCAGCAGTGCTTCAGTTATACAGATACACTACATTTTCATTGTTCATTCATCAGCTGATGAATTGTTGAGTTGCTTCTTCTTTTTGGCTATTATTAAAATGCTGCTATGAATATATTTGTACAAGGTTTTGTGTGAGTATGTTTTCATTTCTTCTGGGTGTGTACCTAGGATTAGAATTGCTGGGTCATATGGTAACTCTGAGTTTAACTTTTTAAGTAATTGTCAAACTCTTCCAAAGTGCTATATCATTTTATGTTCCTCACCAGCAGTAAGTGAAGGTTTCCATTTCCCCACATCTTCAATACTTGTTATTGTCTATCATTTTTTTTTTACCATCCTAGTGAATGTTCAGGTGCTGAACACTGAACACTCATTGGCCAATTGTATACGTTCTTTGGAAATGACTACTCAAATCGTTTTTCCATTTTTCAGTTGGGCTGTCTTTTTATTAAGTTCTAAAAGTTCTTTATGTATTCTAGTTACCGGTGTCTTATCAGATATATGATTTGCAAGTATTTTCTCCAGTGTTGTGGATAGTCATATCACTTTCTTTTTTTTTAAAGTTTCTATAGAATTTATTGGGGTAACCTTGGTTAATAAAATTATATAGGTTTCAAGTGTACAATTCTGTAATACATCATCTGTTTTTTTGTATTGTATGTATGGAGATTTTTTCAAAAATTTAAAAATGGAACTGCTTTATGACCCAGTGATTCCACTTCTGATGATATATCTGAAGAAACCAGAAATGCTAATTCGAAAGTATATATACACCCCTATGTTCATTGTAGCATTATTTACAATGGCCAAGATTTGGAAGCAGCCCAAGTGCCCACCAGTAGATGAGTGGATAAAAAAGCTGCGGTACATTTACACAGTGGAATGCTACTTGGCTGTAAAAAATAGGGAAATCTTACCTTGTGCAACAACACAGATGGACCTGGAGAGTGTTATGCTAAATGAAATAAACCAGTTCACTTTTTTGATGGTGGCCTTTAAAACAGAAAGGTTTTTAACTTTGATAAAGTCTAATATGTCTTATTTTTTCTTTTATTGCTTGTACTTTTTGTGTGATGTCTAAAAACTCACCTAACTAAGGATTTTTAAAGTGCTCTTAACTTGAAGCTAAGTTGTTTCTCAAAATACTGTATTTTTTTACTCTAAAGAACTGAGATTAGTATGCTGATTAAAACAGGGATTAGATTCTAGCCTTAGTCCTCCTTTAATGTTATTTTGCTTAGTTTGTTTTTAAAAAAATTGTCCAAATGGCAAAAACTAATTTTTTTGCTTTGCTTTTTTGGCTCAGTGAACTCTTGAATTCCGTAGCCTTTACCATCATTGAAGAAAAGATGTCTTGCTTTGTGCCGTTGCTTGTAATATCACTCCTCTCATTTCTAGCAGTGTCACCCATGTCTTTTGAAATGTAAATGCAGTAAGGTTTGTTGCATTACAAATAAAAATGTATAATCACATAGGTCTTCTTCGTCAGTTTTACTTTAACAAATTATTTCAGAGAATGTATAATCTAAGTAGATTATTTTGTTGTTTTTTCTGGCTTTTTTGGGCTAAGCTTTGTGTACGTAGAGTCACGGTGGTGGGACTTAAAGGGGCGAGGACGATAGCTTTAGAAAAGCAGTTACTATTTTTAACTTTCAGAGAAAAGTTGGTTTGTTTCTTTTTCGTAAGGGCATATGTTTATCTGTTTTTTCTGTTTGTCAGTCACAGAGCTGAGTGGTCTTGACAGATACTGAAACTGAAACACAAGGAAACCATGTGAAATATCTAAGCATTGCTATTCGATGTGTAGTTGCAGGCTGGTCCAGGTCTGTGATTGGTTTGTTACAAAAGCAAATAGGTCTGTAACAACATAAGTACAGAAGTTGAGAGTAAGCACTTAGAAGTGTTTATAGCATTTTGCTATTTCTGCATTGTCCAAATATGTCCTGCATATAATGTAAAAGTACTAATTTGTGATGTCTTGGGGGAAAACTAGTCTTTTACCACAGCTAGAAATATTGTTGTAGGGTTAGAGAAAGAACTGATTACAGTAATCTTAGAACTCTAAACTTATGATTTTTGGTGGTTTTTTGGAAGGAAGTCCTATATTTTCCTCTCTATCATCAGTCATAGTGATAGCATGTTTTAATTTAAATATTAAGTTCATTTTCACTATGGAGACATTTTACTGATTCTGAACCTGTATTTCTTGTCAAATATACGTTCAGGTTCCAATGTCATTTTCAGCTATTTAATTCTGTTTCCACATGGCAGAGCAGCGCTTGAGTTTGGGTGTTAGGAGCAACGGTGCAGCCGCAAAGCTTTGTGTTCAGAATATCTGGAGCAGTGATTTTCACCTGGTGTGGTGCAGAAAGTTTTAAATGTGCAGTACCTGACTAGTCAGGGCATTCACATCATTTTCTTTAGACAACAGCCAACACAACAATAGCCATCCAGTGTGAATGCCCTGTCTTGAGCCATAAATATATATAGGTCATATAATAAAGTTGCATATTATTGGTCATGTTGCATAGTAAGGTTATGTCTGGTTGGTTAATTCTTGGTACCAGAAATTCTTATATACAAGTATAGGCACATGATTTTTTAAAAAGTCACTTTGGGGCAAAAAGGATAGGTAATTTCTATTATTATTTTTTTGTAAATCAATCAAGATTATACTTATTTTTTGTCACATTGGAAAAAAATATATTTTTGGTGTGCTGCAGAAGTTTATATGTGCTATGAGATGAAAAGGTTGAAAATTGGCACTCTAGAGAAAATGTTAGTGTAATCTGGATACCGTCTAGTTCTTTTCCATGTCTAAAAAGCGGAATCAGGTAGTGTCATACTTAAAATCTCTATCAGAAAAGTAATTTCATCTTAGAGGTGTGCTTCTCTGTGATTTTGTTTAAATGCCTCCCAAAGCTCCTCCCCACCTGTGTGCTTTCCTATTTTGAACACTCCTGTCACTTTCCATGATACCAAAGGAGGGTAATAAAAATAATACAATATTTCAATATAAAAATAGTAAAATGTCTTCCCCTGGGGAGAAAGAAATCCACACGTATTCCTTTCATTGATTACGGCTTGTTTTGGTATTGGTATCCTGGGATGTATGCATGCTATAAACCTCTAATATGCTTAGAGCAGGATTTCTTTGCAAAAAAGAAAATGTGTCTTATAGGAGGTGAGGAATGGATCTTTTAAAATATAAGGACTGATGTTTTAGGCAAAGTGCTAGATAGAATAAAAGTGTTTCAACATTTTATTTAGACTGGGGGGAGTAAAATGATTAATAAAACATGTTACTGCCTTTAAGATGAGTGGAGATTACAGATTAGTAGAAAAAAGAGAAATGTAAATAGCAACTCTTAATTCAAAGCAGGCTGGTATAATCACTACTGTAAGACATATAAAGGGAGAAAGAAGATGATAATTAGGATTGTAATTTAGACAGGCTTGGTAGTGGAGGTGGCATTTGAGCTAGGTCTGGGAGAATATGAAGGCTTCTGATATGTGGAACATGGAGGTAATAGCAACAGGAGGTGATGTTGTAATAGCAACATTACATGGAGTTAATCCGAACAATTTCGGATTAGTGGAACAATCTGGGTAAGGGCTATTTCAGTTAGGACTCTTCCAGCGCATGGGACAGAAAAGAAACCCAGATTAAACTGCTTTAAGCAAAAAGCAGAAAAGGGAATTTATTGGTTTGCCCATGAGAGTTGGGGTCTTGCTTCATGCCCACTTGGATGCAGGTGGGTGTTCAAACTGTAATGAGCATTTGTATTCACATCCTGCTTTCCTGTGTGTAGCTTCCTTTAGGGTGGCCACCAGCCAGTGGCAGCATCTTAGATACTTTCTATTAGTTTAGCAAACCCAGTGGAAAGGTATCTTTGATAGTTGTAGCAAAAGTACTTGACTTGGTTGTGTGCTTATTCTGAATGAATTACTCTGGTTTGGGCAGGGAAGAGGGGTTAGGGGGCTGGGGGTGGTGGTGTTCATTTGGCCAGGACTGGGTCATATGTCCAGAAAGAGTTGGGAAGGGGTGGGGGTGAGGTCAGCCCCACCTGAACCACACAAAGATAGAGAGAGGTGTCGTTCTTTCAAGGAAAATTGAGGTACTCTGATACAAAGAAGCAATTCAGAGCAGGCAAAAACATATCTACTGCAGAGTAGGATATTATAAAAGTGTGATTAATCTTGGATGTTATGAAAGCATGTATAAGGGAGTAGGAAAATAAAAGGTTGGAGTAGACAGTATTTTCAGACATACAGTCAACAGTGGGTATTTCAAGCCGCTTAGAGGAGAGTAATGTCATTAAGGCAGTAGGTTAAAATAATTATTTAGCTTGCTAAATTTTGATTTGATTTATAGAAAGAAGACCTGGAGGCAAAAAAAAATGTTGTTAAGAAGACTAACTGTCTAGACTATTAACTTTTTAAAAATCTCCAAACTTTACTTCAAGGCCAATTTTGCAGTTAGTGAAGTTTTTTTTAAAGCTATTTGCTATTTGGCTGTCCTACTTTTAACTCTTATTTTTTTAACAGTGTATGTATAAAAAAGAATAAACTTATGAAACAAGTATTAAAAATATAACATACTACACATATAAAGGATTAAATAGATGAAATAATCATCTAATTTTTAGCACCTCTATAAAAAGTAGAGTTATGTAGATGAGAGCTGAAAAAATGTAGATTTTAGGTTCTTTTCATTTGTAACAAATCTGCTTTTTAATTTTTTCTAATTTGTATTGTTTAAAAAAAACATTGAGGCAGTTAACAAAGATAAATAAATTGTACCAATGTTAAAAAGTGAATTAGGAGATTAGAGAGGAGGAGAAGGAAGGTAGACAGGAAAAATGAAGTGAACTAGGATTAACTGCATCTCAAAGTTGTCAGGACACAGGCACACCCATTTGTTTACATATTTTCTACTGCTGTGTTTTGCTACAACAGTAGCCGTAAGTCGTTGTGACAGAGGCCTAATGTCCCACCAGCAAAGCCTGAAATATTTTTTATCTGACCCTCTACTGGAAAAGTTTGCTGACCCCTGGTTTATATATATGACTCTGTGGTGGGTTGGTTTAAAATTAAGATAGAACGTGAAGCATGGGGAGCAGAGGTCACAAGTTACAAATTTGTCCTATAGATGTCTTTTGGCCAAATCAGCATTTATTTTTTGAAGATTTACAACAACCCAGAAAAATACTCAGTTCTCTACCCCCTCTGGAAAATTTGGATGATCTCTCAATACTGGGCTTGCACCCCTTTAGATGCAGTGTCTCTTCCCAGTTTGCATTGAGTATCACTGTTACCCCCAGTCTTGGCCTTCTCCATATACTTTTTTGGTGACTGGAAAGATTTAAATTTTAGCCTGTGAATTTGAAAAACAGCCAAGTTATACAGTCTTCAGCTATGTTAAAATATATGTGTTTTTGAAATGGCATTGAAGAGCAGAGAAATTTAGGGTACAGTCTTTGATTACTTCTTGGAGTATAATAATTCTGTATTGCTACTTAGAGTCATATCTTTTTCACTAGTGTAATACTAGCATAATTGGAGGTAGGGTTGATATTATCTTAAAATGAGGAGCTTATCAAGGATATGCGCCTACCTTAGAAGACCAACACACCTGTATGTGAAAGTAGGCTAAGGAATTTGGCCCAGAGGCAGACCAAATTTTCCTCAGAAAGTAATTCTAGGTCTATCCCAATATAAAGACAGTTGGGTAGGTGAGAAACAAATGACATATCTCTTATATTTATTACTTTGGGTCATCAGTTGTCATATTTAACGAAGGTGATAATGGGAAGCTATCACCATAGAAATAAGGACTAAGGATCAGATATGACAAAGAAAATATAAGATTAATTATTAGTATTAATTACCTGATAAGTGTTAACTTACCAGATTAAGCAAGTGGAGGAAAAGTAAGAAATGCATCGTAAGACAAGTAAAACTTTAGTTGGTTGTGGGAGGGGAGCTGGAAGTGAACAGAGACAGAGATCAGTGCACTCCAGGGGGGTGCAGGTCTGAGAAGATCTGACTGAAGGCTCATTGGTCACCTTGATGGGTTAGGGACAAAGGAGAATAAGTACCTGGAGGGAACCAACTTGACTTTATGATACTCAGATTTTTTTTCTCCAGGAAGTGATACCATCTGTAAAGAAAATGGGAAAATGGATAAGAAAGATCAAGTCTGTTGAACTTGAAGGAGTATTGAGAAACTCAGTCAAAGATATTTAAGAGGGAGTCTGAGATATGGGAGAGAGATATGGAGAATCATTGATTTATTTGACTGAACATGTTGAATGTCATGAGGAAGATAAGACTTGCCAGAGATTGTAGAAGGAGATAGATCCAGAGGTTAAGAATAGAGACATCTGCTTCCAGCTTTCCTCACAGGTAAACCAGAATTGCTGCTTTTGCTTCATATGATCCTAATTTACAGAATTTTAGAAGCCATTAATTACTTTCATTCCTTAGTATGATCGTATAGATGTGGAGATATGTTTTATCTTGATAGTTTTATTTGGCATTCATTCGAATCTTGCTATGTTTTTAGGCTTTTCTTTTCTCTTTATTGTCTGATTATTTTCCTCCTTGTAATTCGGGTACATTTATTAACTATAGTTTGCCCTGGCAATTTATACGATTTAAGCAATCTTCAAGGCAGACCATATATACTTCTAGTATCTCGAAACTAACATTTTTTTAATCCTCGCCCGAGGACATTTCTCCATGGCTTTCAGAGAGAGGAAGGGAGAGAGAGAAACAGAGAGGAGCGTAGATTGGTTGCCTGCCATATGCTCCCCAACTGGGGACTGAACCCACAGCCTAGGTCTGGGCCCTGACTAAACCCTCAACATTTTGGCTGTGGGGCAGTGCTCCAACCAACTAAGCCACACTAGCCAGGGTGAAAGCTCCATTATTAAGGGCTTTAAATAGGATAGATTTTGTACTTCATCATATCAAGGATCAGATTTTGTTGTTGGGGTTGGTTAACTGCACAGATGATGGTATCACATTATACCTGTGTTCAGTCCTAGTTTGACATCATGACTTTGAAGGAATTATTTTCCCTCTAAACCTTCGTTTCTTAATTTATAAAAATGGGGATAATTGTAGTATCTCATAGGATGGTTGTAAAGAAAAGTGTGTAACATATAGGATTTGTTCATTGTTATCTTTTAGCTATTGTTATGTTGCAGGATGACTAAGAGATTGGATGATTTACTTAGTTTTAATGTATGTTTTCTCTGGAATTCTAACCCATGTTTCAATTTAGGTAGTTTAAGTTGTGTTAGATGATATTTAATTTAATCATGTCGTACTGTGAGTACCTAAAAGATAACTCTAAGGTTGTTTTTTATGATTTAATATTTAACTTTTTACTATAAGTTTGGCAAGCAGTTTAGTTTGTGGTCACATATGTCACAAACTATGTTAAATTTCAGTGATCCATTTCTTTTGTATTTGGGTGAATTGTATTTGGCTTCCTGTCTCTGTTAGAAAATAGGAAGACAACAAAATCATACCATATGAATTTGATCAAAATGAGCCTTAATCTTGAGATTACTTTTTCAGAAAGATGACAGCATAATAAAAGTGTGAATAATTTTGAAATTCTAATGGCTGTTTTCTTTGGTTGGCAGTTTTACACTTAAGCAAAAAACTAAGATATAGATATTATAGAGTTATTTTAAGATAAAGCTTTATAAGCCAAGACACATTTTAAATGTACTAGGAGGTAACTTTTAAGAGTACTTGTTAGTATATCCTGTTTTTATAAAAGGAAGTATTATTTTGTGACAGTTATTCCCTTTCTTATTTTTAAAATCATGTTTTTAAATATTTGATTTTTGAAAGTAAACCTGTAGCCCTGGTGGTGTCGCTCAGTGGATTGAGTGCAGGCCTGAGAACCAAAGGGTCTCTGGTTTGATTCCCAGTCAGGGCACATGCCTGGGCTGCAGGCCAGGTCCCCAGAAGGGGGCACATGAGAGGCAACCATACATTGATGTTTCTCTCCCTCTTTTTCTCCTTCCCTTCCCCTCCTTTTAAAAGTAAATAAACAAACTAAAATAAATAAAGTAAACCTGTATCATGCAACTATATGTTTCATAGTTAAATAAAAAGTAAAGTCTTAATATTATTGTCGTGAACTTCATCAGTGGTATTTTGCAAAGTTGTCCTTTGGGTGATAAAAATATATGAACTATAAGTTAGTGTTGTTCTTTGTGTGCATAGTATTTAAATTTTACATAACAGTAGTTCCTTTAGTTTAAAATTGTCCCCTAGTATATTTTTCTTGCCCTGTTTTACTACCCATTGAACTTACTGAGGTGTCTATTATCATGAGCTATTTCTTTTCTGTTGACCTTATTTTAACTCATCTACTCTTTCTGTTCTGATATTCTTCTAACATTAAAATACATTTAATAACTTTTATGGATCTTTATGGATATAGGAGCCTATTGACCTGTGCAAATACAGACACTTCTGTGAACGGGTTGTATCCCTTTGAGACTATAAAAACATTGCTACTCTGTTATTTAGTCAGAAATACGAAGGTTAAACAGCTACTTATTCCAAAATTGTGGTGAGGGAATGTGTCCTAAGAAGTTGAAATGTTGATGTCCATTTTAAATTTTGTAACAGTATTTCAAACAAGCTATTTAAAGTATGCATACACAGTTTTAGTTAGATAAAGAAAAGTGAGTTAGATATAATTTAGATCAGTGATTTTCAAACTTTTTCATCTTATGGTACACATAAACTCATTACCAAAATTCTGTGACACAACGAAAATATGTTTGCTGGTCTGACCAAAAAATATGTATAATTTTGATTCATTCACACCAGATGGCTGTCCTGTTGTCATTTTTAAGAGTCTGACCGTCCAAGAGAAAAGAGATCAATGCCCCTGACTAAATACTCAGGTACTGCATATTTTAAAAATTTGTGTGGCACACCAGTTGAAAATCACTGGTTTATATAAAACATATCCTCTGAGATTAATTTTTCCATCACTGTAGTTGTCAGTGCCAACCACAGGGATTCAGATGGTGCACTGAGCAATTCATGTTAGCAATTCAGAGCCTATCCTTCTGCAATGCACTAGAAAATGTATTAGAGAAGGTTTCAGTGAACATTGATCAAATTAGTGTATATCTTATGATTTGATTAATTCTTTTCTAGAAGATTTGTAAATTCAGTTCTTGCTTTTATACTTACAAACTAATTAACCAAAAACTTTTTTGCATTATCATATTTATTTATTAATGGAATCTAATTGATCTGTCACTGATTGGTTTTAAGACTAAATCCAAAGGCATCTGTCTACATACCTGTTAATATATTAAGTGAATCAACACGTATTTATATTGTGCAATTACATATTCTTAGGATTTAAAAAATCATTAGTCTGTATTTTTAATCTCTAATATCTTAATTTGCTCATCTTATTATCCAAGCTACTAAAGCTAGAGTAATATAAAACAACTATTTTCATAGGTGATGGTAGGGTAAGGAAATGTGGTAATGAAAAAATAAAATCTCCCTTAGCATAAGCTTTGTCAGTCACTTCTGAATGTATAACCACTTTACATTTTTAAAGTATGACTAAAACTGATATTAAATTTCTTATAATTGCATAAATTCACAACGTACATTATCCTTCCCTACCACCAACAGACTGTGAACATATCTTGACTTCGAACTGTTTCTTTAATCTTCTTTAGCTATTACAAAGTGGGGTGCTTTTTGTAAATAAAAAATAAATAAAATATTTTTAATATGTAAGTCAGTTATTTAGTCATGAGACTGCCATATGTTACGATTATCTGTCCACTACTCTATTTTTGGAAAATATACAGAATTTTAACAAATGCTCTCACTGAGTATAAATAAAAACAAATATAAGAAGTATATAGCTTTATTTTTCACAACAGAGCTGTAACTAGAAGGTTTTAGTTTCTGCCGCATGGAGATCCTGTGCAGTTGGGTCAGCTTATCAGCGTACTTTTCTAGGGCCTACAATGAAAAGGTGAGATTATCTTTTACTTTTTACTGTATTTTGGTTATCACTCCCAGCTAACACTGGGACTCTAGAATCTGTATTTAGGATATGATAGGAAGGATGTAGTGAGTAGTGTAATTGATTTATCCCCATCACACTGAGCCTCCCGCTCTTCTTCCACTTTGTCCTCCCTTGGGCAATAATCACAGGGTCGAGCTGCCAATCTGTAGGCTTAATTTTTTCCAGCAGTACCATCTGGCTCCTTGGCACCAGAAGTTATATTGGTTCTTTGTGGTTGCTGCTGAATTTGTCATATTGTTAGATAGCTGATGGGATGTTTCTGCTATTTGATCCTAATTTTCTTTTAACTAATTATTGATTTTTATTTAGAGAGTCTTCTTCAGCCATTTCTGAGAACATGGCAGAATTGTATTGTGAAAAGATTAGAATGCACCTAAACAAATACTATGTGTCGGCCTTGAGAGTCTTGTCTCTGTGTTGTATTCTTAGTTCTTTAGTAGCCCTCCCTTTCAAGAGAGATTAATTCAAAGTTAATTGTGGAGGTTTTCTATTTCATTCAAAAACTTGCATCTCCAGTTAAAAATTATTTGAATGTATATTTAAAAATCTCGTTATGACTCCTTGTCATTTACCAATCAGTAATGAATATTTAGATCCTGTTAGTGGTACAGATAACCTTCTAACATCCAGCCATACCTTATCCCCTTGAAAAATGGCCATTGTGTTTATCTTGTGTTTTATTTTGTAGATGAGGGGTTTTGCTCTTATGTCTAATAATATCCATAAACAGTTTAAAATAATCATTGTTAAGAGCACATCTGAGTTTCAGTAATTAAAGTTTTTTTCCTAAGCACACATTTCTACATGTTTAAGCAAATTTTTCATGTTATGTAGTAAACTATACATTTTTGATGAGGGCAAAGAATTACTTGACTTATTTGCTTCTAAAATAGAGACCACAAACAAAAATAAATTATTTCTTAAACTCTTACAGAATCTGCATATAAAGCAGTTCATTTTGACATGTATTTACTTTATCATATTAGACTTCATTCATTTTTAATGGAATAAGATACATCTTTCAAGAAGTCTTTAAAGGTGTTTATTCATATACAAGTGTTTTCCCTGAGTTTAAACTAACTGGATGTAATGTAATTGATGTTGGTTATAATGTGATATTACACCGATATGTTAGAAATATTTACTTTAAATCCTTACTGTTGCTGGTATGTGGGTGTTTGAAGTTCTTAAATGGTGATTTAGCTGAGATTATTTTAACACCACCATATTAGAAGCTTACTAACCGAAAACCAGGTTTTGCAGAACATTTTACTTTTATGTTAGATCAAATATACAGCTAAACTGCTGTAGATTGGTCATGTTGTGGTGTTCAGTCCAGTTGTTTATAATTCCTTTGGTTTAAAGTATGTAGAGAAAAGGAGCAATAAATGTCACTCTGTAAGAAGAGCTAAATCACATGTCAGTGAAATGATTCATGTGCTAACTGGAATAGTTAACATGCATTTTATTCTACTGTCTAGCAGGAGGAGGTGGGCTATAGAAAAATGAATTCTTCACTAAATAATTTATAACAATTATATCAAATTTTAATAACTTCAGCTAAGAAGGCATGCATATGATTCATGCTCTCACCATCACCTACATTAGTGATTAATTGTGCTTTCTTTAAATAAAAATGTACTCTTATAAATGTTTTTAATTGGTAAATCATGATTAGTTTTATCTTCATAGAGTAGCATCAGTTGATCAGTTTTTAGCTATAACTTAATGTGAAGCTAAAATATTGCAGTTTATCTGCTCTCTCAAATGCTAGTTCATTAGAATTTGCTCCTAATATCAAAAAATGCCCTGAATTGTTTGTTGGCTTTATTTTAAGTCAAATATGTAAAGGGGACAGTAGAGCATTTTTCTTTAGAATCACAGAGAGTTCAGTGACCTTTTTGTGGCAAATTATGTAGAAAGAAAATATTTATATTCATTTAAAATAACCTCCGTGAAGAAATAGTCTCATTACCCTGTTTGATCAATTTCTTGTAGCCTGAGCTGTAGCATGCGGCTATTGCCATTGGTTGATGGAATACACTGAGTAGTGGCTAATGGTGATGGTGCTCATCAGGAAGGGTTCAGCCAGCGGTCAGCAACAAATAATTCAAGACTGTTTCTAAGTTTGTGGCTGGTGGAATTTGCTTCTTGCCCCAAGCTAGCGGCATTGCTGAGCTGGGCTATTTGATTAGAAGAGAGGCATATTTGCTTCTTAGCAACTGCACATTTGCACAACCCATAGTTCTCTGCCTCCAAAGGTTTTCCTTTTGTGATGGTAGAATAATACTTTATTGTTGATTGACGGACAAAAGAAGTTCTAATACAGGACAGGCTTAATAACCATTTTTGTTGTTGTTGCCTCTAAAAATTTTCACCTATGCATAACATTTTTGAAAACGCATAGAATAAATGTATGTGTACTATAAATAGGCACAGAAAACCCCAATGTGTTAGAATTTTAATATGCATATTAGCAAGAAGGTTTGTACAGAATGAATACAATCGCATACTGTTACATTTTTGCCCAGCAGGTTCAATGATAGAAAATCAATTCTGACCCTAGTGTGTATATGTACATACATTCATATTCTGAGTATCTCTCCCAACTAGAATTAATGCTAGAGAAAATTTAACTAATGATGTTGAAGAAAAATATTATTAGTGGAGGTTTTATATAGTTTGTCAAATTTAAGAACTAGTCTTTACATAAGATTAGAAGTCAAATTTTAAATTCTTACACAATGTGGATATAGAATTTGGAATATAGTTCTCACAGGAGCCAATCTGCAGAAGAAAACATGTGTCTTCAATAGAAGACTAAGGTATTTATAACCCAGCAGTTAAGAAACAAGTGAGAAAAGATAAATTTGGGAAGGACAGTTTGAGTTTTATGATCCTGGGAAGCCAGGACCGGAAAAAGTTTTTTTCCCTTTTTTTTTCATGGTTTTATGGCTTTTCTCACTCAAACTATATGGTTAGGACTTGAGTTTCAAGATTTTAAGGAAGATGGCATAAAAAGTGATATGACCATAGATGATGTTAATTTTGCTCTTGCATTATTTTTGGTAATAAAAAGTACCTACTGTACTTTAAAGGAATAGTTCAAAAACTATTTAAGTCTATGTGTTTTGATATACATAATTTAAATTCATTATTTTGTATAAATTGTTGAGACAATTCATGGTAAAATGAGATTCCATATGTAAAATTAATATAAGGTTAAGTTTTTATGTACCTCTATAATAGTATATTTAGGACATATCACTTTTTTTCCAACTTAAGGGATTTTTTAAAAAAAATGCCTTGCCTCCTAAGGTTGATGATGGATATGAGAGTTTCCATAATTTAAAATGAACAACAAAAAAGTGCATTGGTGTGAAATTTTTCAGTTAACAAATCTTGAAATGTGTTTTGGGATTTAGAGAAAGTTAAAGCAAGTGCAGACATTAACATAGACATAAAGTGTATATGGGCAAATACTCTCCTTTTCCTCAATAAAAGGACCTTAGGGCATATCAATGTGCATAATATAGCCATTGCTGTATTTACTTACTAATAAATAGCCACTTCAGTGGCAACCTAGAGCCCCAAACAGGAAGGGGAATGAGGTTGAGTGATTTGCTATTGCAAGGCCGTCATATGCCTCATCGCGTCCCACAGCTGTCCCTGTGCAGTTTTGGCTGACATCTTTGCAACGGTCCCTTAAAAACAATCGGAGCTCTAGGAGGAAATGGAAAATACTTTTAAGAGTGGTTTTAAATTGCTTAAAAATTAACGTGTCTGACAGTAAATTACAAAAGTTAGGATGTGACTTTGGTGTTATATAAATTAAGATTGTATCCTTTATGAATTTTATTTATAAGGTAAATTATGGGTTTGATTTAATAAGGAAAATATTCTTTAAATTACTAAACTCCATGACAAACTTGCAAAAATGGCATTTTATTTTTTTTAATCCTCACCTGAGGATATGTTTATTGATTTGTGTGTGTGTGTGAGAGAGAGAGAGAGAAAAAGAGAGAGAATGGCTGGTTGCTTCCCATGTATGCCCTAACTGGGGATCACACCTGCAACTTAGTAATGTCCCCTGACCAGGGATCAAACTCACAAATGTTTGGTATATGGGATGATGCTCTAACCAACCAAGCCACCTGTCTGGGACCAAAACCAGCACTTTAAAAATTCTAATCTACAGCCCTGGCTGGTGTTGCTCAGTGGATTGAGCGCGCACCTGCAAACCAGACGATCGCGGTTCGATTCCCAGTCAGGGCACATGCCTGGGTTGCAGGCCAGTTCCCGGCAGGGGCCAGTTCCCAGCAAGGGATGCACAAGAAGCAACCATACATTGATGTTTCTCTTCCTCTCTCCTTCCCTTCTCCTCTAAAGATAAATAAATAAATATTAAAAAAATTCTAATCTACATAAAAATTACTTGTATCATTAGGTGGCATTTATTGCTGTGTCCCTTTCTCCATTAATGATTTCCTACTTTGGGGTACATAGTAAAAGGCAGTTTTCATAGTGGGACCTTGTAACAGTTGTCACTGATAGATAGGGAGGTCTGTTTTATTATTTATTAGGTTCTTCCCTCTATTTCCCATTGTGACTATAGGAAGTACAAAGTAATTTACCAAGTGATGTTCTTTTGGACCTCAGTTTTTACATGTAGGGCCATTTGTTGGGGGAGAAGATGAACAGGAACAAATAGAACTTTCTGGTGTTCTTCCTCTAGCTAAGGAGGAAGTAGGAGTAAGGAGGGGTCAAGGTGGTGAGGTGAGGGTGATGATGGGATTTTATTATCAGTTCATTAGAAATGTCAGTGCTCAGGTGGCTTCCTTGGATCTTTAAGGTAAAGTCTTAGAGAAATAGGTCAGATTAATTTCAGTGGCATTCATTATGAATTATTGTTTTATTATTGAATAAGCTGTGGCCCAGAGAAATTAGGTGATTTGTCCAAAGCCACATAGCATGTAATGTTGGGAATGAGGTGGAAATTTAGGTTTTTTTCCTTTTCCAAAGCCTATGGTCATTTGTCCTGTAGAGCACTGATACCTGTCCTGTTGGCTAGTAGTGTTTAGGAACATGTCCTTTGGAAGCTGTCGGACAGGTGATGAAATCTCTGATCCTAGCTTTGGACTGGGGCAAACTATTTATTTGGCTTCTTTAAAGTTCATTTTCTAGTTAGATTAACATAAGGATAATAATACCTATTGCATGAAGTTATTTGAAGCCTATATAATATAATCTATGCTGATTTTCTCTGTGGACCTGACAGTATTTTTTTATAGTAAGGAATTATTATTTTCTTAATGATATGTCTAAGGTCCAGATGGTTTGAAGAAGTTGAATTCTTATTTCTTGATTTCTAACCATGGAAATTACATAGTCTTTTTAGTTCTGGAAGGGATTTAAAAGTCATTTAGTACAGTCCTTTCTCATCATACAGGTGAACGCATAAGACTTAGAATGGTTAGTGGGCTCCTCAAGGTCACGTGTAATGCATGGCATCACCACCAGGGCTAGCACCATGTATTGGGCTTGTACCAGGCACTGTGCTGGTTGTTTCTCATATATTATTTCAAATCTTCATAGCATCCCTATGTAGGAAGTAGTATACTCATTTTATTGTTAAAGAAATTGAATTTTAGGATTCCCACACTGATAGGACGTGGGAAAGTCAGGATCCAGACCAGAATCTGTATGGCTGTGGTGTTTCTAGTATGTCATCTGCTTCCCTGAACACCAGGCCCCAGACTTCAGTCTCCTGCCTTGAATTAGTAAAACATGATCCTCTCACACCACATCCGTATATTCTGTAAAGAATCTCTTAGCAAGAATCTAAGAGCAAGTATAAAATTTGCATTATTTAAGTAGCCTTTTATTCATCTGCTTTAAAAAAATGAATCCTTTTTCCAGTTCTGTGAGAGAATTATAAGATGTTAGGAATCCTACCTTGGTTTTTTGGATGGAATCACTTTGTAAGGATAGGTACAAAAGCACATTAACTGACATAGATAGTAGCGAAATAAATTTCTTCTTAAAGCTATAATCATCTAATTACTATTTTTCTTAAAGAAGGGAAATAGTGGCAATCTAGTAGACTATTCAAAACTAGCAGAATGTGCTTTTGAAGTAGATGATTTTTATTTTCTCCATGGCAGATGTATCTTCTTAATATGATTTTGCCTGGATTAATAGTGAAATTAGTTTGTATGATAAAATTGCAAAATGCCTAGGGAATAGGTGGTGGCAACTTCATGGTGTTTGTTGCATTGGGAGAAACTGGTCAGTATAAAATATTTTTTAAATGGGTAAAGCAATAAACAGTTAATTGTGGGTTGATTTATTTTTTCTAAAATAACTTCATAATTTCTCCTTCAGAAGTAAAATTGTGTATTAACTTCTAATAGTGCATCTTTAGGGGGCTACACAGTGGGACTGCCTTATAGTGAGATCACTTTACAAAGATGTTCTTTTGTTACTTCAATAACTAAATCTCTTTTTCTGATGTCTAACATTGTCTGCCTTCTAATGAATGTTTTACTTTATAGCTAATAGTATTTTAATAACTATATAATTGGTATGTAAAATAGTGCCTATATATATAGGTATTTTATTATTTTATAGTATGATTTTTAAGTATAAAATTTTGAGATAAGAAAAATATAAGAAACCAAGAATATGTGAATATTTTGAGGAAAATGCTATCATAATAGGTAAGAATACTAATAAGAATTAATGATTATCCTGTTAGGGAAACACAAAGTAAGACAACCTCCTTGAGTAATCATATACATTAAAAACTATAGACCAGAAGCTAATGGTGATATAATATACACTGTAACATATGTGAGACTTGGTTTAACCAGAAGTCAACTAACTAGTTTCCCTATTCAGTGCCACTTTTAGATGAAAAGACAAATAAATTCATATAAGTACATTTAAAAAAAAGATCTTTGGTCTCACCTGGAATTTGTCTGTACTCAGTTCAATAGCTGAGATCTTTAATCTTGAGAGCATAATTTAATAAAATATTTGTATTTATAACCAGAACTGGAGGCACTGTATGATCTAGAAATATAAAAATTCAGTGATCTGATAAACTTTGCATGGAGTCACAACAACATACAAAACACTTAGAGTTATCTGTAAGAATTATGGGGCTGCAATAGAGGGGTTTGATGGAGTTTAGGTGCCACCAATGTGGATTTTCCAGTCGTCAATGGATGACTTTGAATTCTAGACTCTGTTTAGAGTACATGCAGAAGAGAGGATAAAATTCCTGCTTTGGGAAGGTGATCTAGTATTTTTATGAAAAGTGGACTGTTCAAAAGCAACAAAATAAAATAAACAAGTGAGACTGCATTAAACTAAAAAGCTTCTGCACAATAAAGGAAACCATCAATAAAATGGAAAGGCAACCTACCAAATGGGAGAAAGTATTTGCAAATCATGTATCTGAAAGGGGGCTAATACCCAAAATGTACAAAGAACTCACACAACTCAATAGCAAAAAAAAAAAATGCAATTTAAAAATGGGCAAAGGACCTAAACAGACACTTTCCAAAGATATTCAGATGGCCAGTAGGTACATGAAAAGGTGTTCAGCAGCACTAATCATTAGGGAATTGCAAATCAAAACCACAGTGAGCTATCACCTCATGCCTGTTAGAATGGCTGTCATCAAAAAGACTAGAGATAATGTCCTAGTGAGCGTGTGGAACAAAGGGAACCCTTATACACTGTTGGTGGGCATGTAAATTGGTACGACCATTATGGAAAACAGTATGGAGGTTCCTCAAAAAATTAAAATAGAGCTATCACATAATCCAGCAATTCCACTTCTGGGTATATATTTGAAGGAAATGAAATCACTTTGTCAAAGAGATTATTATCATCTACACCCTCATGTTCATTGCAGCATTATTTACAATTGTCAAGACATGGAAACAACCTTAAGTGTCCATTGACAGATGAATTTGTAGTGAAATATGTTATATATACAAAATGGAATACTATTTAGCTACAAAAAAGAAAACCCTGCCATTTGCAGTAACATGGATGGACCTTGGGGACATTATGCTAAGTGAAATAAGCCACACATAGAAAAACAGATACTGTATGATTTTACTCATATGTGAAATCTAAAAAAACAAAAAACCAAACATTGAAAAAGAGATCAGATTTGTGGTTATCATAAGTGAGGGGTGGAGGATGGGATGGGGGAATCGGATGGAGATAGTCAAAAGGCACAAGCTTTCAGTTATAAGTAAGTACTGGGGATGTAACAGACAATATGATGACTATCGTTAACATTGCTGACTGGTATATTTGAGAGTTGCTAAGATAGAAGATCCTAAAAGTTCTCTTCACAAGGAAAAACATTTTAAAAAATACCTATGTTAAGTGATGGAAGTTAACTAAACTTATTTTGGTAATCATTTCATACTACATGTATGCCAAGTCACTACACTGTACACCTTAAACTTACACAGGGCTGTGTGTCTGTTATACCTCAGTAAAACAAACAAAAGAAGAAAGAAAGAAAGGAAAGGAGAAAGAAAGAGAGAGAGAGGGATAGGTGGATGGAGGGAAGGAGGGAGGGAGGGAGGGAGGGAGGGAGGGAGGAAGGAAGGAAGGAAGGAAGGAAGGAAGGAAGGAAGGAGGGAGGAAAGTGAACTGTTGTGGGAAAAACATAAAAGGTGATCTGTTTCCAGTTGGGAGGCTCTTGAAATAAGAACTGAAATGAAAAAAGCCTGATTTTTGCATTTTGATTTTGGAGGGCAGTGTGTCAGATCTTCAAAACGGGATAGAGGAAGATGAATGAACTAGGTTACTGACACAGGAAAAGAAGAGATCAGAGAGAACTCAGTTTGTGAGTCCAATGACAAGGATATTAATTTTGGCATTTAAGCAGTTAACAAAATTTAGGGAGAACCTACTTTGCTCAGTAATTCCCATTATAAGTGCTGGAGACACATCTTGGAAAGAATGAATAGGGGATTACTATTGAAAGTAATGGGGATGTTAGGAAGAATTATTAGAACGTAAGAAATGTAGTTAAAATGTTAGCGATGTATCCAAATAAAGATGCCCATTAGAGTCTTAGAACTATAGTATGAAATGAGAGAAAAGATGAGAGGACAGAAGTAGAGCTATAAAATATGAAGCCATCTATATAAAATTGGAGGCTACATTGTGAACTTGTTGAAGAAATTGAAATGGAAGAACGAAGCATCTTGGTTAAGTGAGAGGAGGAGAGAAAAAGCTACAGAGGTAAAGGTGGGTAGGTGGGAATTAGGTTCGCATAGTGTCACAGAGAAGAGAGAGCTTCAGTTTAGAGAACATTGGAGTGAGAAGCAACAGACAGGTCAATGGATATGAAGACTGAAAAAATACTAGATTTGGCAAGGAGGACATTATTGCTGATCTTAAAGCAATTTAGATTATTTTTGATACATTAATGTTAACCAAAGTTTATACTTAATTTAGATATCCTTAGTTTTTACCTAACATCCTTTTTCTGAACCAGAAGCCTATTCAAGATACGATATTATATTTAGTCAAATTGGAAAAGTTTCTCAGATTTTCTTGGATTTTGATGGCTCAGGCAGTACAAGTCAGCTCTTTTGTAGAACGTCCCTCAGTGGGGGTTGGTCTGATACCTTTCTCAGGCTTAGACTAAATTTTGGGTGTTTGGGAAGAAGACCACAGAAGTCAAGTGCTATTTTCATCTTCTGTATTAAGGTACATGATACCATTATGATTTATTAACACTGTTGTATAATTTCTAACATCAGGAAATTTCATATTGATCATTATTATACTATCTATCTATAGCTCTTAATGAGATATTTTTTAAAGATTTTATTTATTTATTTATCTTTAGATGGGAAGGAGAGAGGGAGAGAAACATCAATGTATGGTTGCCTTTCGTGCATCCCCTGCTGGGAGTTGGCCTGCAGGGAACCGGCCTGCAACCCAGGCGTGTGCCCTGACTGGGAATTGAACCGCGATCCTCTGGTTCGCAGGCCCGTCCTCAATCCACTGAGCTACACCAGCTCTTAATGAGATTTTATTACTGGTTCCATAATGTCCTTTATAGCTATTTTTATTTATTTATTTATTTATTTATTTAAATATATTTTATTGATTATACCATTATAGTTGTTCTATTCCCCCCTTCATTCCCCTCCAACCACACACTCCCTCCCCCACCATTCTCCCCCCCTTAGTTTATAACCATGTGTCTCAAGTTCTTTAGATTCTATATTTCCCTCACTATTCTCGCCCTCCCCCGTATCTATTTTCTACCTACCATCTATGCTATTTTCTGTGCCTTCTCCCCCCTTCTCCCCCTCCCACCCTTCTGTTTCTAACCCTCCATGTGTTCTTCATTTCTATGGTTCCACTCCTGATCTAGCTGTCCTCTTGGTTTGCTTTTGTTTTAGGTGTGGTTGTTAATAACTGTGTGTTTGCTGTCCTTTCACTGTTAATATTTTTCATCTTCTTTTTCTTATATAAGTCCCTTTAGCATTTCATATAATAAGGGCTTGGTGATGATGAACTCCTTGAACTTGACCTTATCTGAGAAGCACTTTATCTGTCCTTCCATTCTAAATGAAAGTTTTGCTGGATAGAGCAATCTTGGCTGTAGGTCTTTGGATTTCATGACTTGGAATATTTCTTTCCAGCCCCTTCTTGCCTGTAAGGTCTCTTTTGAGAAATCTGCTGACAGTCTGATGGGGACTCCTTTGTAGGTGACTGTCCCCTTATCCCTTGCTGCTTCTAGGATTCTCTCCTTCATTTCGGTCTTGGCTAATGTAATTATGATGTGCCTTGGTGTGTTCCTTCTTGGGTCCAACTTCTTTGGCACTCTCTGAGCTTCCTTATAGCTATTTTTAATTCTGAGTCTGGGGTTGAGACCAGGATCACAGATTACATTTAATTATCACATCTCTTCAGTCTGTGTTACTCTGAGACAGTTCCTTGACTTTTCTTTGTTTTTGTTTTTATTTCTGACCTTGACAGAGTATAGGCTGAGGCTGATTATTTTATTGAATGTCCATCAATTTGGGTTTGTCTGATATTTTTTTAGGTTAAGATTTGGGTTGTGGTTTTTTGGCAGGACTTGCGCAAGGATGAGGTCTGCTTGTTCCTGTGTTAGTGATGTTAAGTTGGTCACTTGGCAAAGCTCTTATCTTCCAGGTTTCCCCACTTTAAACTTACAGTTTTTTCGTTTGTGATTAATAATGAGGGGATATTTTGAGACTATTGCAATATCCTGTTTCTCTTGCATTTTCATGCTAGTTTCAGCATCCATTGATGCTTTTCTAATTATATGTTTATTAGTTAACATTTCACTCAGAAAAAGTGTTTCCCCTCTCCACTTATTTATTTATGTCAGTATAGACTTAAAGGACTCTTACTTCATTCAATATATTTATAGTCTTTTACTTTCCTTTACTATTATTACTTTGAAATTGTCCCAGTTCTGGCCAGTGGGGGAACCCTTTCAGGTTGATTCCTTATAATATCATTCCATTAGTTTTGGAGCACTTCATTTAACAAAGTTTTCCAGCACATTAATACCCAAGTCCTGGAATCAGCCTTTTCTCTAAGAAGCCTTGGTTCCTTTTTGTGGAGAAAGGTATTTAGAAACCAAGACGTAGGTGCTCGATGTCCCCATGCTACTGATGTGTCATTGCTTCTGGGCTCTCGTGCTAGATAGAGCTGGGAAGTATGTGTATAAGTAATATAGATAAATATTTAAACACATTTTCAAATGTTTATATTTATTTCTATGACTATTATGGTAACCAATCTCCAAAATGACCCCCCAATGAACCATATCTCCTGATATTCTGGAGATAGTCCTGTATAGTCCCTGTATAGTCCTGTATAGTCCCCTCCTCTTGAGTCTGGGCTGGCCCTGTGACTTGCTTTTGACCAGTAGTGTGTGAGGGGGGTGGAGCTGTATGACTTCTAAGGCTAGTTCCCAAGTCTCGCAGTTTCGTTCTGGGCCTCCTAGAATTTTGTTCTGGCTCACTCTGGGACGCTTTCTCTTGGAAACCATCAAATATGAGATGTATCAAGAACTTCTGAAATTGTCACACTAATATTTAACTATCATTATTTCTCAAGGCTGTAATTCATATTTATTTTTCTCTAAATATGCTTACCCACAATTTTTCCAATTTTACCATTGTCATAAATATTTTTCCCCACTACCTTTTTTGAAATTGAGTTCCTTTCCTCCCTGAAAATTTCATTCATGATTTAGCTCTTGAATGCCTCTTTTGTAGGCACAAGCTCCCTGGTTCTAAATATTGCAATCACTCTTAATTCTTTTTAGTGGCTGTATATATTGCTATATATGACATGATGTTTGTCTGTCATTTTCTGTAATAAAAATAGCATTTTTAAAGATATTGGAAGCAAAACATGCTCACTTTACTATGATGATGATTGATATTTTTGAACACTTGCTGTGTGCTAAGTGTAATGCTAAATGCTTTATATGGTTAATGTCAGTTAATTCTTATAACCACCCCGTGCAGTAGACGTTGTTGTTATGCCCACTTTACAGTGGAAGAAAAGTGGCCAGTAAGTGTCGGAATGAAGATTCAGACCTGAGCAGTCTTGACTGTAGAGCCTGCCTTGCCTTTTTTTATTGTGATAAAATATACAGAAAATGTACCATTTTAACCACTTTTAAGTAAATAATTCAGTGGTATTGAGTAACCATCACCACTATCTATTTCCAGAACTTTTTTTTATCATCCCAAACACAAACTTAGTACCCATTTAACAATAGCATTCTGCCTTCCCCAGCCCCTGGTAACCTCCATTCTATTTTCTGTCTCTATGAATTAGCCTATTCCACTCTTTTTTTAAATTGTTGTTCAAGTACACTTTTCTGCCTTTTCTCTCCACCCCTCCCCACCATCCCAGCCCTCCCCACCTCCCTCCCTCATTTCCACCCCCCTTTGTTATTGTCCATATGTCCTGTATAATTGTTCCTGTAAACCCTTCACCCTTTTCCTCCATTATCCCCTCCCCTCTCCCCTCTGGTCACTGTCAGCCTGGTCTCAATTCCAATGTCTTTGGCTATACGTTGCTTGCTTGTTCATTTTGTTGATTAGGTTCCTGTTAATGGTAAGATCATATGGTATTTGTCTTTCACCACCTTAGCCTATTCCACTCTTAAGTGGAATCATAATATTTATCTTTTTGTGTCTGGCTTATTTTACTTAGCATAACATCTTACTTATTCTGTTGAAGCATGCCTTAGAATTTCATTCCTTTTTAAGGCTGAATAATATACGATTGTACACATATGTATGTATATATTTATACACACATATGCTGCAGTTTGTTCATTCATTTGTTGATGGACACTTGAGTTTTTCCACCTTTAGGCTATTGATGAATAATGCATATCTTACATTGTTTACCACTATTTATTGCTGCATAGCAATTCACCTAAAGCATATATTACTTTATTATTTATTTATTTATTTATTATTAAATAACAAACATTTTATTGTTCTTACCTTTTCTGTGGGTCAGGAATTTGGGAACAATTTAGGAGTGTTGTTTCAACTTGGTGTATCTCATGAGATTGCAGTCAAAATGTGAGCGGGGGCACGTCATCTGAAAGTTTGCTGGAGATGGAGAATCTTCTTTTTCTAAATTGTATTTTTCCCATTACCATTTAACCCCCTCACACCTCACCCACCCCACAATCACCACACTATTGTCCATGCCCAAGAGAACTTTTTCCTTTTTCTCCTTTCCTCCACCCCCAACCCTGCCCTCCAACCCTGAGCTATCAGCCTGTTCTCTATCTATGAGTGTTTTTATTTTGTGTCTTAGTCAGTTTGTTCATTAGATTCCACATACGAATGAAATCACATGGTACTTGTCTTTCTCTGACTGGCTTATTTCACTTAACATAATGTTCTCCAGGTCCATCCATGCTGTTGCAAAGGGTAAATTTTTCTTTATTTGTATAGCTGAGTAGTATTCCATTGTATAAATATATACCATAGTAATTTTGTTCACTCATCTACTCATGGACACTTTGGCTGCTTCCATATCTTGGCTACTGTAAATAATACTGCAGTGAATATAGAGGTGATTTTTATGTTTTTTCAAATTACTGTTCCAGGTTTCTTTGGATAAATTCCCAGAAGTGGAATTGCTGGGTCGTAAGGCAGTTCCATTTTTAATTTTCTGAAGTATTGTCATCCTTTCCACAGTGACTGCACCAATCTGCATTCCCACCAGCAGTGCAAAAGGGTTTCCCTTTCTCCATATCCCCGCCAACACTTGTTTGTTGATTTATTGATGATGGCCATTCTGACAGGTGTGAGGTGATATCTCATCATGGTTTTAATTTGCATTTCTCTGATGATTAGTGATGTTGAGCATCTTTTCATATTTCTGTTGGTAATGTGTAGCCCTCTTTGGAGAACTGTCTATTCAGGTTCTTTGCCCATTTTTTAAAATTTAATTCTTGTTCAAGTATAGTTTTCTGTCTTATATTCCAGCCCCGCCCCCCCAGTGCTCCCCACCTCCCTCCCATTTCCACCCCCCACCTTAGTTATTGTCTATGTGTCCTTTATACTTGTTCATGTGAGTCCTTCCCCTTTTCCCTTGTGATTCTCTCCCCTCTCCCCTCTGGTCCCTGTCAGCCTGTTCTGTATTTCAGTATCTTTGGTCATATTTTGTTTGCTTGTTTGTTTTGTTGTTTAGATTCCTATTAAAGGTGAGATCATATGGTATTTGTCTTTCACTGCCTGGCTAATTTCACTCAGCATAATGCTTTCTAGTTCCATCCATGTTCTTTACCCATTTTTAATTGGATTTTTTTTTGGTGTTGAGTTTTATAAGTTTTACATAAATTTTGTATATTAACCCCTTATTAGATGTATTAGTGAATATGTTCTCCTGTTCAGTGGGTTGTCTCTTTATTTTGTTGATAATTTCCTTTGCTGTGTAAAACTTTTTATTTATAATAGCAACAGTGATCTTGAGAAAGAAGAATAAAGTTGGAGGAATCATGCGGCCCTATATCAAATTATACTATAAGGCCATAGTCATCAAAGTAGCATGGTACCAGCATAAAAACAGACACATGGATCAGTGAAACAGAATAGAGAGCCCCAAACAAACCTATGTCTTTATAGACAGGAAACAACCACATAAAATGGGCTAAAGATAGGTTATTCAATTAACGGTGTTGGGAAAATTGGACAGATACATGCAGAATGTTTAAATGTTTAAATGTTAGATATTAAACCATAAAAATCCTAGGAGAAAATATAGGCAGTAAAATCTTGGACATGAATCGTTGGCAGTATTTTTTCTGATACATCCCCTTAGGCCATGGGAACAAAAATAACAACAAACAAATGGGTGCATCCATTTTCCAGGTGACTTACCCCCATGGTTTCAAGTTGGTACTGACCACTGTCAGGGGGTCCCAGTTCCCCCTCACATGGGCCTTTCCATGGGCCACTTCACTGTCCTCATGACGTGGTGGCCTGCTTCCCCCAGAGCGAGGGATCCAAGGAAGATCCAAGTGGAAGCGATACCCTTTTCATGATCTATTTATTCTCAGGAGTCCCATTGCATCGCTTTAGCTTCATTCTGTTCGTCAGAAGCAAAGCATTGACATTGACTCACATTCAGGGGAAAGGGATTAGTCTCTACTTGCAGAAGGGAAAGGTGTCAACGAATTGTGCGCATACGCTAAAATCACCACAACTGATAAGCATAAAGAAGAAAATAATCAGGAGTAACAGAAATAATCTCTGCTAAAATTATGATATATCATTCTGGGGACATTTTTGTGCATACCTGACCTCATATTATAGATACTGTCTTATAATCTGATTTTTTAATATTATATACTGGAAACATCTTTTCATGATACTGTGTTTTTCTATACACTGCTTGTAAATTTTTGAAGTATTTGCCCAAAATGTTTTAGCTTACATCTTCCCAGTTTTATTGAGATATACTTGACATATACATTATTGTATTTATTTTATTACTACTGGTGGTGAATTCTTTTTGCACTTTTATTAATTACTTGTATTTTTTGTGAATTGCCTTTTTATGTATTTGCTCATTTTAAAAATTGGCATATTCTTTTTCTTTATTAAACATGTAGTGTATATTAAGGGGTCTAAAACATAATCATACAGGTTTTAAATATTTCTTCCTTGCTTATAATTTGTATTGATTAAAGAATAAATGCTAGAATTTTTAGGTAGAAAAGTAGCAAAGGAAACTTAGCCCAGCACATCTTATTGATAGACAAAGATGCTTTATTTTCCCTCCCCCCCTTGCTCCTTCCCTCCCTTCCTCCCTCCCTCCCTCCCTCCTCCCCTTCCTCCCTCCCTTTCTCTCTCTCTCTCTCCCTCCGTCCCTCCAAATCTCTTTCTGCCCTTCTCCCATTACATCTTAACCTGTTCTCAAATATTCTGTGCTGTGTTCATGGTAAAACAAGTAAAGGATATGTATGTATGATTCATTAGTTGCTATTTGCATTTATCAAGTAAGGATTTCTTAATAACCCCAAACAATTAACCAGTGGTGATGTATTAGGTAAGAGCCACTAGCTAGAGTGAGAGATTTATTTTTTTACATTAAGCGACATTGTAGGTTTCTCCAGTGGTACTCAGTTGTTGACTAACTACATCCTTCAACTTTCTGTAAGACCGTATCTCGACCATGCAGTTATTTGTTGCTCAGTAAATCTCATCAGAACCTGGGGGCTTCAATAACACGCCAGTTTGCATATGTCATCTCTTTCTAAATAGACTTGAGGGGGCTAAAATTTAATTTCACTCGTAGTCCTGATAATTGTACCTTGTTAATAAATGTTGATTAAATAAATTCACACCACTTTTTTTTTTTTAAATGTTTCTTTTTTTTTTAAAGATTTTTATTTATTTATCTTTAGAGGGGAAGGAGAGAGGGAGAGAAACATCAATGTATGGTTGCCTTTCGTGTGTCCCCTGCTGGTAGTTAGCCTGCAAGGAATCAGCCTGCAACCCAGATATGTGCCCTGACTGGGAATCGAACCGCGATCGTCTGGTTCACAGGCCCGCGCTCAATCCACTGAGCTACACCAGCCAGGGCTCACACCACTTTTAAAGTTATCAAAATGAGGTACTTATTAGTCAGAAGAAAAGTTCAAAAATCTACTTATGAGTTTATCCATTCTATGATTTAAGATAAGGCTAAAATATTTAACACTAATTTAATCTTATTAAAAAGCTTAGAGCTTTTTGGTGGGAAAAGGGTATGACTTAATATTAAGATATTTATCAAAAGAAATAAATTGTTACCCTGGCTGGTGTAGCTCAGTGGATCGAGCGCACGCTGTGAACAAAAGGGTCGCCAGTTCGATTCCCAGTCAGGGCACATGCCTGGGTTGCAGGCCAGGCCCCCAGTATGGGGTGTGCAAGAGACAACCACACATTGATGTTTCTCTCCCTCTCTCTCCTTCCCCCAATCTCTAAAAAGTAAATAAATAAAATCTTAAAAAAATAAGACAAAGTAAATAAATTGTTTACTGGAGATTTCAATTGTTTCAACATTGAAATCTTTTACCTTCTTCCTCTTTGGCTATGTGTAATTACTGAAATGTATCTATCACAAGTGATAAGAAAGTGGCCTGAATTTCACAGATGGGGGACTTTGTATAAACTGAAGCAAATGCTGTGGAACAAGAGTGATATTGAATCTCTGCAGCTCTTGTACACCGTTTGGCCTTTGTCTGTTTCTGTGGCAAAATAGCTTGTTTTGTCTACTCCTTCACCCACTTCTTCCTACCCCTAAGATTATATGGAGGAAATTATTATAGATGATAGATATTGGCTTTGTAATTTCTGTAAATGAAAATCCAAATTTTACTAATGCCTGCATTTAAAAATATAAGAGAATATAAGTTAGGTCATTTTAAAAAAAGGGTTGACTTTTAAAAATTGGGCTTCTTCTGGAGATAGCAGCTCAATTGACTATAGAACCAGTTGACAGGGAATTTTTTCCTTACTTTTAACTTATGACCGTTTCCAAGTAGAAGGATTTGATAAAGCAGTTTCAATGAATGTATCAAATACTTCATAGATCCTTAACCAATCTCTTAGTCTGGTCTTGGTTTCTTTTGAGCTCTAATTTCCTAAGACAGGCTTAATTTCTGAAAGCCAGGCAAATTAATTGTTTTTAAAGCCAGGATCTTGCTTCTTTAAAACACTGTCAATATTAGCAAGTGCAAAACTTGACTCATTCTATAGTAGCTCTATATTTCATCCATCTGCTTTTAAAAATGAATCATTTTTTCTGATATGTGAGAGAATCATTACCTGCTAGAGTTGAAAGTGATTATTTTGCAGATGAGGAAACTGAAGTACTGACGTGTGAATGACTCACCAAAGATTACATAGTCTGTTAGTGGCAGAAATGCTTCTGTAATTTAGATTATATGTCTCTCATTTAGGGTGAAGACTTTTTATCTCTTGCCCTTAGTGGTCTTACTTCCTTGCCAGGTTATACACAATAGTAGTCACTGTTTATACTGCTAAATAAAAAAATGACCTTAATACTCAGAATTAGGAAAGGAAGCCTTTCCTAGAAAGGAAAGGTCCCAGTGCTAGAGTTTGGTGTGATTTTATTTACTTTGTGGTTCAAGAGTCATCAGTCTTTTGCCCAGGCTGTGGTGGTAAAGTGGATTTTCTTGCTTGGACACTGAGGTGTGAGGACTTTTTATGTAGGGCTAGTCCACCTGACACTCCCTCTTTCTGATTCTAGGGCACAGGGCTAAGGAAAAAGCCCTCTGGAGGATTACTGAAACTTTTTCTCATCTTGGAGAATGAACAGTTTAATTTCTGGCCAACCTAGTTCCATTAAGGATGGTAGTTGGCAATTGTGCTTTTTGCCTGTTTCACATGCAGAAGTTTAAAGTCAGGTAAAAGTATGCCTGTAGGACCTAGGGAGGGTTATCCTGGAAACAGCAGGTAGGTAAAGAAGTTTAGCATTTCAGAATAAGGTCCTAATTTCTAGCAAACTCCATGTCACTGCTAGTTCAGAGTACACTAATTGCCATTAGGAAAGAATTGGTTTCTTAAAAGGGAAAAGTAATGGGGGAAACTTCTTAAGAGCTTTATTACATTCGTCTTCATGAAATTATTTCTGCAACAAATTGATTAATATCTAACTTTAAGAATTTTATGTAGGCATTTCACCATTATGATTTTGAAATATGGAAAGTTCTTGCAAATATTCTCAGATTGCCTTCTGTCTGTCTGCCTTGTAAAAGATCCTTTTAGTTAAATGGACCATCCTCCTTAAATGATGTCATTAGCTCAGATTGAAAAGACATTGCCTGCAGGGAAATCATTTAATTGAACTAAAGTGCCTTATTTCTGTAGATCTTAGAGCAGCTCACTCACTCTTATCCTGAGATTAGATAATTTATATCAGATAATTTTTTCAACTCTATGAATGATAAAATGTTAAGAAAAGTAATCTCCCTTTTGAGGTATTTTGGTGTTTCATAGTTTTCCATTTATATCAGAGTTAGAACTGATGGTTCTTAAAATGTGGACTAAAGTTTTATTGTTAGATAAAAAGTATTATAGTTCATGAAACTAAATTATTATGCATTGGGGTTATACAGGTCAATGGTTTCAAAATATTTGTGAGTTCTGTATAAATGAATCAACCAATTTTGCTCTTGAGATCATTCCCCACTTTTGCTGTTTTGTTCTGTGTTAAGTCAGGTTTATTGAGGTATAATATACATACAATAAAATTTATTGTTTTTAAGTGTATAGTTTGATGAATTTGGACAGCTGTATGGACCTGGGTAACCACTATCACAATCACAATTGAGATAAGATACAGAATGTTTTTATCACTGCAAAGAGTTCAGTCATGCCCCTTTGCAGACAATCCCAAGCCTTCATTCCCAGTTCCTGGCAATCACTGATCTATTTTCTGCCCCATAGTTTTGCCTCATGAAGAAGGTCATTTATGTGGAATGATGCTGTAGGTAGCCAGGGAAGTACTCCTTACACTTAGCATAATGCTTTTATAATTTATCAATAGCATTGCATGTATCGGTAGTTGATTCGTTTTTATTGTTGAGTAGTATTCCATTGTATGGATGTACCACAACTTGTTTATCCATTCACTAATGATAGATATTTTGGTTGTTTTCAGTTTTAACTGATATTAATAAAACTACTGTAAATGCTTGCGTCAAGTCTTTGTGAGGGCATATGTTTTATTCCTCTTAGGAGGGGGTTGCTGGCTCATATGGTAAGTTTATAAGAGACTCCCAAACTATTTTCCAAAGTTGCCTTACCATTTTGCATTCCTACCAGCAATGAGAGTAGCAGTTGCTTTGAATCCTCACCAGCACTTGGTATTGTCTGTCTTTTCATTTTAGTTTTTCAAGTAGGTGTGCTAATAGTTGTACTGCCTTTTAACTCTTCTACCTACTTATCTTTATTTTATCCCTAAATCCTAAGAATTTAAAGTTGGAAGGCAACCAGAATATAGCATCTCCTTACATATTAGTTGAATTTGTTTTAAAGATACTGGATTGGTTTGGTCCATGATTCTAAAATCAATTATAATCATCCCAGTTTTTTTTAAATTGCATGGAAGTTAGCTCATTCTACTTGTAGTTCTGTACTTGAGGTCATCTCGTGTCTTAGCATAATAGAAAGTGTTACTATGCTGAAGGCTTTTTATATAATACGACTATTTAGTAAAAAATTAAAAATCCTGCTGATATGTGGTTTCTACTTTTCTTTTTGGATTAACAGTATTTTGAAAAGGGATAATTATTTCTTTGGATAATTATTTACATAAAAATTAAAGGTGAGTAAATGTTGTCCAATAATTTGTTTTTATAATATCCAAAGCATTAATTGCTTTACATTGGGCACTTTAAACAGTTACAGTAGATGTGCTAGGATTTTACTGTCAGAGAAAATATGAAATACAAAATGTTGTATTAAAATAGCTAATATATGGAGGCTCTTGTTGAGGTAGAAGATAGTACCAAATAGAATAATACATTAAATCACATCAGTAACTAAATTATAACTGGTAAAGCCTTTTCTTAGTATTTCTTCTGAAAACTGGTTTGCTCTTACCTGCACCTCATAGTTTACTGTATCAAAATATTTCATAACTTGTGTTCTAAAATCCACATGTAATATTTCTAAAAGTTCACCTTATTAAATTTAGATGATTTCATGTTTCATAGCTCTTCTGTCAGTCATTTGATGTGCACCTCACCAAAATCAGTCACAGCATCATTCAATTTTCTTCTAGTCTCTAGTTCATTGCTGGGTCAGCAAACTTTTATGGAGAAGAGAATGAAAGGGCAAACTGGTCCGAACAGATAATAGGCAGCTTTTTGTGTCCAGGTGAGAAGGTTCTTTGCTTCCATACCTAAGTAATTAGGGGGGTAAGAATCCTCCAATAATTCAGCCAATAAAGGTGTTTAATGATAGAACGAACAGTTAGAGGTAATGATTAATTAGCCGGAGCACTTTGGGCTGGCCAGTATGCATGCAGTAGTACATACTGGCCATCAGCTGGTAAGCATGCAGTCTTGTAAAGGGCTTTCTGCTCTGACACTGGTCATATATCATTGCAGCTGTGCCCTTTGATTACTGGGAGGGCTTGCAGAGTGATTAATAGCCAGGATCAATGTTTCTGCCCAGCACATGACATTTGGTCACAGAGCAACCATATACTTATTCCCCTTTGGCACAACGCTTAGGAGGAATGAAGGATGAGACCTGCCAATTTATAGCTTAGGAGCTTCCAGTTTATAAAATGAGTCGACTTTGACTGTACAAAATTATTCCCCATTGAAATAATTAGTGCAGCATTAAACACAATTAGAACTAAAACTACAGGAGCATGCTTGCTGAATTCAAGCCAGTTGACAGATGGTTAAGACCTGATATTTGGCTGCCTATGATGACCAAGAGTTATTATTTTGCTGAGAAAATGAAAAAGCATGGAACTGAACAGCGGCTACTTAAAAAAAAGATTAGGTGATATGATGCAAAATGCACATTGAAAATACATGTTAAAATTTAGAGTGTTAGACTATTCAGTGCGACAACCCTATAAATGTATGTAACACAAACAATTAAACATCTTTGTGGGAATGGTGCTTATTGATACCATGTACGTTTACGTAAAACACATCCTGGTTAAGGCAAAATTGGGTTGTGTGAGCGCAGCTTTAATATGATACGGTCTTGTTTAATGATGTATGTTGGGTATCTGCTTACTTTTAGTGCCACTTATAAACCCTGATAGGATTGAAGGGTTTTGGACATCTAATACTGTTAAGAGCTTAACTATATAGTAAAAATGTTTGTGTTAAAAATTTTTCCATTGAAACCTTCACCTTGAAAACTTTAGATATGTAAATTAAGTTCCCTTACATTAATTATGTCAGCATAGTGGGAAAAATTTATTTCCCAACCTTCCAGCTCTTTCCTAAATTAAAGTCTACTACATATTCTAATAGAGTAGAACAATGATACTGTGCTCTTTGGTTTTGATAATAATACGTGACTGATCATGGTTCATATTGCATTTGAAGTACTGGCGTTTAGTTCATAGTGTATTTTATTATTTCTATACCAGTGCTAGATGTTCTGAGTCATTCTACGTTCAGAAAATTGCCAAGGCCAGTAGTGTACACCATATAACTTTATAATTATTTCCAAAATATCTGCACACGTGTGTATGTGTGTGTGTATGCATTTGTGGTTTTAAGCATATTCTTTCAGGGGTATGAGAATTTAGTATTTGGAAGAAACTCCAAGACATCGATGTGAGTAAAAATCTACATTTCCAATTTACACACTCGATTAGAATTGTAATTTATGCTCATGGTAACAAAAAGTCAGTTTTCTTACATGAATTTTCTTCTAAATCATTAAAAAGGGATATAAGGAATATGTGCTGTTTGGTATTTATCTGCCCCTTTATTTACAATTAGAAACAGGCAGGGCTGCTTTAAATTCTGGCAGTTCGAGGTTAATCACTTAATTTATGACATGCCTACATTTCTTAATTTGTAGTGTAAGAAAGACATACTAATTATTACCTGGATTTATATACTAGTTGTTGTTTTTTAAGAATTCTGAGTGCTTTCTGGTTTCTCCTGTAAGATCTTTTCTTTTTTTTTTTCCTAAACCACTGGGAAGGTAAGGGTTACAGAGATTCTGTGGCTTGTTCAAGATCACAGCTAGTGACACTATTATATGAAAGCAGAACTGGTTTCTAATTGGCTTCCTACTCTTCTGTTACTGTAACTTTGTAACAATATAAAATGGTCACAGTCAGCTTTCATGAAATCTAATGAAACATCTTGCATAGTATTTTATAACTATTCAGACACATTTTCTTTTTCTTTTTTTGTTCCTGAAACCTATGGTGATTTTATTCTATCTACCCACACATAATACTGTCTCTTGACCAATATAATTTCTGAGTTGGTGGGAGTTTGAAAGAGGCGGTTAAAAATTATTTATGGCTATGGATTAGAGTAAAACTCTGAGCTACACTGAGGAAGTTGGCTTCTTCTTTCTTACATACTGATCTCAGATAGCTGGACATCGAGTACATGAAAGCTAAAAGTGAGTTGAATTGAAGGCTTTGGATTTCTACTCTCACTTCATTTCCTGTCCCATGCGTATATATAAGTGTTCACATGATTAAAAATTAATTTGTTATGAGGAAAGAGAAGCAAAGTGTTAATTACATATTAGATCATGGCTCACTAAAAAAAATGATCTGTAGGAGAAGAGAGATAAATGATTTTCTTAACCTTAAATGAACAAACAAGTAGAGAACTCCATAGGCAGAATAAACTGGAAGAATTATATGCTCACAGAAACAGTGTATTCTACAACTATCACTTTGGGGAGAAAGTATTTATTTAGAGACAAATAACTTACATACTAAAGTGGCCACAACCCTACTCTTGCTAGGGCACTTGTTTATTATAACGAATGACTTTCTCCTTTACCTGCGCACACATGTGTGCACACACGCACCCTCTGAAGGTGCCAGGCTCACTACTGCCGTGGGTCCGTGCCCAGCCTCATGCTCTGCCCAGAATGCTCTCCCCTGCTCCCTCCCATTTCCTCTGTCTTGACCTGACTGGCTCTTTGACATCCCTCAGTTCAGTGGTCGCCTTTGTAGAGAGGCCTTCTTGGACCAGCCTTTCTAAAGTAATCCTGCAACCCCTGACATCAGCCTCTATCCATCAGTCTGTTTTACGTTCCCCACAGCACCCTCCATTACTTGAAATTGTCTTATTTACATGTTTACTTATTTGTTTCTTCTCACTAGAATGTAATTTCTGTGAGGGTAGAGACCCTGTTTGTCTTATTCAACACTGTGTCCTCAGTTGTTTCTCTCTTGAAGGGGGTTGAATTCTAATCTTAAAAAAATTTTTCTCTGGGTCCTAATTTCTCCTGCCATGATTACGAAATAGTTTGCATGGTCTTTCTAGGATGGCCTTTATACTCAGGCAGGCAGCAGACCTTGCTTTGAATTCCATACTTTATAGGGCCCTAATTGGGCCCTTCTCTAATTGTACCCATCTCTGCAGGGCCAGTCACTGGGGTCAAGGGCAGGTGCCCAACTCATGTATATACTTTATTTTATTCCACTTTACCTTCTACAACCATGCTCTGGGCACCCAGGGTCCCTGAAATTCCCTCCCAGATGTCCCCAAGCTTGCTTCCAGGGCCTGTGTGGGCCTCTTCCTTGGATCTGTCATCTGGTGGGTGGGCCACAGTACTGGTGTGTACACCACAGGCATAGGGAGCGGCCATGGGTTTGTGCAGGTGGGTGTGGACAGAGTAGGAAAGATGGGCATGTACACGAGGCTCCTTGGGCTGTGTGATGCAGCCAGAGGTGAGAAGTATAGAGATGTGGATGACCCTGGCTTCCCACATCCTTGTGGTAGTATGTATTTGTCACCTTTGAAAGATAGACCATGTTTAGTTAATAGTTTTATTAGCTTGATGTGTAGCAATCTTAGTATTAATTTTTTATTTTTTATTTTGAGTTCAACAGATTTATTGTTATTGTAGTAAAGACCTTCATCTCAATCATTTCTCTCTCCCATCCAGACCGCAGGTTAGTATTCCTTTGAGTCAAGAAACAAATATACAGAGAAGGACATTATTTTAGGGCCTCCATTTGCACCCTTGTTCCAGGCCTGCTGATGTCAGGGGAAGGTTTGAGTACTGTATCTAACGCATATCTTCCTCAGGATCCTAAAGACACGGTCCTTTTCCTGGAACTTGGGTGTATTATAATGGTTTAGCAGATTCTAAATAAAGGTAAAAACTATTTGCATACCTTATGAATAAAGAAAATGACAAGTCAGTTTTGCTCCAACATTTTATTTTGAAAAATTTCAAATATACAGCAGAGAATTGGAAGAATTTTACAGTGAATACCTATCTACATACCCACCACTTAGATTCATCACTAACATTTTCCTATTCTTGCTTTATCACATATCAGCTTCCCACCCATGTATTCATTTATTCAACTCCTCTTATTTTTTAAAATGATTGTATTTATTTATTTATTTTTAGAGACAAACGAAGGGAGGGAGAAAGGGAGAGAAAAAGAGAGGGTGAGAAACATCAGTGTGTGGTTGCCTCTCACGTACTTCCGACTGGGGATGCGGTCTGCAACCCAGGCATGTGCCCCGACGGGGAATTGAACCATCAACCTTTGGTTTTCAGGCTGACATTCAATCTACTAAGCCATACCATCCAGGACTCAGCTCCTCTTATTTTTTAAATGCATTTCAAAGTAAATGGCAGATACCAGTATACTTCCTTCTAAATACTTAAGCATGAGAATTCTTTATTTATTTGCCAAAAATATTTTCTTTTTAAATTTAATCTTGATTGTATTTTTTTCCATTACTGTTTAGTCCCCTTATACCTTGCCCACCCCGACCCCAGCAATCATCACACTGTTGTCCATGTCCGTGAGTCCTTTTTTCTTTTGTTCATTACCCCCACCCCTAACTTCCCCCTACTCCCACTAGCTGTCATCCTGCTCTCCACCTATGAGTCTGTCTCTGTTTTCCTTTTTAGATGACTCTGTTCATTAGATTCCACTATGAAGCAAGTCATATGGTATTTGCCTTCTCTGACCAGCTTATTTCACTTAGCATAATGTTCTCCAGGTCCATCCATACTCTTGCAAAGGATAAAAATTTTTCTCTTTTTTATAGCCGAGTAGAATTCCATTGTGTAAATATTCTATAGTTGTTTTATTCACTCATCTTTTGAGGGGATTCATTTTTAACAGGAGACTAAAAACCTCGCTGTAGACACTTAAAGTTTTTAAAGTAGAATTTCCCTATAATTTGATAAACTTTATTATGTTCACTCTTTAGTGGTGAGTTTGAGCTCCCACCTTGTGTCAGTCTTTTTCAGAAGATGCCTATGCTGTAACTGTTTATTGTAACTTGATGCAACAAATGGTGATTTGTATCTGATTTTGTTCAGGAAAATCAGACTTTGAAGGTACCAAGAAATGGCCCGTTTCCTTCAGAAACAAATTTGGGGGGTGGGGTCACAGATAGCAACATGGAGAAATCTAATGCAAAGTGATAAATAGTGATATTCTGGTAAATGTTTGACCACTGACTCTTGGTAGGAAGAAACTCTGGTCTGTAGCGTTTGATGATTTCCATTGTATAAATATTTCCACCATGGCCATTTGGGAAGAAAAACTTTTCCTCCATCAGTTTGGGTCTGTTGTGGTGGAGGGAGGGGCTCTGTATGAATTAACTGACAGAGAGATTAACGGGAGAAAAATGAAGTTTATCTACACTTATGTGGGAGCACTCAGTGATAAGTATCTCCCTGAATAACCAGAGGTAAAGGTTTATATACGAACTTAACAAATGGAGGGGGTTAGGGCTTCAGAGGGTGGATGACTCTGGTGAAGCTTTAAATATTTATTTTTTATTTTTTATCTTTCTATTACAGTTGTCCCAGTTTTCCCCCACTGCTCTCCCCTGCCCCACCCATGCCTCCACTCCTACAGTCCATCCCCACACTTGTCCATGACCATGGGTCATTTACACATGTTCCTTGACTAGACCCTTCCCCTTCTTTCCCTCCTTATCCCCATCTTCCCTCCCCTCTGGTCATTGTCAGTCTGTTCCCTGTTCTGTTTTGCTTGTTTGTTTGTTTTGTTTATTAGGTTCTTTTTATAGATGAGATCATGTGGTATCTGTCTTTCATTGTCTAACTTCCTTCACTTAGCATAATACTCTCCAGTTCTATCTATGCTGTTGCAAAGGGTAGGAGTTCCTTCTTTCTGCTGTGTAGTGTTCCGATGTACCACAGGTTTTTGATCCACTCATTTATAGGTGGGCACTTAGGCTGTTTCCAGCACTTGGCTATTGTAAATAACACTACTATGAATATAGGGGTGCATAGGTTGTTTTGAATTGGTGTTTCAGGATTCTATACTAGACTGTTTTGAATATAGTGGCTTTGTGTTATAGTTTGATATCAGGTATTGTGATCCTTCCTACTTTGTCCTTCTTTCTCAAAATTGCTGAGGTTATTTTGGGTCATTTTTGCTTCCATGTATATTTTTGAAATATTTGTTCTAAACCTGTGAAATATGTCATTGGTATTTTAATAGGGTTTGCATTGAGCCTATAAATTGCATTGGGTAGTATTGACATTTTAATGAGGTTAATTCTGCCAATCCATGAACATGGTATATGCTTCCATTTATTTGTATCTCCCCTAATTTCTCTCTTCAGTGTTCTGTAGTTTTCTGAGTATAGATCTTTTACCTTTTTGGTTAAGTTTATTCCTAGGTACTTTATTTCTCTTGTTGCTATAAGAAATGGGATTTCCCCCCCTAGTTTCTGTTTCTGATATTTCATTGTTGATGTACAGTTTCTGAATATTTACTTTGTATGCCACTATTTAGCCTTTGGTGGAGCCTATAGGATTTTCTATGTGCACTTTCATGTCATTTGCAAATAATGACAGTTTTACCTCCTCCTTTCCAATTTGGATGCCTTTTGTTTCTTTTTCTTGTCTGATCACTGTGGCTAGAACTTCCAATACAATGTTGAATAAAAGTGGTAAAGTGGTAAAAGCGGACACCCTTGTCTTGTTCCTGATCTTAGGGGGAAAGCTGTAAGTTTTTGCCCATTGAGTATGAGGTTGGCTGTGGGTTTCTTGTATATGGCCTTTATTATGTCGAGATGTGCTCTCTCTATTCCCACTTCACCGACTATTTGTATCATAAATGGGTGCTGTACTTTATCAAATGCTTTTGGTGAGGCTTGTTTACACAATTTTTTAAAAATGCCTGGTGTACAAGGTTAGTCACCTCCTTGACAAGAGACCTCTGGAGTGGAATGGAGTGGTGTGGGGGCGTTATGGCTGTGGACTCTTCTAAAACTCTGTTTTAGTCAGATAAGGGGAGTTTAGATAAGATTTCTTTTTGCATTTTCTGTTGGGTTTTTGGTCTCTTTAGACAATTCCAAGCAATGAGTGCAGTGTTACTGTGGAGTTGGAAAGAGATGCTAGCAACTGACTCATGATTCAGTGCCTTCTGCTCCCGCATACCACCAGCAGTGGTACAGTAGAGGGGAGTCCACAGAATGGATTCCCAGACCAGAGGGAGATGTCTGGAAGAGATGGTGCTTAAGCTGACTCTTGAAGGATGAGTATGAGTTCAGTGATGAAGAGTAGGGGGATGGGCTGGTTAATGCCTGATTAGTAGCATGTTTGTTTACATAGTGGAAGTTCTTGAATGTATTGTGAAGGAGTTTGAGGCAGTGAAGGAAACTGCAGGATTTCAAATTGGGGGAATGATATTTCTTTCCTTAAAACATCAACCTAGTAACAATATCAATGAGCAGAATAACAGAATAAAGGCAGGAAGGATGGAGAAGAGAAGACAAGTAAAAGATATTTATGAATGTGAGTAGTTAGGAGTTGGTGACTGATTTGGAGAGTAGAAAGTCAGTGATAAATTCTAGATGTCTAACTTGGGCAAATGAATGCAGAATAGGACATTTCACTGAAGTAATTCAAGGAGGAGGAATGATTTGGGGAGATTTAAAAAATACTAAGTTGGAACTGCTTCAGGGACATGCAGGTGGTGATGTTGGTAAGTGGGTAGAGATCTGGAGATGAGGAGAGCTGTCTGGGATCATCATAATATATGTATTTCAGGGAAGGCAGTAATAATTTGGTATGTTCTGGTGTTCTTTTTGTGCATGCTTCTAAAACATGTTATTTAATGCAATCTTTTTTTAGTTAACATTGTAAAAACAAAGTCAAACTTTAGCCAATCTGTTCAGAAGATGCTAAAGATAATATTTATTTATTATAATTTGATGTAGCATATGGTGATTTGCCCCTGACTTTGTTGTGGTAAATCAGACTTTATGACTTATCACTACCTTTTATTAACTATCAGTTACATAACTATCATTTAAGGTGATTCTTCAGTGCTGACAAAAAACATTCCTCAACATATATACAAGTGATTTAGTGTTGTATATATAGTAACTAGTAAAATCATCAAATTCCTGTTATGTGCCCAGATTGTGCCAGGTATTGGGATTATATCACCGTTGCCCCTGTGAAACTTACTGTCTAGTGGCGAAAACAGACATTAACCACACAGGATAGAAACTTATAAAAGCAATAATATCTACAAGTTCCCATGCTAGAAAGGCGAGGTATATGATGCTGACAGGGGAATCTGACCTAGCCAGGAAGGCCGGGAAAGTGTCCCCGAGAAAGAAACAGTGGCTGCGGCATGAAGAACAGTGTGAATGAGAGTGGGTGGAGTGGGTGCTGCCAGGGGACTGCTTCTGAAGCCTAGAGTGAAGATGAAAGTAGCTCGGTTTAGAAGAAGTGATGGAGATGATGCCTAACACAAAAGTGGAGGAGATCCTTAGGAGGCCGAATCATGGGACTTGGTGATGGATGAGCAGAGAGGGAGGCATCAAAAGTAGAGTCTTAGCTTTTGATTTAAAGCCTTTGTTTTATTTATGAGTTGCCACTGATTCAGTATTGAAATGGGAAAAAGAAAAAAGAAAAGGCAGCTACATAAAGCCTAGGTATAATCCCTAGCTTCCTTTTAAAAGGTCTCCATTAATAAGACTCCTGTTCTAATAAGAGTTGGTTGCAAATTCATTCATTGAAAATTTTAGTAGCAGGTAGATATGCAAATATCTCTGCCAGGAGCAATAAAACCCAGGTTGGCATTTGGAGTTCCATCTTCTTTTGACAGGTATAAAGAATTTTTACTGATATATATTGTAATTATATGCAAAGTGAGCAAATGTACCTTTATTTTTTTCAGAAAGACTTTATCTTTTTTACTAAACAAAAAACCCCCCATAAAACATTGTTTTTTCATTGAATTTTTAGATGCACCCTGCTCTGTTCAGAGCTGATGTTATGTATGACACACTGCTTTAAAGGCTAAAAGAGGGTCGCATTTGTATTGATAGAATATTGCTGAGGGATAAGCTTCCATCTTCCTCTTTTATTAAAAGTATGTTTGTTGACAGGGATGTAGTAGGCCTGGTTAAGTATTTTCTTTTGCTGCATTTATGAAAACTGGCTATAGCTCTAGTTATCTTGTAAAATAAGCATTGGTAAATAAAGTTGGTATCATAATGGAAACTTTTGTTACAGTGATATCTGTAAGCTTTTAATTGTGTAACCATGTACTTAATATAGACCCCAAAGAAACTTAGTGGAATAGCCTTTTGCAGTATTTTAGCCATGATTTTTTATGTGGTATGTTTTGCTGAGGCAAATTGGGGGAAACATTGAGCCCATGAGCCAGATATTATTCCTTATATGACAAGAAATTTTGCTATTTGAACATGTAGGAGTTAGGAAAGCTGATTACATTCACTTTGGTTTTAGAGAGAGAGAAATTATGACCAAAAGGGTCTCATATTTTTCAGTGTCTAGCTTGGCAAACTATGGCCTGCCAGTGGTTTTTATATTTTTTAAATTGTTGAACAAAAACCAAAAGAGTAATATTTGGTGACTCAGGGGAATAACTGAAATTCAAATTTCAGCACCTAGTTCATGGAATACAGCCAGCACACATTAATTTATGTATTCTCTGTGACTACTTTGAGCTACAGTGGTAGATTGAGTAGCTGTGACAGAGTCTTTCTGACTGATAAACCAAAATATTTACAATCCACCACTGATCTAGTTATCCCCTATGCAAGAATAGAAATGATTTGAGTCATTCAAAACCAATTACATGATTTCGAAACAGGGACGATACGAGTATGAATTGAACTAAGTGGAGTAAAACATCTCGACCACGATAACAGCAGCAGCTAATGTTTATTGGGCATTTGTTTTGTGCCAAATACTCTTTTAAGTGCCTTATACACATTGAGTTACTTAATTCACACAACAGCTCCAACTACTGGTTTTCTCACATTATAAGAAACAGCACAGGATAAGTAAATTGTCCAAAGTTAGAGCTGAAAACAGGCTAGCTGAGCTAACTTCAAACTCCATCCCAGCACTTTTCTCACATGTATGTATCTTAGAAGTATTTCCTGTTGGTATGCCATTTCTTGAGTAGGAGGTAAGGGTGTTTTTCTTTGTTTGATGCCAACTGCTTATTCTCACTGAAGGCACGCCTGGGTTGTAATAGGTTTGTATTAGTAAGAGCTTAATCAGTGCAACTTATCTAACTTTAATTTCAACCTCTTTTTAGTGACAGCTTCAGTAGATTGCATTATTGTACAACTTCTGCAATCTTAAAACACAAATTACTTGTTTTTTATTAAAAATGGACTTTGTGTTTTCTTCGTTGTTCATATGTAATTTATGACCAATCCAATTATTTTTTACTTACAAAAAACACTAAATGCCACTTTTCTGATCAAAATTCTCCAGTGATTTCCCACTGCACTTAAAAATCAAGTTCCAATTTCTTAAGGTTGAGGATTCAGCTTAAAAATCTCAGGGAGCCCACCTTGAGCATCCTTTCTAAAATCAGGCTCCCTCTCTGCTCCCTGCATTATTTTTCATTCCTGCTTGTTTCCTAATAGCATTTATCACAATTTGTAACGTTTGTATTTATTTGTTACTTACTTTTTTCCCCACTTCCCTCATGATGTTGTGAGCCCCATAAAAGAAGGGACCATGAATCTTGGTTATCATTATAGTCTCCGTGCTTAGCACAGTACACAACATTTCATAGGCTCTCTCTGTGAAGGAAATGAAAGAAAGAGGCCTACTTGCAATGCTCCCTTTTAGTCTGAGACCTCATGACAAAAAAATCATTGTGGGTGCCCCCTAAGCTGAAAGATCTCTTAAATTTCTTTTATGCTCTCAATCCTGGCTGATTTTATAAGATAGTACATTGATAGAGTCATTTCCTTTCTGAAGATCCTGCAGCAGTTAAAGATTGCCTACTGAGTCAAGTCCAAATTCCTGTGTCTGTATTAATTAGGCTGGCCTCTTTCACAAGCCATCAGCATTCGTCCGTCATGCTTACTCTCTTCCCAAACTCACGAGAAGCCTGCCTGCAGCTTCTATGCCTCCTCCAATCACTCCAACCCTTCATCCGTAAATTCCCATTGTGACTGTTGCCTGACCCACACTTAGAACTTAGATCTTGATTATGTATCTGAATAGATTCGCCAATATAAATCTTGTTTGTACGATGGTATTGAATATTCATTGAGAAAATTTTCCCTGAGAAGCTAATCCTAACTTCAGCATAATATATTTTATGGAATGATATGGATGAAGGTGCTTTGTCATATGTTTGTCAATTTGGGCATTAGGGAAAGATTAAAATGATACCATTTCTGTCTTGGATATTACTTGGGATATTTGATATCAATGAACAAAGTTGCATTTTATCATTATTAAATTTCAATGAGTATAGCCAGGCTTCAGATGTTTCTGATCTATGGCATATAGAAAACTGCTTATAAAATTAATGAAATTCCATTCCAGTAGTTCAGAATTTGTGCTAATAGGACAGGAGGTTGTATTCTCTCTAGAAGAAAGAGTGGTTTTAGTCACCGTGCAAAAAAAAAAGGTTGTAGAGAAAATATCTTCTTAGAATCAGTATTTAATGACAGCATTGTGGTAACCCTTAATACATTTTAAAAGCAGAGGGCTACCCCCAGAACTTTATTTGGAATTATTGATAGATTCAAATTTCTATTCACAATAAAATTAAGAACACAATATCACAGTCTTATAAAACTTTTTTTAATTCAATTTTTTACTCATTTAAATTTTTTGCCTCCTAGTTCATTTCAATTAGTGGATTTAATTTTTTGAATTCTTTGAAAGTCTAAACTTCAGTTTGGAATGTCTCACCTATTAAGACAGATATGATAGTTTGAAAAAAATTATCCTTTTAACTGCTTTTGATGTTGACAAGACAGATCATTATAATTCATTTACTTGCTTTTTTGTTATTGTATCAGATATTTGAAGGAAAGAAAGTAAATTTACTTTTTCTTTAAATTTATTTGATATATATACAGTAGTGTATGTAGTAGTTGAATTATGTTTACTTAATTACAAAATATATTTCTTTTAGACATATTAAGAAATATATGTGTTTGATATAAGATGTTAATTAACTCCTTTCCCAGAAAAGTAAGTCACTTGAGGTCATCCAGCTATTGAGTGGAAGTATTTGAACTAGGAACTCAGTCCTGTCTGGCTCCTGAGCCTGTAACTTTGACCAGGGTGCTATGTTCTTCACAAACATACAGATGATTACAGTGTAAAATAATTAATGCAGTGATAGAAATATGCTCATCAACTCAAAGTTCTTTGCTATCTTTAACACTCTTGTTAGAACCTAAAGTCTGAGTGTGTGTGTAGAATCACATAACGTGGAACCAGAGGGCCTGAGAAACTGTCAAATATGGTTCTAAGTGCTTTACATAGATTATTTCATTTAATCTTCAAAAACAATCCTGTGAGATTTGTGCTCTTATTATTTACTTCTGTAGCTGAGGAAACCCAGGATAGACAGAGGTTAAGTAACTTTTATTCCCAAGGGAGCCAAGGCTAAGTCCAGCCCTGTGCGTTTAAATATTCTAAATTATGCCTCCCTGAAATGTTTTTTTCCAGCTCTTAAAAGTAAGGGCTTTCTTATTCACCAGTGCTATTTTCCTGTAACAAAAACTTTTAGACTTGTCTCCACAATTCTTATAACATGGCAGTGTTCTGACCTAGGTCTCAATGGTCAAAAATAAATTCAGTCATCAAAATGATTCTCTACTACCTTATAGCAGAAATTATGTAAAATGTAATTAATGATATTGCCATGTCAAAGTGTACAGCACATAGAATTGTATATTTCCCATATTTTATTAATTTAAATACATAAAATCAGTTCATTTATAGAGGTTGGGTTGTAAAACAATGGGTATGTCATATTTTACCAGGAACTTAGTCTGTTTTTCTATTTACCTCAAGATACTATTCATGCTTCTCTTTGGCGTGCTTTCTTTTTTTATGAATTTATTGTTACAGGGCAGATAAATGGTGATGGAAGGAGATTTGACATGTTTTCTTATTACAGCTGTTTCCCTGGTGTTCTTATGTTTGCATGCGCACAAAAAGGACCAGCTGCTTTCTGCAGACAGCTAGGCACTAGTTTATATTCCCACAGTGGTGGTTGGTGATGTTATTTTGAGACACACTGCTACCCTGTGGATAAGCAGAAGAATACACTGCCTGGGGTTGGGGATCGGTAAGTCTGTTATCAGTGGTTAAAGCATAATAGCAAGAATAATGAAGGAAGGTTGAAGCTAAGTCACTGGGAGTCCTGCACACCTGAGGAAAGGTCACCTATTCAAAGAATGGTTGGTGTGTACTATTCACTATTGAGAAAATTTTACCAGAAGCAACTTTCGTTTCCTTTTTTCTCTGTTACTTCGTTTCTTTGGAGAGCAAAGGATCTCACACTCTCTCTGAAAAATCCACACGTCTAATCACTGGGTTGTACACCTCACACTACTATAGTGTTGGATATCAACCGTAATTGAAAAATAAAGGATGATTTAAATAAAGAGAGGTTTACTTTAAAAACCCCACAATTTAGACTTTATTTAGTGTTATATTTGGGTGTCCACAAAGATGATGTCAACAACCACACTTCTTTCTCTGGCCATTTTAGGGGGTATTTGAATTTTATCCTTTAGTGTTAAAGGAACCAAGTGACTACTATCTCCAGACAAGATACATTTAACCTTAAATAATATAAATATTTTATCTTTTTAAAAAATTTAGAATATGTTTAAATGTTTAAAATTTTTTGCCCTCTGAATATTGAATCAATTAGTGATTTCAACTCTTTTGACTTACTGGAAGGTGCATCTGCTGTTCTGGTCCCCTGTGGAGTACCCTGGAGTCCGCATGGGAGACCTGTGCCCTGGTTTGTGAGGCAGAGCTGCGGGGAACTGCACGTAGTCTGGAGAGGCGAGGTCCTAGGAAGCTGATGTGTGAAAAGTGAAACAAGATGGAGAGGAAGGCCAGGGACAGATTCTGAATGGCCTTGTGCACTTCAGGAGCCATTGCTAGCTCTTAAAGCAGGAGGGACATACCAGATTTGTGTCTAGGTGAGAGCATGTAGCAGGTGTTCGGGGAGTGGCCTGGAAAGGTCAGAAGTAGGGAGAAGCTGTTGTGGTAATGCAAGTGAGAAATGGTAAGAGCTTAAACTAAGGAAATGGTTGTGAGGAGTCGGAGGAGGAAATAACTCGAGAAATATTTCAGGGATAGAATTGATGGGACTTAGTGATGAGAAAGTGAAGGAAAAGAAATTGAGTTGAGTCTGAAGTTTTGGGATGACTAAACATGATAGATGTGGTACTGTTCATTGAGATGGGGGTTACAGGAAAAAGAGGAAATAGTTGCAGTTGGGCCAGTCATAGTGAAGAGAGAGGGAGATTACGCATTAGTTCAGTTTTGCACACATTAAACTTCAAAGGTAAAACATTTAGCCACTTGAAAACGCATTTAGGAGAAAGACCTTGGCCATGGTCTTCAGCACACAGGAGGTGGTGGCAGTTACACATGTGGGTGAATTACACTGGGAAGGTGTGCTGGATTTTAGAAGAGAAAACAGTGGAATGGTGGGAGGGTATCAACTGTAAGGACTGTGGTGAGGAGGATAAGGGCCTACAGAAGTAAACTGGAAATGAGCAGTGTAAGAGGATGAAGAGAGAATGGCCTGACTAGACGCCCAGGGAGAAGATGTTTCTAGGGGAGGGATCAGTGGTCAGTAGTGTCAGTTGCTTCAGAAAGACCAAGAAAGACCAAAAATTGCCTATTGAATATGGAAATTAGAAGTTTGTGGTGACTTTAGGAGCTATCTGTGGAGCAGTATGGGCAGGAGTCAAATTGCAGTGGATTGAGGAATAAAATATAAGAAGTAGGGAAGCAAACTTTGGGGGGCTACAACCTGCTTTGGAATACTACTCAGCCATACAAAGGAATTAACTTTTGATGTCCATGACAACCTAGAGGAATCTCCAGACAGTTACTCCAAGGGATAAGCCAGTCTCTAAAGGCTACAGGTGGTATGATTGCATTTATGTAACATTTTGAAATGACAAGGTTATAGAAATGGAGGACAGAGTAGTGGCTATAGTCATAAAAGGGTGACATGAGAGATCCTTGTGGCACTAAAACTGTTCAGTGTCTTGACCGTAGTACATACATTAACCTACATGAGTGATAGAGCTTGACACACACATGCACGCACATGCACTCAAATGAGCGCAATAAAAGTGGGGAGATCTGCATAAGACTGATTAGTTGTATTGATATCAATTTCCTGGTTGTGACATTATCTACAGTTTTGTAAAATGTTACCATTGGGGAAAAGTGGGAAAAGCGTTTAAAGGGATGCTGGATTATTTCTTACAATTGCATGTGAATCTGTCATCATCTGAATTAACATTAAAAAAAATTAAGTAGTGAAGTGGATGAAAGAGGGAACAGCCAGAAGAGATGCAAAGCTGGGAGACCTGATCATGAGTGTGTATTGCAGAGGAGGCAGCAGGTGGAGAGGGAGGGATGCAAGATGCAAGGGAGAGAGAACTCTCTCGGTCAGGAGGAAAGGTGTAAGGATGGGTGTGAATACAAATGTGTATGGGGGGGGTCGGGAGATGAGAGAGCTCCCTCTTAATAGTTTCTCTCCCCAACCCCCATCTCTATAGCTGTCTCTCTATCTCGGTCTCTCTGACTCATAAAAAAGGCAGTAATCATTGCAAATTATTTTTTAACCAATACTCTGACCGACTTGGGTATCCTGACTTTAAAAAGTTCTCTTTAAAATAAAACTTAGCAACTCTCTATTCCAGATCAGCATGTGTGATGTGGTGCCATTTACCCACCAGAGGCAATAGCAAATAAGGTGTTTTTGTAAGCTTATGTGAGTAGCACATTGCTCTTTTTTTTTCATTGCAATTAACAGTCTGATCTAACTCAAAATATTTGCAAAAAAAGTTAAAAAGTATACAAATTCCTGGTGGTATTCCTATTCATTCTGAGCTGTAACTTGAGTCAGTGCCACAACACAAATTTTACTATTTATAGCATATCTTGAGACTCAGAGTTTTCTGATGGTATTGCTTACTTACTGGGCTTTGGCAAAGGAAGTGGTGGCATGATTTACATCCATTCCAGGAAAGAGTGATTCGGGATGGTCACCCTGAACTAAGGGGCTGGGAGCAGCCAAGGGTTGAGCTGCTCAGTGGGAGAGGCCATTTGGACTGGTAGCATAGCTAGGCATCGGTGTACACACACACAACTTGATCTCATCCTTTCCTCCACAAATTTCAGCGAGGCAGAGACACTGGAATTCTTTCTCCCTCCTTTCTGCTTTTCAGCATGCATATTGCTCTTCTTTGAAGCCTGTCTCTTTTCAAATTGTCCTTGATGTGCTTTTAAAATCAGGTTTTACCTGTAAAAAAGATTGATGTGGAAGAAAGAGAAGTGTATTGAGTGATTGTTTTCCAGCCCTGCTTGTCTCAGCCACAGTGGGCTTCACATGTCATACCTTATAATGGCCTTACCCCAGGTGTTGGCTGTGGTAGTTACTCTTCATTCAGTTTACATATTAGGCTTGTGAAACACTTAGTTGTTGTTCCACATGCTGTTGCTTTTCAGGTGTAAGATATGAGTCCTTTAAAGGCAGGAACTGTGTTGCCTTTGTCACTTGTCTCCCCAGGGTCTAGCGTGGTCCTTGACATGTGCCAGGTTGATAGTAAATGATTACTACTCTTTGAACAGTGGCTATTATGCCTTGTGGACATGGGATAGAGACTGGGTGAAAAAGGTTATATTTTATCGTGAAATAAAAATTGAAGTTACGAGGTTTCAGTGGAGAAGGAGAAGGGAGAAATTGTAGAGAGGTATCCGGCACTTTCTCCTGCTATCCAATTGCAGAATCACTGTTCTTACCTGGTGTTTGTTTATGCTTCTTTGGAAATGCATTAGCTAGAAGATGCAGAGTAACTGTTGCTGAGAAACGCCTGTAGCATGCCAAGAAATACCTAAGGAGAAAGCTAACTTAATATTAATTATCTTGCCTTCATTCTAAGAAGGGCAGTAAATCTCAATTCATATAACCTGCAATGGAGAAAAAGAGGGTTTTTACCTTTCTTTCTTTAGTGGGGAGATGGGACTAGAAAATGCGACATGACATCTCATTCTGTTCTCCAGCCAGTCTGTAAGTAACGCCCATGGAAAGGGGGCAGGACGTGATGTGTGTGGCTACTGGTTGTGGGCCTACAAACTTGCATGCCTGAATTGGCCCCCTGCGGGGTGTTTCAGTGGGGTAACATGAGTCTAAACTCCAAATTATACAGAGTGTACTTCTGGAGAATGTCCTCCTCATCCCTCACGGGGTTGTGTTTTACGGATGACAGACCAAGGTATGAAGGCCATCCATGGGCTGAGCGAACAGAACTGGTTGAAGGTTGGGTAGAACAGGCTCTGTGTCATCACTGGGCCCCAAATTAACCCAAGGGTGCCGAATTTCCCATTAGTGTTAAAGTTGATTAATTAAATATTCTGGTCTCCATGCAGAGCTAAATGAAAGTGTAGTATGACTATACAGTGATATTTCATATCTGCCACCAATTAAAGTTACACGCCATAAAAATAATTGGCTCCCACAGAACAAACACACACATGGATTGAGTTTCGCTTGGAATTTCCTCCGGCTGGCTGAATGTGTGCCAAGTGCTTTGTAAAGTGCTGCCTACAAAAAATTCAATAGGCCTTGGTTTTTCTGGTATTTACGTAGTACTTACGGACTTCAGTGAGAGTTTTATTTCCTTCGGAGGCCATTATCTGACTTTATGGTTTACCATGATGACTGTAACTTCACATAAAAAGTAAAAATAATCTTTCTGTGTAAAGGATGATCCCTATAATATATATCTTTATTTAATAACCCTTATTCATTCAACATGCCTTTATGAAATTATGATGTTAAAGGCACTGTGTGGTGGGGATAGGAAGACGAACAGACCTTCAGTGGCTCAGCTCTCACAGCACTTATGCCCATACCTGCATCTCCCCAAATCAGATTGTTATCAAATATAACTTTCTATTTGCTGCTTTTCTGCTGTCATCTTTGAGCCACATGTTGAAAGAATGACCTGGATAAAAAGTGCTCCAGCTTTTTACTTTGATCGTTTAAATTATTCTAATAAAAATATAGATATTTGCTTTATACATAGTACTTATTATTGTTTTCAGAATCTATTAAATCCACTTTGTCAGGTTTGTACATTTATTGACAACAAGCTTGTTAATTTCCATGTTACAGGTGGAAAAAGTAAATATTAAGTCACAAATATGAAAATGGCAATATAAGTATTCCATTTTAGTAATTATGTATTTATTCTACTTGTACATTTTCTACTAATTATACAAATGTGCATGCCTATTCCTGTATATTTTATAGAAAATGTACATACACACAGCTGACTGCAGCCCAGGTTTTGTGCCCCGTCCCAACACCCCCGTGTTAGAAACTCACTGTAGCTTGTGAATAGCAACTGTGTCACCACCACCTTATCTTTAGGTGCACCACAAGTAGTCTGTTGTAGCCTTGATTGCTGCTTGTTGACTTCCTTTCCTTTCCATCATGGCCAGTTTGGGCAAAAATTCAGATTTGTTTTCTCTGTTGAGTCTGGGAGAAGAGCATTAGAAGCCAGGCTTTGTGAGTAGAGCAGGCTGGTGTACCTTTTAGTCAGAGTCCTCTGGTCCCAGACTGAGTATTATTTAAAAACTCTATCATCATTAGCTACACCTAGGGTAAGTTGGCATATTAACAAACGGACACTTATCTTGCAGGAGCAATGCTTTCTTTTTCTTTGTTGGAGGAAATTTATACCATGCAATATAAACAATAGAATAATGACTAGCGTGTTATAAATCATAACCAGAAGGTTCCTGAGGAGAAGTATGATTTTATTTCCTTTGGAATATCATTGGATAAGCCTTATCTAAACAGTTATTATACTTTCCTCCAGTTTTAATGTGTTTTTTTTCAGATGGATATAAATGTTATGTAGTAAAGGTAAGATTTTGAAAAACATCTTTGCATAAACTACCATATTTTAGTGTTATTAGGATATAGAATACTTGAGTTGGAAGAAGCTTACAAATTACATAGTCTCTGTCTGTTATTTTACATGCAAAGTCTAGAAAGATTAAATTCATCTGTGTACCCACAGTGAAGTTTAGGGGCTGACAAGAGCGTTCTTCTGAATCCTAACCTGTTTTTTTTTTTCTATCAAGGATGACTATGCTGTTGCTATATTTTATTGCACATTTTTCCCAATATGTACTTGGTGAATGTTATACCTGGTTGTTATGTAGTTATAAAATATTAATACATCCACACAAATGTATATGCACACACACAAAATCATATTGGCAGAGTCTGCCAGGGAAAGAATCAAGCTATTTTTCTTTCCTAAATATTCAATTCTCAAGCTGTCATCATTTGCCTAGCTTTTACTTTCTCCATGCAAAGAATATCTCATCTCTCTATTTTTTTTAAGTTAGAAACATTGCATCATGGGCCTCCTGCTCTTGTGTGCTGTGCCATAATATTGGTACAAATTTTGGGAAAAAATTGTTGCCTTTGTGTTTTGGGATTCCTCAGAATAAAATATTCAGATGTTATATTTTAGATCTGAATCTACAAAGAAGTTTATGGTGTTACTAGATCACTTTCAGTGTGACCAAGAATTTTCCTCTTTTGAGATTTTGTGATACGTAAAATCTTGATAACTTGATTTATTAATTTGCGAAAAACACAAGAAAATGATACTCTGGCAGGTAAATGTTTGGTATTATGAAGTTTAAATGAAAATATTTACAGGAATCTAAAGTTTCAGACCTGAAAATAAGAACATGTAACTTTTTGTTCAGAACATCAGAACATGTAACTGCAATTGGTCAATGACACAATTGAAAGTAATGCTTGCCTAGCAAGTTAGTTCAGTTATGATGTATTGTTCAGGAGTCCAGTGTTACATGTTTGATCTTATGTGGGTGTTATTTTGGTCTCTGGTGTGCATATAACATTGGCAAATCAGCTTGCAAGTTTGTGATTTTGGTTACTTGGGTCTCTTAACTAAGCATGTGAAAGGTTTTTGAAAGACGTTATAAATGGCCATCTTTTGAAACATTCATTTACCTGTTACGTTAAAAAAATACCGTTTCTTAGAAAATTGTTTTAGTTGTATTTAAAAACATAAGCTATTATGAACATTGTTATGACTTGAAAAATAAGTCAAACATTAGCTTGTCTAGGATTTACTGGGCAGCATTGCATATGTGTGCATTTCACACATTCATGTATACACACATTTTACATGTGTTTGTATGAGAGAGAACCTTAAAATAATCGTATGTTCTGAGTCTTCAGGAACTTCATTAGGAGGTTCAAAGGCAACAGTAGACCTACAAGATTTCAATATGAATAAATGTGTTGTTTGCACAATAGATGTTTTTTAAAGTTATGTATAAATAGAACTTTGCAATAGAATTTAAATATGCCAGAAAAATACCACTTTCTTAAGATTGTAGGAACAGCATTGGTGACTGACCTGTGAAGTAATTTTTATGGTTTGAAAGAGATTTGAAATTTATTTTTCTTAGCTGTTGGCAAACTTTTCTGCTTATCTAATGTGCCATTTTCTTGACATGGACAAATCACCTATAATATCACATCAGTATTGCAGTCTTTTTATTCACTCTGTGTATTAGCCTCTTTCAGTAAGGCTGATTAGAACCAGTTGTCTCGTAAGATTTGGTGATGGCGATGTGTATAATTCTTCTTGTAGCAAATTCAACTGACTGGTAAACTATTTTACTTAATATCTGAAAAGTGATTAGACTTTAAGGTCACAGTCTTAAAATATGCAACATACCATATGAGACATTTTTGCGTTACATTGCAGATGTCACTCTAAATTTTCAATGCTAGTTATCATTTTTAACCTATCATTCATTTTTTAACATCACATATGGATGCATTCTTACTAAATAAGGTTAAAAATGATCAGACTTTTTAAATTGCAGTATTGGCTTTTAGTTATTTTGAAGAATTGATATTTCATTGAAGTGCAATTTCACATGGCAAAGGGAATATTGCTACAAATACTGAATTAGAAACTAAACTGGAAATGCTTTTCTCCCCGGCCATTGTTCCCTCTCTTCCCCACCCCATTCACTACTGAGTTTTTAAAAGACCAATTTGCCTTGACCTGATTCCACTTTCTCCCATTTTAATGGAACTTCGAAGTACCATTAGCTGAGAACAGGCCATTCGCTTCATTCGTAGAAATTCTCTAAATTGTTCTGTATGTATGAGCCTCTTTTCTTGGCCAGAAAACTTCTATTTACCTTGACTTAAAAAATTAATAAAAAAACAAGCTTTATTAATCAGCATTCTAGAATCAGCCAGAAGGCTTTTCAAACCAAAAATGGGGATACGTTTCCTAAGGAGTGTAAATTCCACAAATTAGGTGAAGAGTTGGGAGGGGACAGTGTGTGAGCCTATTCGTAAACTTTGGGATTCTGATGTTAATTTCAAGCTTCCTTTTAGAAGACCAGCGTTTGTAGAGCTTATCCTGTCGGCAATTTCCTGTGTCAATTGTCAGGCCTTGTTTAACGTGTGGAGACGTGTTAATCTGCCACAGCCCAGCACTGCAAGGGGCTGGGATAAATAGAGGGCTCAAGCAGATGAAGAGGGATTAACTGTGTGGACTGAGCAAACTCTTCAATCACTGAACCAGTGATTTTACAAAGGATTAGCTGCTGCTTTTGCAAATATTGATTACTGATTTGCTACTCAGAATGGGGATGACAGAACCCGCGCAGTTGCTGTGTAGTGTGCTCTGTGAAGTGTACATCATTCATATTAATGGATTTGTCATAGGCATTATAGGAACTGACAGATTTATTGTAGCAGCAGTTTCTAGAACTGTTATGGCCCAGGTTGTGTCAGCGTATCTATTAAAACTTCAGGATTTTAGAAGTTTATGGTATAGCCATAAAATTCATTTCCCAAGTGCATTTTGGAATACCAGTTGTAGCCTGGCACGATTATTTATACACAGACTTTTACATGAATCAGTCTGCAGGTACTTAAGTTGAAGTAGAACAAAAAATACACTGTGGTGTCATTTTTACAATATCAAAAAGTTAGCTTTGTTTTATAGTTTTTAATTTTAAATTCATCATCAGTGCTTGTTTTCCAGCCAAGAACATATCTAGTCCATGTGGACTTCCAAAAATCCATCAATATTTTTTCCAGAACACAGTTTGTATTTGTGCTCTAATAAATATGAAATCAGATTTTTTAAAATGGGATATGACTATGCATATTATTCTACAAGTTACATTTTTCACCTAAGTATCATGAACATCTTTCTACATTAGTACATATCCTTCCACATCGGTACATAGATCTCTACATGCATGCTTAAAATGGTTTCATAATGTCCCTTTTGCCGGACATTTTCCATTTTCTGCTGTCATAAGTCATTATAAACCTCATTATGTGCTTCATTTTCAAAGGATAGAGTCTTAGGAGTTGAATTCTTAGAGTCAAGTTCTCAGTCACAGATCTGTCGGAAGTTACTATTGAAAGCAGTGCGTGAGACTACTCTTTCTGTTCTCCCTGCTATTTGATGTTACTAATTTTTTTAAAGTTTTCTGTCAGTCTCATAAATTAAAAGGTAGTATTCTGTTTTAGCTTGTTTCTTTAGTTTTTGTGAGGTTTTTGGCTTAATTCAGCAAAAATTTAGTGAGTACTTACTGTTTCCCAGGCACTAATCTAGGCACTAGGAGTACACAGTGGACAAGACAATTGTGATCTCCAAACTCAGAGAACTTACATTTCCTTACCCAGTGAGGGTGAGGAGAGTCGGGGGAGAGACGAGTAAGCAGTGAACACTCTTTTTCTCATACTTATTAGCCTTTGTGCTTATTCTGTAAATTGCCTATTCATATTATCCACCTGTTTTTCTGTTCAGCTGTTTATTTTTTTCTTATTGATTTGCAGGAGTTCATTGTCTGTTGTGACATCTGTGCAGATATTTTTTCCCATGTACCCCTCGAAAAAGTTATCATTTGCTAGATAAATGATGGTACTAGTTTTTTATCCACGTATGGAATTGTAATACTGTATCTGACTTCTTTGGTTGATAAGAGATCATGAGACCAAGTGTTAAATTTTCATAATTTTTCATTCTTTGAGGAAATTATTACTTTTTTTCTCTAATTTGATGTATTCTGATATATATATGTATGTGTGTACAAATATATATACACACACACATATATATATATATATTCCTTCTGTTTTCATTGTTGTGCTGATTACAGAACTTATTCTAATCTACTTATTGGTGTCCTTTTGATTTCATACTAAACATTATCTTAGAGTATTTTTATAAATCCAACAATCAAGTATTAAAAGAGGGGTTTTTTTAAGTATACCAGTAAGCGCAATGTAGAGAGTTTACTTCAAAATTGTACCTCTACAATTTTAAATAAGTTCCCTTGGTAATTTGATGTACCTTCAAGTTTGAGAATCACTGTCTACAATCCCCTGCCCAAAGTCTCATGAAAAATACAAACCAGTGACCACATTCATTTAGCCTGGTATCATAGGTACCACATGAATGTTGCTCTCCCTGGCCATTCTCATCTATGGCTGTTCACAGTCATTCCCCTCTGAAGCTAAGGATCAGAAAGGATGAGCATGTGGTATGCTTTTATTTTCAGGTACCAGTGAGCAAGGCTATGCATTAACTGTTCTAATAATATCAAAGTTTTAGTATAGATTCTCTAGTCATTTACTCAGTTACATACATAGGTAACAATACTCTATAAGTCTTTCAGTTACTCAGATATATATATCATTACCAGCTCACACTGAAGAGTAGATGCAGGCATATTATCATTCTCAGTAAAATGTTTTGTGGGTGTTATGTTTATGCGAAGTAGGCATGTGCTTAAACCTTTTGCAAGATAGAATCATTCTGGCACTCAGTTAAAACTTTATGGGCACTTGCTGATTTGTTTCTGTGTTAAGGTGATCTTTATTTAGTCCTGTGTCCCTGAAAAACTATTAACCTTTGTAAATGTTTATGTAAATTTATAAATGAGAGCATATTAACATTACTCCCAGCTTGGCAGTTTGTTAAATATGTGGTTCTTATGCAGTAACACAAAATAGCTGAGTTAGTTTCTTGCAGGGATTTCTCTTCTGTTAGGGATTTAATATTTAAAGTTTGATGAAGGCAAACAGCACTTTGGAAAGATTGCCCCCAAAAGATGTAGGATGTCTGTTCCTGTAGATACCCTGCGGTCTCAGGCTTGAGTTGAACAGTGCTGTTTGGGAGCTATGGACCGCACTTGGCCACCTGGGTTTATTCCTTGTAGAATTGCTCTGACTGAATTTTGCTTTGGCATTGTGCTGTTGTCTTGATATGAGTGATGTTAGACAAAACAGCCCTATAAACTTTGGTTTTACTTACTGTAAAAATGTTATTACGGACATTGAAAACACATGGGAGAAATTTCTTTCTCATTTCAGTACCAGGAGCCAGGAATAGTTGGTATATATTTCTCTGTGAGCAATGATCTGTATTTATCTTTTGAGCAATGAATCACATAATGCATTAGTTTTTGCTTCATGTTCGTTGTTATGAAGCTTATAACTGCATTCTTAGCCAACCCCTGCTAAGTATAAATGACTTTGTAGTTCCAACTTGTTTTGTGTTCTGCCCTGATTTCTGGTCTTCCTATGATTTGTTACTTATGTACTTTTAAATTTGAAATGTCATTTGTAGAAATGTTGCAGGAATAATACAAAGAATTCCCGTTATAACCTTCACTCACATTCCCTTCACATAATCAATATTTTTCTACACAGGTATTTGCTTTCTTTTCTTCTATATACACACACTTTTCTCCTATTTGCTTTTAATTTCCTTATAAGTGTATCTGTACAAATGCCTGTGAAATGCTTTTTAGAAGGAATGAAATGGTATGTTACTAAAATAATAATACTAATAGGTAAGAATATTTTAATTTCATACCTATGTTGTTAAAAAGAGACCTGTGGAGAGACCTGTTTCAGATGGAAGCAAGATAAGGTGTGTGTATGCGCACATGTGTGAGAACAGAAGAGAGAGAAGGAGAGAGGAAAGAGCATGTATGTATTTTAAGAAGATACTAACAACACTTTGAATGACAGAAGAGGGGAAATGCCAAAGGCTTTTTGATCTAAATAAAAATTGGGGAGTTGTCTTCCTAAACTGAAACAGGTAATAAATACTAAAGAATGAAAATGTTTGGGAATGCATTTTCTTTAGTAATCCACCCCAAGATAGTAATCAAGTAATCAGAGTAGGACTGTAAGTAGAGAGTCTTTATTATTTTCAGCCAAAGAAACAAAACTGAAAGTTGCTCAGTGGGAGACTGGGTGCATAGGGAGGGTGGGGCGCAGGGGTCATGCTGTGTGGGGTCAAAAACGCTGAACACTCAGTGCACGGTGAGCAGGTGTGCTCATAAATCACCCATCGTGAAAAGAACAAATGCACTGAAAAGTCTTTAAAAGTTTTCAGTGAAGCCAAGCACAGCCTCTCACATCAAGGCCAGCTGGTGCACTGACACAGATGGGTTCCTAGAACACTCACCTAGTGGGGGAAGCCTGGACTGAAAGGGGCCCGCCCTCCAGAAGATAATCCCATTTTTCCCTTTTTATGCCCTCCCTCATAGAATGGCAAATGGTTATATACCTGTTCTCTTCAAGGCAAAACCAAAAACATATGCTTCATTATGTTATGCGGTGTAGAAGACATTCTAACTCGGCATATTCCTATTTCAGATACTTCGGGTATGAACTTTTATTATTAATGGCTCTAAACTTTTTGTAGCCAGAATAGGAAAAATAAGTGAATAAAAATGAACTTTAAAGAAGTTTGAAAAATGTCATTCATGTTCTGAAATTGTACAAATTTATAGCTTAAAACCCACAACATAAAACAGTTGGAAAAGAAAAAGTAAAAGCTTGCCCTATGGTCTTTGTCAGTGATTCTCAACCCATATGCCGCAATTATTTTTATAAAATATTGTAAATGACTGTTTAGTCAAGGGCACTGCCCTCTTTTCCTTTAGATTGTTAAATGAAAATAACAACCACCAACACAAGAATAGCTGTCCAGTTTGAATGTCCCATCCTGAACCATAAATTTATAGGTCATATAATAGAGTTGCATTTCATTGGTCATGTCACATAATAAGGTTGCATCTGATTGGTTAACTCTTGGTACTGGAGATCCTTATATACAAGTGTAGGACCTTGATGTTTTTAAAAAGTCACTTTGGGGGGCTTCTGGCCAAGATGGAGGTGTAGGTGGAAACACTGTGCCTCCTTGCACAACCAGGTTTAAAGACACCAAAGTTTTAGTAACAAAAATGCAATCAAAACACAGAAAATTGAACTGAATGGAAGTCCGACAACGATGAACCATTCATCCAGACCGGTAACAGGGGCGGATTTGGAGGCTGGTGGAGCAGGGCCGCACAGGATAAAGCGGCCAGGCTGACCCAGGCATGCTGGTGGCGGATGGCAGATCCCAGGTGGGGGGTGGCTGGCTGACCACGGTCACACATTCACACTCAGATAAACCAGGTAAAGGAGTGATCAGTGAGACAGACCACACAGGCTAGGACCCCAGCGACGGGAATTAAAGCCTAAAAGCACCAATTGGAAAAACTTTAGGGGTCAAGGTGCCGGGAGAAGCTCCCAGGCTCACAGAGAGTTTGTTGGAGAGACCCACAGGGTCTTGGAGGGTGCACAGGCCCACACACCTGGGAGCCGGGACCAAGGGATTTGGTTTGCTTACAAAAAGTAGCAGAGGGGACCAAAATCCAAGAGAGAGCTTGGAACAAGTGCCATTGCCCCTCTTTGACCCCGCCCCCACATACAGGGTCACACTGGGTTGCCCCCGCCCTGGTGAACACCTAAGGCTCTTCCTCTCATACATAACAGGTGGGAACAGACGAAAACGTTATGGCTTAAGAAGAACAGCTCAAAGCCCCAGAGCCAATACATCTAAGCGACCGAGAGATAGCTAACCTATCAGATGCACAGTTGAAAACACTGCTGATCAGGATGCTCACAGAACTGGTTGATTTTAGTCACAAATTAGAGGAACAAATGAAAACTAAACTAATAGAAATGAAGGGAAGTACAAAGGAAACCAATAGTGATGGGAAGGAAACTGGGACTCAAATCAAGGGAGTGGACCAGAAGGAAGAAAAAAATGACTTAAAAGAAAAATATGAAGAAACAAGAATTCAAAAAAATGAGGAGAGGCTTAGGAACCTCCAGAACATCTTTAAATGTTCCAACATTCAAATTATAGGGGTACCAGAAGGGGGAAAGAAACAACCACGAGTGGAAAACTTATTTGAACAAATAATAAAGGAGGGCTTCCCCATCTGGCAAAGGCAATAGACTTCCAGGAAATCCAGGAAGGTCAGAGAGTCCCAAAGAAGTTGTACCCAAGAAGGAACACACCAAGACACATCGTAATTACATTAGCCAAGATAAAAGTGAAGGAGAGAATCCTAGAAGCAGCAAGAGATAAGGGGACATTCACCTACAAAGGAGTTCCCATCAGACTGTCAGCTGATTTCTCAAAAGACACTTTACAGGCTAGAAGGGGCTGGAAAGAAGTATTCCAAGTCATGAAATCCAAAGACCTACATCCAAGATTGCTCTATCCAGCAAAACTTTCATTTAGAATGGAAGGGTAGATAAAGTGCTTCTCAGATAAAGTCAAATTCAAAGAGTTCATCATCACCAAGCCCTTATTATATGAAATGTTAAAGAGACTTATCTAAGAAAAAAGAAGATAAAAAATATGAACAGTGAAAGGACAGCAAACTCACAGTTATTAACAACCACACCTAAAACAAAAGCAAACTAAAAGGACAGCTAGATCCGGAGTGGAACCATAGAAATGAAGAACACATGGACGGTTAGCAACAGGGGAGTGGGAGGAGGAGAAGGGGGGAGAGGCACAGAGAACAAGTAGCATAGACAGTAGGTAGAAAATAGACAGGGAGGAGGGCAAGAAGAGTATGGGAAATATAGAATATAAAGAACTTGTGACACATGGACATAAATGAAAGGGGGGGAATGGTGGGGGAGGGGTGTGCAGGGTGGAGGGGAATGAAAGGGGGAAATGGGACAACTGTAATGGCATAATCAATAAAATACATATTTTTAAAAATAAAATAAGTCACTTTGGAGGAAAAGGGTAGGTAATTACTACTACTATTATTATTATTTGTAAATTAATCAAAATTATACCTATTTTCCTGTCAGACTGGCAAAAATATTTTTTTGGTGTGCTACAGAATTTTAGTAAATAGTTTATGTGCTCCATGATATGAAAAAGGATAAAAATCACTGGTCTATCTGAAAATACAACATACTTGAATGAGAAAGAAATAAAGAATCCAGTCTGAATTATATTTATTTATTTTATGCAATTTGCTAGAGAAATGTGCATACAAAAAGAGCCTCTTTTTTCTTTCATAAACATTAGTTTCCCATTACTAATTTGTCCTAGGTTTGTGTGTATGTGTTTGTAAATGGAAATAGAAGTCTTTTAAAATGACATTTTAGGAAGCAAAATTGAGTTCTCTAAAATCTTGTGGAAAATGAAACAAACATTCTAGAATTTTTAATTGAATTAATTTTATTTATTTATTTTTAATTCATTTTTTAAAATTATATTTTATTGATTATGCTATTACAGTTGTCCTGATTTTTCCTTCTTTTCCCCCCTCCAACCAGCACCCCCTACTCCCTCAGGCAATGCCCTCACCATTGTTCATATCTGTGGGTCATGCGTGTAAATTCTTTGGCCATTCCATTTCTTATACCGTATTTTATATCCCCATGGCTATTCTATAACTACCTATTTATATTGATTAACCCCCTCACCTCTTCACCCATTTCTCCACAACTCCCTCCCATCTGGCAACCATCAAAATGCTCTCCATATCCACGGTGCTGTCGCTGTTCGTCTTGTTCGCTTAGTTTGTTTTTTAGATTCAGTGGTTGATACATATTTTTGCCATTTTTATCATTCATAGTTTTGATCTTCTTTTTCTTAAATAAGTTCCTTTAACATTTCATATAATAATGGTTTTATGGTGATGAACTCCTTTAATTTTTTCTTGTCCAGGAAGCTTTTATCAGCCTTTCAATCCTAAATGATAGCTTTGCTGGGTAGAGCAATCTCCATGACTTTGAATACTTCTTGCCAAATCCCTTCTTACCTGCAAGGTTTCTTTTGAGAAATTAGCTGACGGTCTTATGGGAACTCTCCTGTAGGTAACTAACTTCTTTTCTCTTGCTGCTTTTTTTTTTACTGTTGTTCAAGTAGAGTTGTCTCCATTTTTACTCCCCCCTGCCCCACCCATCCTCACCTCCCACCCCCAAACATACCCCCTTTGGCTTTGTCCGTGTGTCCTTTATACATGTTATATAGAACAACTATACATGATAATTGTTCTATACTTTAGTCTTAATTTTAGTGTGGTTGTGTGAAGAGAAAAGCCATGTCTGCCGGTGCTGCCATCTTGACTAGGAGTCTAAAACTGAATTAATTATAAATAATTGCCATTCATTTAATGCCATAGAGCAGTCATTCAGTGATATTGTCATATACAGTTTCTGTAGAAGGCAATGACTTATTCCTTCAACAGCAGAACATAGCATTTCAGAAATGGGCTTTCTTAGACAGACTTGGGTGCTGGCTCCATCACTTACCGTGTGTGACCTTGATTTCCCATTGGTAACCTGGAGCTAAGAATGTTTACCTCTTGCACATGTGTGAGAATAAAATGAAATGATGACTATATCATGCCTAACTAACTTGTGGTAAAGGCTTAATGAATGTTAGCAGTTGCAGTTATTATTACTTCACTGGATTTACCATGCTGATGTATGTTCATGTATATTTGTTGATGAATATACGTAAATATATAAATATATTGATTTACATTTGATGATGCTTGATTAAAAAGAAAGATGCTTAAAAACTTAGTTTGGCATATGGAAAAGGTAAGGAAGGAATAAGATCAATTTTAGTTATTCTTTAAATTTTATATATAAATTATTTGATGTTTCTTTTAAAATGCTCTCAACAAATTTTTAATGATGTTGGGTTTACTTTTTTGGTTGTTTATTTAGGTAATACTTAGAAAGGGGCCTGGGACATAATATACCAGTAAATATTTGTTTAATAAGTGAATCAAGTGTTAGTTTTTATTTATACTCATTTTTACTATATATAATACATCAAATACTTTTTCATGCATCAGATTTTTTTTCTAAAATATCTGTAGCTGGGAGGAATTTGTTTTGTTAAAAGGCATTTGACCTTCAAATTTTATTGTAGTGGTTTATCTTTTAAACTTTCTTTTCTGTGTTTGGGTGTATGAAATAATGGACTTGGCAAATTTAAGTTGCCATATTAAAAAAAAATAAGAGCAATTCTTAGAGTCATCTTAAGTGCTCTTCTACTAAATCTTCACAGTAATTCTCCATAATATGTCCTCTTGTTACCTACATTAAAAGATTTGAAAATGAAATTAATGAAATCAAATATTGGTGACTTGTCTAAGTCACAGCTAGTGGTCAAGCAGCAATTTGAATCCAAGACCCAGGGTTTTAACCACAATTCTGAAATGCAAGATCAGAGTAGGGCAACTTTATTGTGTGAAAGAAAACAAATTAAAATTAACCCCAGCTCATAATCGTATATATTTAATTTTGTATTATTTAGAGTCTCTGTAAAAATTTTGATATATTTAGAATTTTTATTTTAATTTAAAGAGAAAAGTGTATTCCATTTAAAGCTTGTATCTCATTTCCTCAAAGTGTTTATGTATCACAGACCTTTTTTAATAAAGATTTTATTTATTTATCTTTAGAGGGAAAGGGAAGGAGAGAAACATCAATGTGTGGTTGCGTCTCATGTGTCCCCTGCTGGGAACTGTCCTGCAACCCAGGCATGTACCCTGACTGGGAATTGAACCACAATTGTGTGGTGCGCAGGCCCGCACTCAATCCACTGAGCTACACCAGCCAGGGCTCATAGACCTTTTTAAAAAGGCTATTGTTTTTCCTGAGCAATGTTAAATTTCTCTTGCTTTAGAGAAGATTATTAAGATACAGGCAGATACATGCACATATAATATATATCAGTAGCCACTTGTTATGGATAACAAAGGATACAGTAGGCACAATAATAGTTCCCCAAGAAGCCCACATCCTGGTCCCTGGAACCTGTGAATGTGTTGTTGCATGGCAAGGGGATATGAACTTTGTAGGGGGAATAAGGTTGCTAATCAGCTGACCTTACAATAAGGGGTGATTCAGGTGGGCCCAGTGAACATACAAGAATCCTTAAATAGGGAAGAAGGAGACAGAAGAATCAGAACCAGAGAGAGGCCATTGTGAGAAAGACTTAACTGGCTATTGCTGGCTTTGGGCATGGAAAGATGCCAGCAGCCAATGAAATAGGTCAGCTTCTGGGAGCTAGATGGGCAGGGAAATAGATTCTCCCCTGGATCCTCCAGAACACAGCCCTGCTGGCATCTTGACTTTAGCCCAGTGCCATGCTTTCTGGAATTCTGACCTCCAAAACTGTGGGATAATAAATTTGTGTTAAGCCACATTAGAAAAAGAGAGATAGGCAGATACAAAGTATCTGAGAAGTTATTCTATATAAAAGATAAAATTTTATTTAAATCTTTTCTGTGAAATATAATGATCTATTATTAAAAAGTGGCCTTTACCAAAATATAAAAGTATAAAGGGTGTCCTATATTATAAATATATAAAAGAATATCATTGTCTTGAGTGAAATTCTTATTATATTAAAGCAAATTTTTAAATGACTGATTCAGTATATTGATATGCTTCCATCACTGTAAATAACTGAGGAAGTCTTATAGGGATTTCTACAAATCAGTAGCTCTGGAATTTTTAGATAAAAAGCGTTCTTTAATTCTATAAGGAATAATGTTTATGTATTATAAAATGTGATACCTTATGGACTCCCATTAGAGCAAAGAATCAGAAATCTTAAAGAGATTTTTTTGTATGTATGAGCTAAGGACAGCGGTCCTGTATTAAAATTTTATCTTAAAAAAAGCAATCTTCAAATATGTAATAACCATATTTTTGAACCATAAGACACACCTAGGTTTTAGAGGAGGAAAATACAAAAAAATTTTGAAGCAAAATATGTGGTAAAATATTTAATAACATAAATAACATAATATTTCACCAATGTAAATGTAAAGCTACATTCATACTATATAAGATGCACCCCTCCATTTCCCCCCAAATTTGGGGGGAAAGTGAGTATTATAGTCTGAAAAATACGGTAGATAGATAGTTCAAATTCTGGTCATACATTTAAGCATACTCTAAAGTAAAAGCAGCAATTTTAAGTGAATGATAAGGATACTATAATCCTACTTTTGATGTACGTCTTCTTGACTGTTATTTTAGTGGATATTGATGAACACACTTGATTTCAGATCTGTCTTAATTCTGGTTCTTAATTTTTCTCTTCATTGTTCTGTTATCGCCATTTGAATTTTACATATTTTGGTAGACTTTCATGAGAGTTGGTAGCAACCATAATTATATATGTATATTTTTGATATAAATAATAAGCTTTTGAATGGACTGTGAATAAACCCTTAATATATCTTTGGACCGTGTTTGTGAAGTGTTTCCTGCGTGCACACAGCTATCATATGAATAGCAAGTGTCTTCTTTGGTTTCAGATCATCCTATTTGAAGACATATTGGAACTCCCATGAGGCTATAGGAATCTCCATTTCAAGAAATAAAGCTAATAAAGACAAACTTGAATTACCCTACTAGTTATTCATTTTTATCTTGGTAGCTTTCAAAGTGGCTTGCCACTTTACAGAGAGAGGAGAGACTAACAGATGGCAAATCTGTCAGTTGCAGCCTCTGCTTTTGCCCCCGGTGGCATTACATGGGTCAGTGTGTTAGTGTTTAAACCCTTGTCCCCAGTGTTAACCTCCCTGGGGATTTTATGGTTCTACTAATTAGACTGACCATCTTTGTGTCTAAGCATGTTATGAGCCTTTTATTTTTAAAGGACATATTATGATAACATTAGACATCACCAGTACTAGTCAGTATATTCATTGGTTAATCCTTTCTGAAGAGAGTAATAGTGTTAAGTGAAAAAATAAGCTCTGTGAAAGGACTATGCTAAAGTAACATAATTAGTAATTTGTACTGATTATAGTGATTTTTTTCTTATAGGTTATTGTTTCATATGTCCATTGAAAGTAATAATTTTCTCTTTGCCACTAAAAATACGGTTAAAAAGATTGGAAATTCCAAATTTTCCATGTGGAGGGGAGACTTAGTATAATATAAAAAATATTTAATTTATGTATTTATTTTCTTTATAGATATTCTGGACCAAGATTTTAGCTAGAAAGTAAACCTTTATATATTTATTATTTTTTTAGTAAACCCTTAAAATGACAAAACAATTCTATCTAGATCTAACAGAAGTTATCAGTTGCTGTACAAAAAAATGTGAACAGTTTCCACATTTAATATCTTTGAAAATTGACTCCATCTTGGATCTTGGCCATTTGTTCATGAAAGTACAAGAAAAAATATTAGTATGGATATATTTCATGGAATCCCAGAATTAGGAGGGCCTTAGAGATTTTATAACCTAATTTTTTCATGTTTTAGATGAAGAAACTGATATCCAGAGAGGCTTAGTGGCCTGTTGAAAGTCACAAATTTGTAGAACTGGGATTTTATTACAGACCTCTTTAACCTGTACCATGCATCTTGAATTCAGTATTAATGTAAAACTAAGATTCTGGGTACTTGTTATATCATGAGACCATTTCATTTAATATTTACACTCATTATGTTTAGGTTTCTCTCCCTCACTAGGCCATAGTTTTTTCTTTTATTGTTTTGTAGCTATACAAGGGTATGAGTGCATTTTTGCACTTAAAACTTTTTAGAATAGTAGGAAAAAAAGTGTTAGCAACTCTGTCTTTGTATCTATTACAGAGTCTCTAGAAACAGGGAAAATGACATCTAAGTTTGTGTGTGTAAATGTCAAGTAAAGTGTAATTAAATTGCACTTGTGGAATAATGAACTCTGAGTAAGTAATAGCTCTGGGAACTGAAGTTCATTTATAAATTGTTTTCTAAAAGTACCCAATGTACCTTTCTGCCAGAAATGTTTACAAGCTACTGGACATCATCTGGAAATGTATAGGAAATGAAACAGAAAACATTTTTCTACCTTTATACAAAATTATAATGCATGAAATATTGAAAGTAGTGGAATTCTTCTCCATGGTTCAGATTCTACACTTTATTCCTTTAGCTTGCTGGTAGACTATATATCCATTATCTACGCAGTTCATTTTTAAGGCAAAAGTTTCGAGACATTCTAGAACCCTTGAATTATCTTATAAGAACAGTGGCCCTGTTTTAAAATACCAACCTAACTATAAGAAATTTTGGATTCCACTACTGCCTTTCCCCTTCCTGAGGTGCTAGGAATACAGTAGGCACTTGATAGTGCTTATTTCAATACACTGCAACCTTCTTACAATTGTGTTTGTTTCACATCCCCAAACTACAAGTTGGAAGAAGACCCATTCCTTGCCTACTCCAGTAGGGTGCTATTTTCAGTGTTTAGTATGTTGAACTGCTTTAAAAAAGTAGGATGATTATATAAGCAATGCACATTCATGTTATAAGAAGGAAACTAGTCTTTTGTCAGTATACATTTATTTCCTTAGGGTACTGAAATTTTGTGGCCACTTAAGCGAGCCCATGTAGTATTCGTCTGCAGTAGAAACAGACAAATACTAAGGCTGCTGTATAATGTAGGTTAATTCCTTTTCTTCCCTTCAACTACTAATAGTTGGAGTAATAGTTGGAAATGGAGTAATTTCTCCATCAACTACTTTCACCTAACTAAAAGGAGAAAATAACTGTAACGCTGCCCTGGACAGTATGACTCAGTTGGTTGGAGCATCGTCCCATAGACCAGGTGGGGTCATAGGTTCAATTCCTGGTTGGGCCATATGTCTGACGTGTGGGTTGGATCCCCAGTTGGGGCATGTGCGAGAGGCACTCAGTCAGTGTTCCTCATGTGGATGTTTGAAACAAACAATAATAAAATAAACAATAATATTATTGTTTGTTTGAAACAAACAATAATAATAATAAAATAATAATAATAAAATAAAATAATAAAATAATAATAATAAAATAATCAGTAACTACAATGCTTAACTTGTTCAGTAACCTAATCTTTTTTCCCCTTATTAAATTTCTCTAAGCAACATTAGTCTTAAGTATACATTGGCATCTATTCATTCAAATGAATAGTTACAGTTACACTAACACATAATAATATTTAACTATAACAGTTAATAAAAGCTAACGTTTTTTGAATGCCTGCTGTGTGCCAAAGGGTTAAGGTTTAGAGCTAAACTTATTTTGGGGACAAGGGTGTGATTTTGGTAGTGAAACAGAGCTGAGCATGTCATTGAGAATTTGTTGGAGTGTTGGGTGATTGGCTATGTTGCATAGTTTCCCTTGGTGAGATAATGTAATTGTGGTGTTTGGCAAATGTTTGGCAGCTCTTTTCTGTTGCTTACCAGTAGGTTTATATTAGCCTTCCTGTATTATTATATCTGCATTTTCATAGCCTTAATTCTTTGAATCAGCATGAATCTTCTTAAATGGTGGCATGCTATTGATTATTGTAGGCATAGTGATATGGGGTCTAAACAATGTGAGAATTCATGTTTTTTTAAAGAGCAGTTACACTCTTTATATCATGTTACAAATCTTCAATTTCTGCCATCAAGGAGTATTGTATTTATATGTTTCTGGTGCTATACAAATTAATGGTTCCTTTAAGAACTTAAAATTTGGGAGGTTTGGGGGGAGATAAAGAGGGTAAAGGGGGTCAAGTATATGATGGAAAGAGATTAGACTTGGGTGTTGAGCACACAATAGAATATGCAATATATAGATGATGTGTTATACAGTTATACAGCTAAAATTTATGTAATGTTATTCACCAGTGTTACCCCAATAAATTTAATTTAAAAAGTCTAAAGTATCTAAAGGGATTATTATCAATAAACCTTTACATTTAAAAAAAATTACATGTATATTAAACAAACCCTAGGTATTGGACAAATAGCAAAAAGACAAATAAATTTCTCTGTGAGTACAATGAGAGAGAATATTGGCTATAGACTGAGAAAATTTTAGAATTTGTTTTGGGTGAAAAGTCATTTTATGTTTTACTTGATAAGAAGAAGGACATGCAAGTAAGGGTCAATATGTTCCAAAGTTCTTGAAGAGTTAATCCAACATAAATATAAAGAAGCTTACATGGTTTGTTTGAAATCTCCCACTTCTGTTTCAGAGATTGATTTCATTTATTTGTAGTGGTTTCCTAGTTCTTCCCTTACTCTGTAGATTGAAAAGTATTGCCTTTACAAGTCAATCATAATCTTACTATATTTGGGGAAGCATAATATATTAAAATACAGGAGTACAGAACTTTTTTTTCTCTTGAGGTTTATAGGAGGAGGAAAGGGACTAGTCTTCCCTTTGGAATGGATCTGAAACAAAGCTAATAATAAACTTGGATTTAATTAATTTGGGTGATGAAAAGTACACAGCATCGAATGAGAGCTGGTACTTGGTTTCTCTAACATGGGTCACTCACTAGTGTTTTCTCTTTTCTACCTCCCGCAGGAAACCAGTTTCCGCCAATTGCAGCACAAGATCTGCCTTTTGTTTTAAAGGCTGGCTACCTGGAAAAACGCAGAAAAGGTAAACTGTAAGATTTAATGGAGTTGTACAAAAAGAGTTGTAACCTTGGATAGAACATGCTTGCAGTGTGCATTGTGGGACCAGTACTCTCTTGGGGTGATTGAAGAATTGTATGACTCTAAATAAATCTAGATGACATTATCCAAACCCCCCAAAAAAGTAATTTTTGGCTCCAAATAGTTTTTAGAATGAAACATTTGGTAAGGGTTCTAGTGATCAACCTCAGTTATTTGTAAATGATTCAGGAGCTATTTCCTGCATGTCAGAGGAAGGTTGGCAGGCCAGGACTGTGATCTCAGCGGCGGGACTTCATGCCATTATCTGACCCCACTGCACACAGGTCACCCTGTGCCTGACCTGACACACACCGTGTGTGCTATGGTCCAGCTCGAGCCTGGCGTACTTTCTGCCATTTTCTGTTATTCACTCAGTATTCCTGTCCAGTGGCTTTGATAATAGGGAGTTGACCATGTGGTCCCATTCTTTCAACACCAATATATAATGGAAATGAAATATGGAGGTGGTGTTATGATATGGGAAATGAAGGGCAGAAAGTCTCTTCATTACCATTCTGCGTATCTCCCAGGGAGTCCCTTTAGGCCTTTCTATTTATATTCCATTTGCTTTTCTTAGCTTTCTTAGCTGAAGCTGAAAGCTGAAAGAGATAACAGAAACAATCTAAGTCAACTCCTCCCCCCCCCCCACCCGCCTTTTCATAACAGATGAGAAAATAAGACCCAGATGAATCACTTATCTCCAGGTCCTGGAGTCAAATGCTTTTTTGACCGTCCCTGTCAGGCAAGTTAGTGGTGCTGCTGATCCCATAAATGTAGCAGCTCCGTCTCTGCTTCACTTTATTCTTTTTAGCTTTGTTTTTTGTCTCTTGGAAAAGAAGATACAAATTCATTAGTCCTAGAATTCTAAAGCTAAAAAGGAACCTTAGAAATCGTATTAACTAACCTTATCCTTTACAATGAAGAAATGGTGTTGTGTTTACACATGTGATGTTATGTTAGCTAAACTGTACCCTTTCCCCCTTCATTGCAGATCACAGCTTTCTGGGATTTGAATGGCAAAAACGGTGGTGTGCTCTCAGCAAAGGAGTATTCTACTATTACGGAAGTGACAAAGGTGGTACTGGGGTTCGGTTTTCTCAACTTTCGTTGCATGAGGGTTTGGGAGCCATTTTTCACCCTCCTTTTTGGTACAAAGTAAACTGCAGACAGGTGGAGAAAGAATAACTGAGAACTTCAAAAATATAGCCTAAGACTGATGTATAATTCTATTTCATTATTTGACAAATTCTTCAAATCCAGAATGCCCTAAAAGTTAATATAATTATGTTTTGTTGAATTAGGAAAGAAGATAAGATAACTTTCACCTATGTGGCCTTTCAGCTTAGGAAATATTTATCATCCAGGCTATAGCTATAGAATCTCTGTGGAGAAGTTAAGACCATTAGGGTTGTGAAAGTTTGGCTGTCTGGGCACTTCCGTTATATTATCTTGCCTAACTACAGTTCTGTGTGGTAAGGTACTATTATTAGCCCCACTTATTTTACTGCTTGGAAAACTGGAAACAGAGAGGTTATGTAAGTTGCTCACGGTCACAGAGCTGGTAAATGGCAGATCTGGGCTTTAAACCTAAGCATAATGGTTAGAGTTCATACTGTTAATCGTCATTGTCACTGTATTAACCTAGAAACAATGAGATACATTTTATAATTAATTCCATTTGCTAACTAATACATCTCTTAGTCATAGTTCATATAATTTTCAGTTCATTATTTGAACAAATAAAGTCATTGTAAAATATTGAAATTTAAAGGATGTAAGCTTTTTTACTTTTGATTTTTTTCTAGGAAAAGATCAGAAGTTAAATATTGTAGAGTAAGTGATGTATAGAAATAGCTAACATTCATGTCCATAAAGGACACTTAAGGAGAAAAAAGACGTACAAGTTTAATATCACAGAATCTAAGCTCTCCTGTGGAATTCTTATCAGTATTGTTACTTATCAGCGTTGTTTGGACATTTATGTTTTATTCGACATTATTTGCAGATTCTGGGGGCTTTTCTTATAAACTTGGATAGACATGTTGAGTGTATTTCAGGTAGATTTGAAAAGCATGCATGATGCTCGGAGCTGACCTGGCGTTTTGGCTAGGTGGTAGTTTGTCTTCTGTCATCAGTTACAATATGTTCAGATGTAATAATGGCATCAGCGAAGTGTAAACTATAAATAACTTTCACCAGGTAACCTTCTTTCTTCTGCTAAGGGTAAGTAGGTGATTTGGTCTGAGAATTTAGAGTCCAAGTTCAGTTATAGTTTTCATAGGTCATTAATATGTGTTGCTATTATAGAAACAGAATTTTGTACTGCTTTGTGAACTGAGATCAAGATCTGACTTTTCTGTGAAGAAATATCCTCAATTTTATAAGACCAGAGGAAGGAGGTTTTAAAACCTTGTGACTTTTATTCAGTTAGGCTTCTCATTTCTAATTTCTTTAAGAATCAATGAATGCTAATGTCTGTTTCCTCTACTCCTGGTCCTAACTGGCTTACCAACTGTTAGGTCAAAGATTGGCAAGAGTTTTCCAAAAACCTTATCAGTGTTTATATTTATTTCAAAGTAATATTCAATAAATAAATTCTAGGAGCTTTGGGGGGATGTTAATTAGTTACATTCCCATTTCTAGTCTTACTTGATGAGACCTTTGGTTACAACATTCATTGCAGTTTGTGTTTTGTCTACTTAGCGATCCGTTTAGCCCACCCTGCCACCATCAGCTTTTTAAAAATGAGCATTCTAGCATTTGTTCTTTATGGGACATCTAAAGGTCTGGTTTATATTTCTTTAAACTCTCATGTTACTATAAAGCCTCCTCTTTCCATGGAGATTTCATATCTGCGTTTAGTGGTTCTTTTCTCTGTGGTCACTTCCTTGGAATTCTCGGCCAGTTCCTTCTGGGGGTGTGGGATACATTTCTATTTCTAAAATGTATCTTTAGATATTTTTAATTGCTTGCTTGTCATGATCTTCATTTCTTTCCTTTGTATCTCTTTCTTTCCAGGAAAATTTATGTCTCATGAAATTTTTATTTTCTTTTGTGAAATTGGATAACTAATTTGTCCAGTCTTATTTACCTTATGTGTGAACCATTTACCTAAACTTTTGAAAGCTATTTAGATATATGAGAACTATAATCCTCCAACTAAGTGGGATTTAGATAAATGGATTATAGAGGCACAGAAGGAGTTGATACCACTTACTAGGTTAAACTGTACTTTGTTACTGTTTGACAGATACATAGTTCATATTTTCTAACATTCTGTGTGTGCCAAAAACCATTTCAACCCATCAAGACAGTAATGGCTTAGAAAGAGTAGTTCCAGCCTCTGGGGTAAATAAGGCACTTACCTTTGCACCCATAAATATTACCTGTATTTATTATTCATGGCCATTTGGGGTCCTTCAGTAATAAATATAGAGAGAGAGTACATATTTTATCACTTCATAAAATTACATTCATCCTTTCATCTCCTTCCTCTTCCTTTGATTGTTTGAATCTCATTCATCAAATTTGTTTGGTTCTAGATGCTGAGACTGCCTTCCAGGTAGTCATTCATTCACTCATTCATTCATTCATTCATTCATTTTTATGTGCTAAACATCTATTAGATACTAGGCACTGGGAATCTGAAGATAATCCTGCCTTAGAGGTACTCACAGTTTAAGTAAGAAGAAGAGAGGAAGTTGTAGGATTGCAGGTGGGGGCTGCGTGGATAAACCTATCATTTCAACCAGCCATAGTAAGTGATTTAAATAAAATATCTTTGGATCACAAAGGAGGGTGGCTAACTGCCCAGGGGAGTTCAGGAATACTTCCTAGTGGAGAGGACATTGGGCCTTAAATAATGAGGAGGAGTTTGTCAGGTGATGAGAGGTAAAATGGGTGTTCCAGGCAGGGACAGCAGAGATTCTGACTTGCAAAAAGCCTTGCATGAGATCAAAGCTGACTCAAGACTGAGCATAATAAAGTGAGGGGGAGGAGGCCCATGAGGCTAAAGGAGTGGGCTAGGATCTGATTAAGAACAGGGCTTAATGACCACATTTAGTTTTTAGGCAGTGATTGTAATGGCATCCTGGAGGGTGGATTGGAATGGATAGAGACTGGGTCCACAGATCATTCAGGGGGATACTGAACTAGTGTAGCCAGGAAAAGCTGTCGCAGGGCTACCACTGCCAGGCCGATTGCAGGTCAGGGCAGACCTCTCCAGCCGCACAGCACGCTCTTCCCACAGCTCAGTTATCATCAGCCCTTCCAACACGCCTGCCAGTGATGGCTCCCTTGGGAGCCTGTTCCAAACTCACGTTTCATTCTGCTTTTCCCTTTTTCTTTTTAACCTCCATATGATCTTGAATCAGCATTATGGACCTTTCTTATCTCTTCCCACTTCTGAAAGGGGAGAGGTTACTCTGTAGTGTTCTCTTTTCTTCCTGCTCCGGAGGTTTTGCTGTCCCTACCGCCATTCTCCAATTAGAGGAAATCTGAACACCATCCAGCATGTGGCAGCTATAGGCAGGCTTGGTCCTACCACATCATCCTAAATGTATACTAGAAGTCATTGATTACATCGGGGGTTGTAATTTTTTCAGTGTTGTATCTTTTTAATATATAATAAAAGTAATAAGAAAATGGGCTTATTACAAGTAATTTAAATGAAACTTTTAGGTTAGCAAGGAAATAAAATCTTTTATTTAAATTGACCTCTTCTCTCTCACTTCCTCCTCAACCTCACCATTGACAGGAAAAATAGGATGTATCTGTTCAGTCTGGATGAAAATGAAAAAGTATCTTTTGATGATAAAATAGCATCATAGTTCTCTTTGACTACTTTAAAAATATTGTTAAAGAACAGAGTATTTGTACAGTTGGAAGTTGGGTTGTTTTATAGCGGCAACTTCAGTAATAGCATAAATGCTCTCTTTTTTTCCTGATTCATTTGATAGAGGCGTATCCCTGGGTCAGGGCATCAGCATTTTATAATTGTATCGTGACTATGTGTAAGATGTATCAATGAACTCATATTTCAAAGTTTATATTATAGTTTTGTTTGTGTATAGAAAGATAATACCTTTGTTATTTTTTAAGAAAGAGGGATACTTAGATCTACTTTTTATCAAGTGATTGCCATTTTATAGGTTTTGGGGCCTTCAATATACAGATATTAACTTTATAGTTTATCACAGTAAATGCTAAATAAAAGGCCTTTATTTTCTGCCTTTATTGAGATTTTGTAACAGTATGGAGAAGTTAAAATGTACATCTGCTATTTAGTAGGATCCCATCAACATGTAGATACAAACTAAGGCTTATTAAGAAGGGTCTGATAATGACAAGTTGTGTTGGTTTGCAATAAATGACGGCACAATTTGATTTAAAATACAGCTACATCCATATATAGGTTGAAGATATGTAGAGATTGAAGGTAGATGTATTTTAAATCAAACTGTGCACTGTTATAACTATTATATAGATATAGATATATGGATGTTGCTTTATCTATCTGTGTATATATAAATAGATAAAGCAACATCTATACCAATAGACCTTCTTTGAAAACCTGTATGTCAGGTATTATTAATACAAAGTGGCATAATATATTCACTCGCAGGAGTGGGCACAGAGGACCCATAAAACATTATGATATGTAGAAGCTGGCTCATAGGGGCAGTAGGTGAGTGACGGCTGTGAGCCAGGAAGGGGTGGGGGCAAGCTGTTCCATGTCACGAGTTTGGCCTTTCCTGTCTAAGGGACAGTTAATGTGTGTAAGCATTGGAGGTAAGTAGATGGCAGGAGAATCTGACTGCATGTTGAGAAGATCACGTTGACAGCTGTCAAAGAGGGTGAGACGGAGGGCAAAGGTGTGTTCCGAAGCTGACAGTAACTGAGTTCAGAGAGGTCATTTACCACCTTAAGCCTTGGAAGAGCTGCAGGGAATCTGAGATGCTTGAACCGCTCTCATGTGGCACGAGTAGCAGGCGTGTCCTTTATTTTCCAGTCACCATAGGAGACTCTAAGAGGGTGATATCTGTAGGGTAGGAAGGTACTCTGTACAATGTTCATCTTAACATAGCTATAAGTTATGACTGTCTGATGGACCATATCATAATTATTATCTGTATTTCAGTTGCAGAGAAAAACAATGGATATAGTAAAAAAAAAAGTAGAAACAGAGCTTTAAATTCTCATTCTACAAAAATGCCCGTAATTTATTTGTTCTCCATTCACAGCTACCTTATGCTACCTTGTTTTTCTTTTTAATTTTCAGATGTTTATTTTAAATTACAATAAAAAACATTTTATCTGTTAGTTTTATTTTTTTACTTTATTTTTATTGTTGACACTATTACAACTGTCCCCTTTGACCCCCCTTTGTATACCTCCACCCAGTCCCTGTGCCCCCTGCCCTCTGGCCATCACCACACTGTTCTCTCTGTCTGTGGGTCATGCATGTGTGGTCTTTGTCTGATCCCTCCACCTTCTTTTCTCCAGTCCCCTTCTTCCCCTCTGTCAGCTGTCAATCTGTTCCATGTGTCCTCGCCTCTGTTTCTATTTTGTTCATAGTTTACCTTGTTCATTAAATTCCACATATAAGTGAGGTCATATGGTACTTTTCTTTCTCTGACTGGCTTGTTATCACTTAGTACTAATCTCCAGGTTCATCCACGCTGTCTCAGAAGGTAGGATTCCTTCTTTTTTATAGCTGTGTAGTATTCCATTGTGTAAATGTACTACAGCTTTTCTATCCACTCATCTACTGATCTACCTTGTTTTTTAATCCTAATTATATCTATTGTTGAAAATGTGTGGCTGTATATAAAAACCACTTGATATTTATTTTAAATTTTAAAAAAGTTTTGAAAATGCCTAAAATTTCCTCTGTCAGATCGCAGGAGCAAAAATTTTAATTCTAACTAAAATATTTCCCTGTAGATTCATACATATTGCTTGTGTTTATTTATTATTCAGGGCCATTTCTGGGGTTCTTAAATAAAAATATATGTAGTATATAGTATTTTTCACTTAAATAGTCATAATTTGATATTTCCTCACAGTATAACCCAAAAGAGCAGAAGTATATTTCTAAATTAGCATTAGCAGCTGCATTTCGTTAAGCTAAAAAAACAAAAGTAAATGTTCATATATCTTTAACTGAAAGCCCAGAAGAACTTGTTGACCAGTTCGATAAAGTTCATTAAAAGGGTTTAGTATTAAAGTGAATATTTTCCTCTTGCCTGCTAATTAAATCACCACTAATACTTATAAAATAATATTAGGTTATTCAGTAAGAAGGTCTTTAAATATAAGAAGCAGACATTGAAAATTTCTGAATACATTGCATATCTTTCTGTTTGCTAGCCATTTGTACCAAGTTAGCATTTTCAGTGTAAACGACAAAAGCCAACTTTGTTTAACGACATAGACAGGGAGATTTATTGGCAGAATATCAGCTCTCACACAGAACTGATGGGAAGGCTGACCAGCCAGGCTCAGAAAGCAGTCAAGGACTCAGCCCTGTACATGGCCCCAGGCAGACATAGCTGGTCCTGTGATGTTGCCCTTGTGCACCGACACCAATTGGTGAATTGTAGTGCCCCAAGAATGGGTTCTGAGCTCTCCTCTGATTCTTTTGTTACTCAGTTCAGTTTCAGTTCCTAAGTGGAGTATCTGCTTGGGTGATTGGATCAGGGAAAATCTACTCCCTCTAGCACCTGTGGTGGGAAGTTGGCTATGCCCCCCAACAGTCCCAGAACTAAAGTAGGAAAGATATTTGAATTCTGGGGATCTTCAGATCACTAATGCCCACTACTTATAGGGATGCTTCATGATTTGGAATTATTTATTTGCTATATTTGTGCTGTATTTTTAAATGGTGGAAAAGTAGTAGACGTTCTAAGCATATTTTCTGAGAGCCCATAAGGAAGAGAAAAAGTAGTCCTGACTGGGGTGGCTCAGTGGCTTGGCCATTGTCTTGCAAACCGAAGGTCACAAGTTTGATTCCTGGTCAGGGCACCTGCCTGGATTGTGGTCCAGGTCCCCAGTTGGGGGCATGCAAGAGGCAACCAATCAGTGTTTCTCCCACACATCTGTATTTCTCTTCCTCTTTTTCTCCCTCCCTTCCCCTTTCTCTAAAAAGAAATAAATAAAATCTTTCTAAAAAAAGAAGAGAAAAAGTAAGCGTATTAGGAAGAAAAATAGGACTGATTGGCTTTTGGTAAGCAGTAGCGGGGTGCAGGGAGAGAACATGAGGACAACTGATGAAGGAAAGGGAGAAATAGACAATGTTTAGTTTTCTGTTCTGGGGGCTCAGTTAATGGAGGTGCCTTTTACTGAGGAGGACAGAAAAGAAGGCTCAGTGTTGGGAACACTAATTAAGTGTTGGGGAAGCAGGGGTCAGATGACCTCCACTGTGGGCATGTTGTATTCATTGTAGCCGTAGGGCATTCAAGGGATAAAACACGTGTCATGAGCAGATGAAGATTTGGGTGTACAGTTCTGAAGCTGAACTAAAATGGGAGTTATGAGTTGTAAGCATATTGATAGGAATTTAATCTTTGGAATCAGGTGCAGTTGCCCAGCAAAAACTGTAAAGTGGGAAAGGACCAGGATTTAGAGCATAACCCCGCGTGGCAGTGTAAGAGGTAGGCGAGTGTGGAGGAGCCCATGAAGCCGCTGAGAAAGTTGGACTCAAGTTGCAGGAGGAAATGAAAGATAATGTTTATCTTCTCTACTGAGACTTCATAATTATGTATTCTAGGACAGTTGTTCTACAGACATTAAATGTGTATTAAAATCACCTGGGGTGCTTGCTAAAAATTTGGTTTCCTGAACCTACCTCCAGAATTCCTGTATAGCAAGTGCAGAGTGGTTGCCATATCTGTATTTTTAACAGGCATCCAAGATGATTCTAACATAGGTGATTCTTAAAATGTACCTTGAGAAACACCTTTCTAGGAGTCAGTGTGAAATGGTTGAGTAAGCAAGGCTTTGGAACCAGACTTACGTTAGGGCCCTGGCTTTTACAGCCTACTGATGGTATGGCCATGAGCAGGTTGGCTGTTTGCAGGCGTGTTTTCCCGTCAGTTCTAGGAATATAATAAATACTTTATCTCTCTTAGAATTATTACAGGGTATATATGAGATACACTACATTAAATTCCTGGCATATAGAAGAAGGAGCTCAGTAATTGTCAGTTGTCTCTTTCGCACTTGAAAAACCCAGAGCACAGCTGTAAACCTAAAAGCCAGTGAAAAAAAGAGAAGGAAACAGCTATCATTAACCTTATGCATTTTGTTTCATAGGAGATCAGACCCACCTGCTTTTTACCTTGAGCCTACTGAATTAGAATTGTGTAAAATTAAGTTACTGATTTAATGGATTTCATTATCTAGGTTTCTCCTGGCAGTCTTCAGTTCTATAGACATTAAGTACGAACAGGATGATATGGGCAAGGTTAAAGTGTGAAACAGAAGCTGAGAGAAATTTACTAGAAGGATGGACACCTTAAAAAATCTTGAGGGCATCAATGTGTTACAACAATGTAAAAACCAATACTCTAATTAATACTACTAGATAATGAAGAAAATGTTAAATTACATTTAAAAGAATTGTTTGAGAAGTTGGAAAAGTATATATTTCAGAAAGATTTCCATTATAATTACTGACATTTTAGAGTTTGGCACTTAAAAGAATAAGCTCTGCTATTTGGGAAGTTCACTTAAATAAAATATTTTATTAGTCTTTTACAGTTCTGGGTAGATGAACTTATATGACCTTATTCCCCATGTGGTTGACATGTTCCTATTTTTAATAATCTTTTTCAGGCCAACAGGTGGCCTTGAAACTATGCCTGAAGGCACTGCAGAACTAACTTATGTGTAAATTATTATGGATTGCCATAGAATGTTAGAGTTTCTTCCTTTTCTCTGTCTATAAGAGATGCTGATATGAAGGGAGAAGAGCAGAGTCTTATCATAGCCGTATTTTTCCATTTCATGTCTTGAGCGTCCTACCTTCTAACTACTTTAGCTGCATGTCCCATGCAGCTACTTTATGGTTGTGGATTTGCGAAAGCTGTTGAGAAAGAATTATGACTGTCCCTTCATTTTGTTCAGCCTTTCTGGTACCACACTCCCACCCCCACTTGGACATTTATATGGTTATTTATCATTTAATTCTCAACAACAAGCTAAATAGGTCTAAGTATTAGCTTTTTTAAATTATTTTTACTTTGTTAAACAACACCTTTTGTTTTGTAGACTTAGGTCTTTCTTTGGCAGAAAGAGATTTTCTGCTGTTTTATGTTTGATTATTGGCATTTTCTGTCAGTCTTCCATATACACCCTATTCCCTTTTGCCTCTTTTCCTCCTTACTCTCTCCCCCCCACACCTACCAAGGGAGTTTTTAAAAGTATATCAGATCTGATTCTTCAACAGTTTTCAAAATTTTCAACTTTTTATTATTTTAGTATATCACTTGTTTTGCTGCTCCATTTTCTATTTCCTTATACAGTATTTTTCCATTATTTGAGCAGCTCCATTTCAATTTCTACCAGTCTCAGTCATTTCTTTTTTATTTTAGATTACATTTTTCACCTTTCATCTCTTTCAGAATCAATTTTTTTCATTTTTAAAGCATACAAAGCAAATTGCCTAATATTTATTTCTGTGTCTTGTCGTTTGCTCCAGCTTTCAAAACCTTGAGCACTCTGTTATATTTTTGCATTACATGTTTACAGCACCTCTGTTTTTGTTTTGCTTTGTTTTGTTCTTTGCTTTTCCTCTTATCCTTGGACAAGGATCCTTGTCTTTGTAATCTGGGATGCTTCTGCATTGGATTAGTGGTTTCTCTCGGGTCCATCTGACTAGAGGCTACTTCCATCCTCCTATTAGACACTAACGGAAGACCTGCTAGCTCGTCCCATAGCCTGTACCTGGGCATTTTTGTCTAAAGTGGATCTGTTAGTCTAAGGAGGGATCACCTAGGTTGGCTGCCTGGATGGTTGTCTTATTCCTAGTTAATCTAGCACGGGAAGATACCCTGTTCCTCACAGCTCTTCCAAACTCAGTCTTTGTAGTGCTGATTTTACATCTCCAGATACAAACGCCCAATCCTAATGCATTTCCATCCCCACTCATGTTACATTGCTGAGGGAGAAAGCATGGGCTTAGATCAGGTGACCACGCGGGCGGAGCCCTTGTGAAACAGGAGAGCCACTTTTCTCCATCTGGTCCTTGAAAGCCCTGTTCTTTTCCTCGTGCGTTTAAAGAAATCTCTCAAAATTGTCCAAGATAGCTTTGATATTTTGCTTTGGACTATTTCTATATCTCATGGTGAAAATTAAAGCCTTTTGCAATCTAGTGGATCATTGCCTAATGTTTTGGGAGCCCTCTCTGTAGTAGGTGTGTGTTCCAATGAGAAGGTAGGAAAGGTCTGGTAAGTTGTTACTAGCTTTTGTCTCACTGAACCTACAATGCTCCCTCACTTGTTTTAAGTGCTCAATATAAATTTATTGAATGAGGGATTGAATGATTTAGTCATCTTTGAGAATTTTAGAAGAACCAACTGTGCATAACTATTTATTGTTCAGAACCAACTGTGCTGAGCCATCTTTTTTATTATTATACTTGTTCACCAATGTTATTGTACTAGTTAGCTATTTTGCAAAATATGTCCTGGGAGTACCAGTTCCATATAATGTTCCCTAAAGAAGGGTTCCATGGCCCTGACCACCATGGCTCAGTTGGTTGAGTACTGTCCTGCGAAGCAAAAGGTTGCCAGTTTGATTCCTGTTCAGGGCACATGCCTGGGTTGTGGGTTCTGTCCCCAGTTTGGGTGCATACACAGGACAACCAAGTGATGTTTCTCTTTCACATCGATGTTTTTCTCTCTTCCTTCCCCTCTCTCTAAAAATAAATAAATCTTTTAAAAAAAGAAAAAGGGTTCCACAGACAAGTAATTTTGAGAAATGCTGCATACTAAGTCTTTCTTATAGAAAGTCAATTAATATGTAAATATATTAAGGCCTCAAGAAGACCTGCACTAAGAAAACCTGTTAAATTTAGAATTTCCCAAACTGATTTGATCATGGAAGCCTGTTCATATCTCACTTTGGGAAATGCCACACTAATTTTTATAATTTTTCTATACCTCATAGAGTTCATTATAGATTGTTTCCACAAAGCAAACTTCAACTTTTTGAATTTGAATTATTTATTTAATCATCCAAAGAGATGTAAATTATGGCTAAATATGATTAGAATGTCCAGATTTGTCAGGAATTGTTAACTCAGATTTTTTTCATTTGATGCTTTAAACAAGATGTGATCCTGATGATCTTTTTAAAATACATATTATTTCAGGCATTGAATTAGTATATTTAAGAAAAGGTGATAAATATTACTTGGTGCATTGAGCTGAGGGAGCCCATTACCTCATGATATGGAAGAGAGGTGTCCATATGATTTTAATATTGTGTATCAATCTATGACATAAAACTATAGTTGTACAACTTTTCTGTCAAAATGGCATAACTGTGTGAATAGAAAAGCAAATTATATTTTCCTTTTTGGAGTATCGAATCCTTTGTTGTATTCCTGCTTTATATTTCTTTACTGTCTGACTAAAGCTCAACTCACCTTTTTCTTTGGACACTTCACATGTGCTTTACTAGTTTAATTGTTCACTGACTTGTCAAGAAACCTTTTTTTGGTTTGGTTTTGGTGATTAATGCTTTTGTACTTGCTTTACCACTCCTCTCCATCCAAATACTTAGTTTTTCCCTCACATCTTTTAGTAACTAATTTTATTTTGTTATGCCTTGCTTCTTGAGTTTAGACTTCAATGCATACCAATTTAGGATTCTTTAAAAGACAAGTTGCATTTTAGAGGCTTTTGGGTGGGGGTGGGCCTGGGAAGGTGGTGATGAGAAGAGAGAGCGGTAAATACAGCCCCGCGGTTTTTCAAATAGGTTTTCCCACAGACTCACTGAGTCTGAAAGAATCGCAGATTTGTAGTGGGTTTGTCTAGCGAGTTTTTAGTTCCAGTTCTTGAATTTTTTTTCTACATGAAAGTGTCTTATTTTCATTCCTCCTCCTGAAAAAGACCACTATCTGCCAACCTCTTCTTCTGGTTCCCTCATATGTCCTTTTAAAAACCGAACCATCCCAAATGCTTCTATACTTTTAGAATTAAAAGTGATATTTAGAAACATTATTTAATTGTATTATAAAAACAATATGGCCAAAAACTACTCTTTCAAGAATTGACAGAGAAAATATAAATAAAAGGTAATTGACTGGGCATTTGTACAATAATAAATGAAATTCTGACTTTCATTCTATCTCCAACAGACAAACAACAGAAAGGTGAATTTGCGATAGACGGCTACAATGTCAGGATGAACAGCTCTCTCAGGAAGGATGCAAAGAAGGATTGCTGTTTTGAAATCTCTGCTCCTGATAAACGTGTCTATCAGGTTCGAGTTTTTATGTTGTTTTTAAATTAAGTTGATAAAATGTTCTGATTTCATTTATAAAGACATTAACATTTTGTTAAAACAACTCTCCCTGATGTGTTAATAATAAAAAATACTGGTTTTTATACACCGAACATTTATATAAGAGGTAATACATTTTTAAAAATTCAGATTAGTTCAAGTGATACCTTCTTGAAAGAGAACAAGCGAGTATGTAATTTATCAGTTACTTCACATGTTTCATTTTATGTCTGTTTTAATAGAACTGTGTGATTTCTTAAAAGAATTACATAGTGGAAAGAGTAAAATTATCAAAAGAAAAATATCAGAGTGTTAATGAGTATTGTAGTGCTTAGGTTTGTGGGAGAAAATGAAGGTAGAAGGCACGTATCAGCTCTGCAATTTAGGAGCTATCAGAGAGCATCAATATGGAATGTATGTTTAATAAGTTTTAAATATCTGAGATTGCAGTTGAAAGCCAGTTAATTAAGTTGTCAGATAGTGTGTTGGAATCTGACAAGAACATTTTTAAGAAAACTGTACCCAGCAGTCTAAAGAAATTCATGGGTGTCTTCTAATTGTCAAGGGCAAATTTTGTTCATCAGTCCTGTGTCTGACATTGATGAAGAGAAGCAGCTTCTTTTCCTGCACAGCTGCCAGCTGCTGATCAGAGTTTCATATCCATCATCCTCTGCTTCAATTACGTAAATTTGTCAAAATTAACTGTACATTATATGAAGCATCCTTGCAAGAAAAGTAGTACTAGACATGAGAAGAATTACTAATGGTCTTAAAGAAATGATAAGAATGCGACATACCTTTCATTTCTACTGTGGTGATTTTTCTTGTTATTGTTTGTCTTTTTATTAGTTCACAGCGGCTTCTCCCAAAGATGCCGAAGAATGGGTCCAACAGCTGAAATTTGTATTACAAGGTAAGAACAATCAGTTGAACAAGTTATTGCATTCTTTAAATGATGAATAACTGAATGGTTTGGATTTTCATATATCAAAAGCTTATTGAATTTCTGTGAGAATGACCAGGGAAGGGAGTATGAGTGGTATCAGTGGTATCAGTATAGACCACTGCACTCAGATGTATAAAAGTATTCTATGAGTTCCAATGGGCAACTTTGCAATTCACATTTTTATGCAACAATAATTTTTAAAAATGTTTTAGGTTAAGGATACAGCATATAATAATACTGTGACTTGGTAGGGCTGCCTGAATTTAGAAAATAGGGTTTTGCAAATCTCTTTTGTGTCTTTTATGTCCTGAAATGTGTTTTGTAGATATGGGATCTGATATTATTCCGGAGGAGGAGGATGAAAGAGAAGAGCTATATGATGATGTTGATCATCCTCTACCAACCAGCAGCTCACCAGCCAGCACTCAACCAATTGATGATGAAATTTATGAAGAACTTCCAGGTATTTATTATCTGGTAATTCATTAAAGGGTTTGGGGACTTTCTAATTTTTAATGTCATCAAATTGACAACTCAAGTAGTAAAAGGTGAGCCCCGGCTGGTGTAGCTCAGTAGATCGAGTGCAGGCCTGTGAACCAAAGGGGGTTGAATGGTAGGATTCCCAGTCCAGGCACGTGCCTGGGTTATGGGCCAGGTCCCCCGTTCTGGGCACATCAGGGGCAACTACACATTGATGTTTCCCTCTCTCTTGTTCCCCTTCCTTCCCCTCTCTCTAAAAATAAATAAATGCAGTATTTTTTTTAAAGTAGTAAATCATGAGCTATTAAGAACAAGGACAAAGAAAATCTTCAAAATTCTATTTTACGAAGAAGGTTCTGCCTGAGGTATTTCGCATGGATGCGCACTTATGAAAAGTGAGTGGAATGTTAAAATGAAGCAGATACAGTCCTAATCTCACGGGACTTTTGGCTCATTAGCATTGTTTATGCTACATAATTTTTTAATTAAAAAATTGACTTGCCTTATAGTTTTTTCCACAAACTCACACATCATTTTTTATTTATCCATCTTGGAACTTCCATGAACCAGAAGTTCTGTGCACACCCCATATGTCAACAACTTCTGCCTCATACATTCCTCCTTCCTGTATGTATGGCATTGTCTTGGAGGAATATTGTTGAACTATAAACAAAAGCCTTTTACGACTTGCATTTTTCTTATTTGAAATTGTATTGATATGAGTGTTTTTTATCCCACATTTTGAAGCATGGTTTAGTGTTACATTACTATCTGTTATGTAACATAAAATTAATTGTTTATTAGCTTATTTCACTTGTAGTTTCAAGGGCCCACCTAAAATAGAAAGATAGGCATCAGAACTTAGGATACTTAGAATATGAAAACATTAGAGGAATTGCTGCATTACTCTAGATTAAAACGGGCCCTTTTCTGGCTTTTAAAAAATCAGTAGTAAGAGAATAAAAAGGATTATAAGCAGTGTAAGTGGGATGTAACTAACATCTAGAGGGGCTATTTTTCTCTGAATAGAACAATTTAATGACATAGTATAAACCTTAAAACCTAAAAATGATTTTAAGAATATGTAAAGTGTTATAAATTAATGTACAAATGTCATTTTCAATGAAGTCAGTCTAACATAATAACTATGGGGGTAACTTTCCTCGCAAGTCCCCCCAGCCGCCATGGATGAAAGTAATCATGACTGAGACATGATGTGATCTGCTTGGGGAGGAGCAGTGGCCATTTTCCCAGAGGAAAAAGGCCATGACCAGTGGCCAGTTTTTTCTCAGGGGAAAAAGGCGTTGAGCTCCCTCCTCCAGGGGCTTTTATTGGGTTGTAATACACAGGAATAGAAGGCGGCAAGGATCAAACAGTAGATAACATTTGAAAGAAATCTGAGGGCTTAGTAGGAGTTAGTCTGTCAGGAACAAAGTTTTAGGGTTTCCTGCTCGAACCCTTAATGTATAAATGAAAGCACTCTTAGTAGAGCAGATTTCACAGGTTTATCAGCAAGTCTTTGTGATGCCAGATTTTTCCCCAGGACACGCTCTTGCAAGGCAAGGAGCTGTACCGCTCCCCCTCCCCCAACAGGTATTTAGGCTTAAAGGGATTAGAGCCAGGAAGCATTTCTCCCAGAGAACATGGGGACTCGGGCTTTGTCAAAGCGGGGGGCAAGAGTCCATTGCTCTTTGTTGCAGCCCCCCAAGTCCTTCCATGAAGGCCTCCCAAGTGATCGAATCTGGTTTAGGTTGCCCCCCGCTGTGAGGGGTCCTACCCATCATTGACTTCTGACCAAGCTTTGGGGGCAGGGAGAGGAAACTGAGGCAGCGTTTGCTACCAGAGACAAGCTTTGTCTACTGCAGCTGGTGTTCCAAAGGTCGCCCCTCACCCTTAGCCACAGGGGTCGAGATGCAATTCCTAGAACCAGGCAGAGCTGTCTACAACAAATAACTAAATCATGGACTTTAGAATCAAAAAGTTTAAATTCTGGCTGTACCATCTAGCTCAGTGACTTGAATTTTTTTTAAGATTTTATTTATTTATTTTTCGGAAGAGGAGAAGGGAAAGAGAAAGAGAGGGAGAGAACATCAATGTGTGTTTGCTTCTCACACTCCCACTACTGGGGATCTGGCCTACAACCCAGGCATGTGCCCTGACTGGGAATGCAATCTATAGCAGTTTGGTTCACAAGCCCGGCACTCAATCCACTGAGCCACACCGGCCAGGAAGCTCAGTGACTTTAAAAGTCAAGTTCTTCATCTGTAAAATGGGAATAGTATCATGGTGGGGAAAGGCATGAGCTAATGCATCTAAAGCTCTTAATCCCATGCTCAAATCATAGCAAGTCCACAATAAGTTATACATCACTGTTGCTTTCATTATTGTATCTGGTAAATTCTTACAAGTGCTTATGTGAGATATAATAACTTTCTAAATAATTAAGAATTAATTATTTTAATGGCATTATACATTCAAGGTAGTATAAAAACTATTCAAAATGTGTGTCTACATATTGTCTTTTACTACTCTGGAAGATGATTAGTATAAAGACATAATTCATGGGTAATAGTGATTTGTACATATTTGTTATCTTAATGAGCTATATGTATATGTTTATACCTCCTTCTTTTCTGATTTATCCCAAGGAAATGGCATCTGCTATAGTATCAGCTATCCTCAAGTAAGGAAGAATATTCTCTTGCTTTTAGCCACACCATATTATGAATACAATTATGTTAGTTTTAAAATGTTCTTAAGAGCTTATGAGAATATACACCGATGTAAAATGGGAAAGGATAATGCCTTTAAACATACTAGTGTCATACACAGTTCATTTCTTTAAAACCCTGCAATGAATGTGTTGTTGAATTAACTGTTAAGTTCTTCAACTTAAGTGTTTCTTCAACTTGATCATTCTCTCTTCACCCTCCCAAATAAAATATCAGTGATGAATAAAGATCAAATATTCATAGTCATTTTTATAACAAAGACCCAAAGAAAAATCTCCTGTAAATAGCTTGAAATCTTAAAAATATGAAACATCTTTTATTTTCCCTCACTACAGATGTTCTTCTTCATCCTTTTTTTGGCCCGGGGCCATATGATTGTTGGAAGTAACTGGTTACTCTTTAAGTAGTCTTATTTTTTGCTGTGATACTGGAAGAAATCTAAGCTGCTCTGGGATTCCTTGGTCCCTGCCTGGGATCCCAGTTGCTATACAAAGTGATTGAGCTTGATGGACCCCGCAACTGTGCCCCTGGGAAGGGAACTGGCGTAGGCAGCTGTGGAATGTCTCGTACTTCTCTCTCCCCCAGTGGAACCAAGGCACGCTTCAACATCTGCACGGTTCAAGTTTGTCGAGTTTGAGCCAGTTGCTACAGAGGGGATTTTTCTTAATGAAAGCCCTAAAGTTGTCTTTTAGAGTTAAGCATTTATTTGATTAAATATCTAAAACTAGAAAGGTAACTTTTTTCCTTAAAAATTAAAATGATCCCTCTCCCAGGGTGAGAATTAAGCTAGTTGCTTTCACTTCAGTGAAATAGGAATATAATTTTGAGAGGAAGTGAAAACAGTGGAAAAGCAGTGAACACACTCACAAACTGTTGGTGTTTTTCCAGTTCTGTACAGAGAACTGCATTTCTCAGAAATCTGACTGGTTAAATTCCCAGAATTAGTAAATATGATGATTTCAACACAATTTTCTGTCAATTACATGTTATTGAAAACTAATCCCCTTAATTGAAAGATGAAGTATATAAATCTGTTTGAAGAAAAATATAAGCATTCTATATGTTACTTTAAATCATAGAGCTCTTTTTCTGAGAACGTTAGCTCTTCTAATAAATGTATTTTTAATGTGAAAGAAACCCACAGTGTTTAACTCTCAAGAGTAAGAAAAAGAAGACATTGTTTAAAAAATCATACTGTGAACTATCCCTTGAAAAACATTTATAATTCTATGGGAGAGTAAGTAGTTTCATTGTAATTGTTTTTCAGTTAGAATATTCTAACTTTATTACAGCAACTTCTCTTTAATTTCTTGTTCATTAATTTTTAACTAACTTCATAAAAGAGTAAGAATAAATTTGTAAAATGACTGTGCATTTAGGGGATTTATACATATGTATGGAAAAGTCAAGAGAGTGCTGTTTCCGGAGGGTACTAAAAGTATTTGGCTTTTCTTCAGACACCCTATTGCTTTGACACCTTTTATGCCTTAGGACCTATCAGCACAGGCCAAGTCAGGTTTGCTCACGTTGGGATATCCCTGTAGCATGTTTGTGTTTGCAGGGCTAATGTATTGATCAAAGTGCGTTAAACTGTTTCATAACACAGTGATGAGTTCATTGGCTTGGCATAAATTTCCGAAGTTATTGCTCATCTTTCCATTAGAAATACAGAGGAACATTTTAACTTGACTTTGAATCTTGAAAAGAGAAAATAGCGCTTGTGAAAGTGCTGCAGGAATCAACCCCTCTTGCTTATCTCTTCTCGTTACCAAGTCACCTGCTTTTTAAATTTTCTTTAATGTCAGAAAATTATGCAAAAGCAACAACAACAAAAAGATTTTTCTAGATCTAGACTGAATAGAATCAGCCCAGTACCAAGAACGGTAACCACCCATTAGCCTCTTAGATTTGTAACCTGCAGAGGAATTGCATTCAAAATTCTTCTGGCAAGTGGACTAGAGGAGAGAGGGCAACATAAAACAGGAAGACAAATTTTCAATTCCATTAACCTGTTTTTTAAAAGTGTTAATTCATTCCTTTTTTAAAAAAATTAATGATTGAGTGAACTATTCTGAGCTAGCCAAGGATGTTTCTGTCCTTTGGTCATTCCATTTCATTTTAAATTTATTCAGTCTAACCATCTGTATTGAAAATGGAATATGAAACAAAATGCAGCTATAATTCTTTTTTTAAGTGGAGCTGTTATTTATACATACAAAAGAACAGTGTTGGAGTATTTAAATTTGGAGTACTTTCCAGCAAGTCGACGCAAATGCTAACTTCATCGATACGTGGTAGCATATCCCCAAAATATATTTTGGCTTTATTTTCTTGCTGAATGATTATTACTCATATTACTAAGTTAATATCAAGATTATAGGGATCCTGGAGTCTCTGGTATTAGCATCATTATAAGTGATGGTAAGTGCTGGTTTCACTGAAGAATTTTTCTCATTTCTTCTTTAGAATGCAGTGGAACAATACCAGTTGACTTTCATAGAGCCATATATATTCAGAGTTTTAATACTGTTTGTCCAGGCAGTCTGCTGGCATTCTTTTTTCTTAAACCATGGACCTGAATTACAAAGTTATTAAGCATGGTGATATTGTGTTTGAATATATAATGTGATAAAATTTTTCCCAAGTAGGTAACTAGATTAGAGTCAATTTTCCAGATGGTTTCAGCCCTGAACTCTGCTGAGAGGGTTATCTGAAGTTAGAGAATAGAAAGAAAGTATTCATAAACTAGGGTCACTGTACACATCTAATTGTTTATGTTTTTATCTTTGTCGAGTATGATATGGTTTTACTGTTCTTGATAGAGTTGCCTGTTTCATCATATGGCATGAAGCTTTGGAATACAGTTGTGCCTGCCAGTAGCTTTTCTCTACTTCACCATTGGCATTACAAATGAACTATTTTCATTACAAGAGATGGTTTAACGTATATTAAAGCCCCAAATACCTGTGTATGTGCAAAACATCTCTGTTGGTAGAAAGATTAACCCAGTTTTGTAACTTGGAGTTACATCAGTGGTTTATAACCAGAGGAGATTTAGGGCCCCAGGGTACAATTAATGATTTAATGCCCAGAGACATTTTTGTTGCCACAGCTGGTATGTGTGTGTGTATGTGTGTGGGGGGGTCTTACAGGCATCTAGTGGGTAGGGGCAAGGGATGCAGCCACTGAACACCCTGTAATACACAGGACAGCCCCGCACAACAAAGAATTATATGGCCCAAAATGTCACTGGTGCTGAGACTGAGAAACCATGGCACGGGGATGTGATAGACAGCTGTTGCTTTATCACCTTTTTGTCCATATCTCCTGAGTTATAAAAGCCTATAACCCACACTCTGTATAAGAGCTTATTTTTATGGACACAACACAGGTTTTCTTACATACATAAAAGTAGTATTACATGGAATGGTTCTAGGTCATAAAGGCACCAACTGTACCTGTCTGTGACTGTTTCCTTCAGGGGTGGGGGGTTGAAGTTACGTTAATGAGACAAGTGAGAAAACCACAAAAGCTGAAAAAAAGAGGGAATTTTTTTCTCTATTTTCAAGAGCTGCAGTATGTGGCAGGAGAGTCTTTTTTGATATTGTGAATATGTGTCTTGTCTTATATAGATGCTTGGTTTATAATGTTTTGATAAGGTTGCTCTTTTGAGGTGGATGGAAAGACCTGTGCGGAGGGTTTGGATTTTCTATAAAGTGAGTTAGGCATCCCTGGAGAATGTGGGGCTGAGCAATTCTGGGGCGGCCTGCAATTTGACAAGTAGCGTTAAAAAGGGAGGCAGCCCTCTTATGGGAAATCTCCCCCTTCTTGGGACTGGATTTTGAAGAGGTTAATGGGCAGATGACAGGAAAAATGGTCTGCCCCTGGGGGTTGACAGGGGGCCACTGAGAGACCCCTAGAGGGACTCAGGGAGGCGGGTTCACTGAGTGTACTTCCCAGCAGGCCACATCGGGTCGTTCTTCATTATTCTTTTCATTTCCTTTTTTGCTCTTGCTAAGCCTTAATTTTTACATCTTTTTTTTACAAATAATACATGCTCACTGGAAAACCCTTAAATATCACTGATATGCATAAAATTAAAAAGTGAAAGTCACTCACCCCTACCTGAAGTAAACATTAACAGTTTGATATGAATCTTGTCTTTTTTTGCCCATTTACAAATATGCAAACACATATAAAATTTTTAATGACATCCTTTTTTAATTTACTTTCTTCTGCCCTTTTATTTTCTTGCATTTCCTTCCTCCTCTTATTATCTGCCTCCATTTCTCATTGTTTTATTTTCCTCCCTCCCATCTTCCATTTGCATCCATTTTTTCTTACTTACAGTACTTTCTTTCATTCCATAAATATTCTTGAGCACCTGATGTGTGCCAGGTACTGTACCTAGATGGTAGGGATGAATCCCTCTGCCATTCTTCCACAAGCCTCAAAGGTGCAGCCACCTCTGCCCTTTTGGGCCCAAACCTTGACTTAGTTCTACACACTTAATGCCCATGTTTATTTATGTCTTGTGTATTTTTGCTATATTCATGTCTTTTAGCAGACAGTGTCAAAACTAACTTTGTGTCAAAGCTGTGATGACAAAACCATGCTGACACCCTCTCGAGCCATCTTCCTCCTCCTCCCCTTCTTCTCTCCATCTGCCTCTTATCTTCTGGCTCCCTTCGCCCCTGCACACAGAATACCTTTCTGTAAATCTGCAACCACTAGATTGTGGTAGTTGAGAGTGAGGACTTCAGAGACAAGCACACATTGCTTTTAACCCCAGCTCTGCCCCTTACCATGTACTTTAGCCAGAAGAAGAGGGAAATGTGGAGAATACAAAAAACAATAGTGGATACAGGTAAAATCTGTCAGTAACTTTATTGATTAGTTTATTGTTTTTAAAGATCTTACCTTTTTTTGGAGAGGGGAAGGGAGAGAGAAAGAGGGAGAGAAGCATCTGTGTGTGGATGCCTCTCATGCGCCCCCTACTGGGGACCTGGCCTGCAACCCAGACACGGGAATTGAAACAGCAACCCTTTGATTTGTAGGCTGGCACTCAACCACTGAGCCACACCAGTCAGGGCTGATTAGTTTATTTTAACTAAAGCTTATTTTTATTAGATTTCTTGGGGCGACATTGGTTAATAAAATTATATACGTTTCAGGTGTACGGTTGTATAATACATCATCTGTGTATTGTATTGTGTGTTCACCACACCAAGCAAAGGCTCCTTCCATCACCATTTATCCCCACTTTACTCTCTTCTCTCTCCACCCACCCCACTTACCCTCTGGTAATCAGCATACTCTTCCCCCCCCCTTAATCCTTTTGGTAGATGAGCAGATAAAAAAGCTGTGGTACATTTATACAATGGAAGACTACTGGGCCATAGCAAAGAAGGAAATCTTATCTTTTGTGACAGTGTGGGTGGCCCTGGAGTGTATTCTGCTAAGTGAAATAAGCCAGTCAGAGAAAGACAGATACCATATGACCTCACTTATATGTGGAATTTAATAAACAAAGTAAACTAACAATATAGAAACAGGTTCACAGAAAACATACTGACAGCTGTCAGAGGGGAGTGGGGCTGGGAGACTGGGTAAAAAGGTGAAGGGATTAAACTAAAGCTTATTTCAAATAATATTTTTTAATTTAAGAAGAAAACTAAATTTATCTAACAAAAAATTAGGTGGGGCAAGATGGAGATGTGGGGTAGTAAAAGCATGCAAAGTGTTGTCTTGTTCAGGAGGAGCAAGGAGAGAAATACTAACTTTAGTCTTTGTTAGGAAATGCATGTTAACATTTTAAACTTAAGTACTAAATAAATGGGGGTTCCCAAAGCAACAGGGGGAAAATAAGAGGTGAACACATCAATTTAAATCCAGAAGAAAGCAGGATAAAAGAGAAAAAAAGGAACAAAAAGAAGATACACAGAAATAATAAGCCTCAATACAAAAGTAATTACAATAAATGTAACTTGATTAATTTAATCTGTTACAAGACAGAAATTATTACACTAAATATATATTTTTAAAATCTAGCAACATTTTTCATAAAGGTGATATACCTGAGACAAAAATCGCATAGAAATTTTCAAAGTAAGGGAATGGAAGTAAGTACACCAGGCAGGCGTACCCCCAAAAAGTGAGGATAGCAACTGTATTACCATCAGGCAAAATATAGAGTTAAGGCATAAAGCAATAATAGGACTACAGAATGACACTGTATAATAATAGCAAATGTGTCTAACTACATAAACTTGAACTCTATAAAGCGAAAGCTTATAAGACAAATTTGACACATCTTCAATCATAGTGGAAGATTGTAACATACTGCTTTTAGAAACCAGTAGACCAAGAGGGTAAAAAAAATTAGAAAGGTATGGAAAGTCTGAACCAAAAAAGAAAAAAAAACAAACAAAAAAACAAATTTTATCTTATTTATCTAGAAACCAAATTTTATCTTATTTATCTATTTATCTTATTTATCTTATTTTAATACACATAGAATATTCATGGAAATTGATTATATATAAGTTCACAATTGAAATCTCAACACATTTTAATGATTCTCTATCATACAGACTATGTTCTCTAGCTACAATTAAATTTAATTAAAAACCAGCACTAAGGAGAGAGTTAAAAATATCTAAGTCCCAGTGTTTGGAGCTGAGAAATAAACTTCTAAAGAGCTCATGAGTTAAAAGAGGAAATCACGGTGGAAAGTACAATATATGTAATTATGAAAGACACTGAAAAGAGTACAGATAGACACTTGTGGCATGTTGCTTCCCCCGTATAGACGAATATGATGATGAATAAGACAAATGAGAGAATTAATCCCAAAAGAACTGTAAATGAGGGAACAGTGTGAAAAAAGACTATAAAACAAGCATGTTTAAAATTACTATAGAAATGAAAAATAGAGATTTTAACAAGAGAAAAGGATTCTGTGAAAAAATAACAGATTTTTTAAAAAAGAACCAAATCAGATTTCACTAGAAATCATTGATTGTTTAGATTATTACCCACTGAATTCTAAATTTTTAGGCCATTTATTTATGTTTACATTGCCTAAGGTACCATTAGAACACATATTAAAAATTCTGAATCAAAAAGATAAGCACATGTCAACCACTCTAATCAGCCTAAAATACTAACATTTATAAAGCAAGAAAAAAATTACACAAATAGCTCTGGACTATTAAGATTTTTTGTGAATCTTAGATGAAGAATCCTAAAACTGCACCAGAGGTCAGTTATTCACGCTGCACATTTTGTATCTTTTAGCACCAAGAAATCTGAAGAATTAGTTCAAAAGCATTGCTTCTAGTCACCTTGTATCAGATGTTTTAACTGGAGTCTTCATACTGCAGATATTGTTTGCCTGCCGTGTAGGTTATAACCAGACCAGAGCCTGCTTTTGTTTTTTATTCCTCCATGCTTTCAGAAGACAGAATACGATAAAGTTTGTAGTAGTTTCACAAAACTGTATTTGCTTCTTCAGCATGCAGTACACACAAACACACACACGCACTCCCCTCCACAAACATGCATCTCCAGAGGAGACGGCAGCGGAGAGCTTCGGGTTCCACTATTTTTGCAGACCGGTCAGCCGGGACTATCGGCTTCCTGAGTACTCAGCTGCTTACTTTAAAGCAATGATTAATAAGAACGGGCAAGTTCAACAGAATGTCAGTGAGAAATACAAGCACTCTTCATATCTGGCCTCAGTAAGTGCTACAGCGGAGTAAGTACAAAGCCTTCAATAAAGTGAGAGAAAAAAACAATCTAACTTCATTAAGCTTAAGTGAAATTTTACCTTGATTTTGTTTCAAATAAAACATTCTTTTGTAGATTTGCTTTTCCTTATTAGAATGCCATTAGAACTCTTACCAAGAAAAAGCAACTCCTTATATCTACTTATCCGTTAGCCCCTTTGTTTCTTATTACAAAGGTTGAGATGGAGCAGAACATTTTTCTAGGAGGCGGACAATGAGATTCAGATGGAGAGTTGCATTTTTGAGCCTTCTTTGGAACCAAATCCCAGATCTCCTGCCTCCTCGTCTGGGCCTCTTTCCATAATCCAACAACTTAATTCTGTTTCTCTTCAGCGTTCAATTCTTGGAGAGCTCAGTTCAGTCCCATCTCCACTGTGTCTCTTCACCAGCTCACTTCTTTACCCCCCACCCCGCACTTCAGGTTTCCATCCTTGTCCTCCGACTAACACGGCTTCTTCGGAGTCACCAGTACCCTCCTGGTGATTGGTCTTTATCCTCAAATTCATCTCTGGAAATTTTACTTCACCAGCCACCCCTTCCTTTTTTGGAATTCTTTCCTTTGACATTTCCCATTTTGTTTTCTTATTACAGATAATATTTATAAACAAAGGCCTTGGCCCTATTTTAGATTTCCTCATTTTCTGATGCTTGTTGATTGTTTCAAATGATTTTCCTATTTATCCTTTATTTCTTTGATAGTGAAGCTTTTTGTTTCTGCTTTGCCTTTTCTTAACTTCTCATCATTCATTCTTATTTTTATGCATTTAATCAATTGATTCCACAAGTGCTTATTGAAAGGCCATTACATGCCAGCTGTTGAGGGGTCAGGAATAAAACAGGCAGAACTAGTGGTCTCTATTAAGATAATTACAGACTGTAATTAAGTGCTACAAAGGTAAGAAGATGATATGAAAGGAATAACTATTTTATATTCTGTGGTCAAGGATGAAGTAATATTTAGATTGAAGCTTCTTGGATAAAACTGACAAATGCCACAACCCAAACGAAGTATTTCCTAGGCACAGGGGACATAAAGTGCTGCAAAGGCCCCCAGGCTGGAGAATGCCAAGCTCCGCAGGAATCAGAAAGGGGAACCACAGGTAGCTGCACGGAGAGAGGTTAGAATGAGATTGGAGCGATAATTAAAAGCCAGGTCGAGCAGGGCCTTTGTGCGGTAGGACAGAGTTGGTCTTTAACGCAGTCCTGGGTATGTAAATAACACTAGAAAAATGTGTACTGAATGACTTAAGTGAGATTGACGTGTATAATTGTGTGAGGTGGCCCTTGTACATCAAATGCTCATTAGTGGTCCTATGTGATGGGAAAAAAATGGATTTGGAGAGCTCTTTATATCTTTACTCTCTCTCTCTGGGCAACTTTATACCTTCAAGTATGACTGCATGTACATGCATATGGTTAGAGCAATGGCATAACATAATACATCTTCACTGAGTAGCTAATTTATCAAAAGAATTTAAATGATATGATAATTGTAACAATAATTGTTAACACTTAGTATATGCCAGGTAGGTACTTTTGAGTATTATCTCATTTAATAAGCATATATATTTCATGGCTTAGGTATTATTACTTCCTCTATTTTATAGGTAGGGAAACTAAGGCACAGAAAGACTCAGCAACTTGTGTAGAGTCACAAGCTAGGAAGGAGATGGTGGAGTTGGGATTTGACTTAGGCATTCTGACTGGGAATGTCAAACTTCCATCCAATAACTGACTCTTCAACAGAACTGTGGTTAAGAATCACTTTGTTCTTAGCTACCAAATATTTACTGGCACGGGCGCAAAAGACACCAGAAAGAACAGCATGTCAACATCTCCATGTCGGGACTCTCCTCTGAGCTTTGGCCTCACATTTCAAGTGACTTTTGTCTGTCATGTCAAACTTGTATCCAAGATCAAATTTATCATCCTTCTTACTAATACTGCTCTTCCTTCTTTTCTGTTTTATTAACATCAGTCATCACATATGTTTAAAAAAAACAAACAAACCCAAATCTATCCTTGACTCCTTCCTTGATTCCCACACATCTAGTCCAGTCGGTTGCCTATTGCTGCTGATTCTGCCTCTAAGGCATTATCCATCCCCCGCTCTCTGGTCACTCAGGCTTTAATGATTTCTCGCCTGGATCGTTATAAGAGCTAAATGCTCTCCCCGCTTTCTGCATGTGTCTCTGTTTCACCAACCAACCTGATAGTCTCTTCTACACACTGCTGATGACTGATCTTCCTGAAACATAATGTGGTCAAATTAATCCCATGCTCAATAACCTTTATGGGTCTCAACTTCCTACTGAAGCAAGTTTGAAGTCCCTTGCCAGGCCCGAACTGCTTCCGTAGTCTGACTCCTGTGTCCTTTCCAGTCCTGTTCCTGCCGCTCCAACCCCGTATGCTCCAACAGACTGAACTTGTCACCCCTGCTTATTCCTGCTTTGCACTTCATCTCAGTCCTGGTCACCTACCATGGTACTCAGTACCTTGTGCTAAATCAACATGTTGAGTTAATGAAATAATTAAAGGATAAAATTCATTTAAATAGATGATAGCTAGAACTTTTGGTTGTCTTTTTTTATTTTTCCATCTGAACAGTCCACAATCAACTCTACCATATTTTCCACTACATCTCATTACCTACAAGATGCAGAATGGAGGCTAAGACGGTGAATAAATAGCCTTATTCTCAAATGTGCTACAATTTAATCAGAGAAACAGATATATGAATACCAAACTCTAGAAAAAACAATAAAACTAAACATATAGATGGATGGAATTATCACCATTATCTGTCTGTCTACCTATCCATCTATCCAAATCACATTCTTACTAATTACAAAGCCCATAAGTGTTATGATACACCTTGGCCATATTTTCCCCAATTTTACCTATTGAAGTCACCCTTTATATATAAGGAAGGAACCTTGATAGTCACCCATAAGAAACATAAAAACACCCTTGTTGATTCTGTATATCTATTACACCATTGTATACTATTACTATAAATGTAATACCTTTTGTAACCCATGTAGGTGGAAATTATGGTCATTTGGTTAGAAACAAAATGTATATTTATATATTTTGTATATTTATTGAGTATAGTATAGTATTTTTATAAGTATAAAATGGTATACTAAATACAGTATAGTATTATGGTATAATACTAAATACAATATTATAATATCATATCCTCTATCATTCTGGGCATTAGCCCTTTTAAGAATGTCTCATGTGATACTAGGAGACAACATATATAAAATTATTTAAAACCTCCTTTATAAACAGATTAGTACTTTTTCATTTAATGGAGAAAACATTTTCAAGAAAAACATATGTCAGGAGTTTTTTAAGGTACATCTTTTTACTGCTCCAAATGTTGGCTAGCTCTCCACTGGCCCCAGGACAAAGCCCACACCCCTAACTTTGGCCTTCAGAGGCCTTCCACAGGCGGGTCAGAACCTCACATTCGCACCCGGTCCCCACTACGCTACAGAGGCTCTCCAGTTTCAGTAAACCGCCTTGTTCTTCATTCTCCCCAGACATCCCAGACTTTTCCAACCTCACATTTTTGTTTACACACTTTCATTTGTGTGGAATGCTGTCTTCTCAGTTCAGTTTCTAACCAGATTCTCTCTACTTCCCAGACCAAAACCTATCTCCCCAGAAAAGCCTCTTCTTCCTACTCCAGTGTGAAATGGCCTCTGCTTCTCTGAATTGCAATCGCGTCGTTCATTTGAAAACTAATCACACACAGTAATAGTAATGGGATACTTTTATGTTGTTATCTGCTGTTCTATAAATCTTATGTTAATGTTCCTCTTCATGTGATTATTCAGCAAACAAGCAAATGGGTGGATCTTTGTAACTTAACTTTATATTTACAAGGACCAAACCTTTTATTTCATGGTATCCCCTAGAATATTTAGACAAAAGCCTTTTTCATAAGAAATTAATAAATAATACCTGGATAATGTAGTCTTTAGTTAGAGTGGCCTGTTAGTTAAATTAGGGGAAACTCTTTCTCTCTTTATGATGATTCTTTTCCAAATAACACCAATTACTGCAGAATCCTAAAAGAATGAGGTACCAAACAATAGACTATCAGTGGTACATTGAGCTATGGCTGGTCTCCCAAAACTTGGTTAAAATCTAACATTACTATTCCAGTCAGCATAGTCTCAAATAAATAAACTTGTGAAATGGAATACAGTGATTGATGAAAAGCTCTAATATTATCAATCTTTTGTGCCGTTAAGGGTTATCACCTACCGTGAGCAGCAGGACTGACTTGAGGTACCAGTTCCCTGTGGTAGGTTAGTCATCTCAAGCAAGACAATTCCCAGAAAATGACATTCTCCCTTACTTCTATTCATTTATAAAAGACCACAGGTAAAGTAGGTCTAAAGAGCACAAGATCATAACTATGATTTTTAAAAGCTGACATCTGCAAGGACAAATATCAAAATGCTTAAGGTAACCAATAGGAAAATAATGAGCTTCATGTTTGAAAATAAACTTATGCAGAGTTGCATAAGCAGCTTTTAGGGTGGTGAAACAAAGGTTAAGAATCAGTGACTCGGCAGATGCTAGGGGAAGGGGTTTAAAAGGCATCTTTCAGGCCACTGCTTTGATTCCGTGGGCATGGAGGAGTCATTGAAGGGTCCAGAAAACAGGAAGGCTGTGGTCAGTATTGAGTTTGCTCACTCCCAGTACCAGCCATGGTTTACATTAAGCCCTTTATTTCCCTTCTCCACTCCACACCCTTTCCTTCAATTAGGCAAGCTCCTTTATTCAGCCTGCTGTTTACGTGTCCTGTGCCTGATTTGATACTGCCTGCTACACTGTCTCCTACACAACATAACCCGATTTCACTTCCCTGGTCAGCCTGTGCTTCCTCTGAGAAACTACCTTGCATCTCAGTTCTTCCTGGAGCCTTAGCTTGATGCTGTGAGCCCAGGGAAGGGTCATTTATATATAATCTCTCCCTGTGTTGCTTAAGACAGAACTGGACGAGACAGTAACCTTAATGTTTGTAAATGTGCATGTCTAGATACTTTAAAGTATGTATTTTGAACCTGAGGGTTTATTAATATTTTCTAAGAGTCCAGCATCAATTGAATGGTATTCTGAAGAGATCGTTAAATATTTTAATAAATGAACTGAAAAGGAAGGGTGAAGAAAATGAAATAGAATGGTGAAAAGAGGAAAGAAGAAAGAAAAGCCCTACATTTACATAAGTATTTCAGTTATTTGTTATTCATGTGATAAATTATTCTCAATTATTTATGCTAGGCACTGTGGAATGCAGTGTTGACCAATGTAACTCAGAGTTTTTTAAGTAGAAATATAAAATATAACAAATACTTAAGAAGAAATAGTTTTGAAAAAGTTAGCAGAGACTGAAGAGTGACTGATAAAGTCAAAGCCAAGTCTATGCCAGTGGGTGAGATACCAGAAAGGAACTATTCACTCACTAGCACTCATATCCAGCGTGCAAAGTGGGGTTCTGAGCCCCATCTAAGGAGCATTCTGGAGATGAAAGTAAAATGATTCAAGTCATGGAGTTTATTAAATGAAGACCTTTAAAAAATGTTTAGATACACCAAACTAATGGTATATATGGAAGAGACCAGATTCTAGCATACTCATGTTGTAGAGAAAGAGGGGAATTTATATTTATGAAAAGATTTAAGAGTAAGTAGGAAAGAAAAAGGCTTTTAAAAAAAACTGCCAAGTCCCCTAAACATTGAAACCTATTTTTCCCCAACAACAACAACAAAGACTTTCTAAAGGAAGTGGTGAAAGAAACCCCATGGCTTGATGCATGAAAACCCAGATGGTCCAAAGCCCCAGAAAACACTCATGCAGGACCAGTCCTTCTCTGTGAGAAAGCGGAGGAACTAGCCTAGTGCAGTTCGTGTTTTGACTGCCTGGCTTAGCAATGCTATTAAAATAAAGACGGACATTTCCTCGGGCTTCTCCTGAATTTCTTAGCTCTCCTCTGTGGTCTTACAGCATTCTATGTTGACTTCTATCAGGGCTGTCCACACAGGAATTGTCTGTTTACACGGGCGTTTCATTTGCTAGCTCCAAAAACTGCGAGCGTACCAGGTTTTCTTCCTGTCCCCGTGGGAGTGCTGTGTGCCTTGGGTTCTGCAGATGCTCCTGAACAGTGGGTTTGCATTTGTTTCTGCCAGAGCTGGGAGTTTCACAATTTTTATGTTAAATTCCTTGGCTTGGGAATAGCACACTTGAAGTTAGTATAAATTTGGATCTCACTTTGTTCAGGCTTGGAGTTTCAATTTCTCACAGGAAACCCTTTCCCTCCCACTCTGACCACCACAGTCCAGAGCCCTGGAAAGACAAAAAGCTTCCTTGTGGCTTCCATGGGCTGGTGGGGGCCTTACTTCCAGCCCTCTGCTCCTAATTGGCTCAAGGCCATATCTGCTGTATCCATGAAGATGTTAAAACTCCAGCCACAACCCCACCCTGCAAATGATGGGGAGAGATATTTCTCTTTCAGCTTAGTTGACCATATTTCTGGAGGTTGAATTTCTAGTCATAAGTAATCAATTATTGCAAGACACTACAACACTTAGCTTCATTACAAGTGCTTGATTTAGAAACTTTAACTCAAGTCAAACAAAAATTTGTATATATACTATAGGCAAGGCTCTGTGCTAGGTGTCTAAAGCTTTAATGGGCTATGTACTCTTAATATTAATTATTTCTTGAATGGAAGAGATTTTTGTTGGGTTTACGAAGGAAGAGATCTTAAATGGATGCTGAATTTATGAAGAAATGGTTCTAAATGGCTATTTATTACTATGTAGGGAAAAATGACACTTCAATATGCAAAGAATTACTCACAAGTTATATCAAGGTAGAGATCCATACAGATCCAAATGTGTGCCTTGGTTTTATAAGCTAAGAATAAAGTATATTTGTATTTAAGGTCCTGTCAAGTGAGGTTAATGTGGTTATGTGAGAATATATCTTTAAGAAGGTGTTGGCATTTCAATCAAATGAAGTCCTTCTAATTTACATTCTGTATGCCAGTCAGTCATTTTCGCTCCCAGAAAGTCAAACCAGTTTTGGCACTATTGATTTGTAAAACTGACATGACATAAACATTATTTGACAGAAGTTGTTTATTAGGAGAGAAAGTATCATCTCCAAGAAACTTGCCATCTGGAAATAGGAAAAATCACACAAAGTAATTTTATTTGTATCGTGGCTTTTTCACTGTTGGCTACATTTGTGACAGCTGATTTCATACTAAATATTATCAATAATTTGTTTATGCTCAAATATAGTACAGTAGGATGTAGATTTTACTCAGAACCTTCATGTTAGAAAGTGTATCACTCCAGTTAAATGATACACTTGTAAGCTAGTTATGAAGAACATGCACATTACCTACCTAAGAAAATTAAACTACCACCTTGATGTCAAAACTTTGAAGTTTCCTATTACCCTTGAATCTTAGGAAGTTAGTGTTTTTGGATGTCAAAAGGGTAATATATTGGGAATTTAATTTGGTTCAAACTGATAGAAACAGTTGTTAGCAATAAGTATGACTTTTAGGAAATCATAGATGTTAATGTATGATGTTATGAGCTATAGAAATAGTCTATGGCTGGAAAGAGTTATTGTTGGACTGTGGATAGAGGAACCCAATTAGAGTTTATATTTTTCATTTGCAGGAACACTAGTACAATTAAAAAAAACATTGTGTTTCTTGTAGTAGTATAACAAATCTTCTTTGTAAACTTTCACATAATTTTAGTGACATCTACTCTAAAAAAGCCTAACTGAATTGAGCTGAATCTTTTTGGTTTGTGAAATATGTCTGTGATTTGTTTTGTTTTGATATTACTTTTCAATATATGAAAATACCCCTGAGACGGGCTGCTGCTGAGTTTTTGGTCCCTGTGTCATCAGTGCTGTGTGTGCACATTGTCAGTTGTTTAAACATCGTCGAGTCCACTGCGGGCTGACGAGAAGCATCTGGGAGCCAGACTTCCCTGTGGACACACGCCAAGTGGTGGATTATATTTCCTCACTAAAGGGAACTCTATTGAGATCATTTTTCTTCTTGAGTTATTTTAATCCAGAAATTATTTTCCAAAGCTAAGTGAGGATTGTGTGATAACATTGTTTATAACTACCTGAATTCTATAACTGATTGAGAATTACTTTTATTTAACTAGAGCATGTATAAATAAGTTGTGCAATTAAACTACATTCAGATAATTAACATTCTTCTTCTAATTAGACTTTCTTGTTCAAGAAAGTTCACATGTCATTTCATGTATTCTCTTTAAATCAATGGTTTACTCCAAAGGACAATAAACACGGAATAACCCTTTAATTAAGTACTATATTTGGGCGTGCCATTAAATTTACACATGTGATTGCATTATTTAATTAAGTAGAAATAAACCCTAAATTGCATTTTAACATATGCAATTATAGCATAACATTTATGTTAACTAAAAATGCCAGGCAAAGTTTATAAAATGTCATATTTAACTTAAAAAATCCGAATACTTGTAGTTTGGGGATAAGAAGACAAGGACACTTTTGTCATACTGGAAAATAGGCTAGGGTAGGACTCAAAGCCCTGACTCGGCCTAGACCCTGGGACCCTCGAGTGGCAGGGATGTGTCTTTCCAGAGCCAATAGGATAACTCCTGCTGCCCCGGGACACTGCTGGGTCAGACCCTGAAAGAGCAAGATCTGGCTTACATACCATGTACATTGGAAATACCCTGGTTCTCGCGCATGAGAGCAGACATTTTGTTTATGTTGGCTCTCTTTCTAGAATCCAAGTAGGAGGCAGTTTGCAAATGAGAGTTCAACCTTTCCCTTTAGGGTGCCAAAACTGAGCAAGTGGGTTGTTTTTAAGCTCAAATTTTTATTCTTATGTACTTTGAAGAACATCAGATACTATTTTTCAGGAATGAAGACCAGGCCCTCCATCAGATGAGCTTTGGATGTCTAGCCTTCCCTTCTTCCCCCTGCAGGTTCTACCTTGCTTCTCTTTGGAAACTTCTTTCTATAAAAGCACCCTAGCTCTAGAAGATCTTTCCTTTTCTACACCATCTTTTAATCTCTCATTTTCTATAACATTTTATTGTAAATTTGTCTGTGTGTCAAAAAATGCTTCTTACCTTAAAATTGAAAGTGCCTTAAAATCATAATTTTGAAAGTAGGTACAGAGACATTTGTATTTTGAGAGTGCTGTTCTTTTGTGTTATATAAGTGCTTTAATTTGCTGCATTTTTCATGTCTCGCTGCAGTCAAATCTGGTGAGGAACCATAGCTGTCTTCTTTAGGATTAATCAATCTTCTTAGGCTCCTGCCTAGGACGGAAGCTGCTCTCAGCTCTGCTTGCTTCCCGGCTTGGCCTTCTTCTGTCTTTTCATCATATTCGGTCTCTGAGAGGGAGGTGATGGGAGATGATTTTTCCATTTGCAAGCTGCCTTCCAACTGAAAGAAAAATGGAGGGGGCAAATGCCAAGCTTTTCACTTTCTGTGGCCATTACAAACCCCGCTCTTCTCCTGTTTTTCTGCAGTGCACACTATTTTTCAAGGGAGCAATTTTTTTTAGACTGTCACAGTAAGCCAAGTTATTTTGTCATTGAAGATTGTTAAAAATAAGAATATATGTCAATATGACATCATGAATATTAACTTTCTCATAAGTTGTATGTTATGGCAGTAGGTTCAAGTGCTATTTGGTTAATTAACTAATACAGAAACAAATGATCTATACAAGGTCTTGCATCGAAGAAAAATTGTAGTACAATCACATCTTGGGCTCTGGAGGCAGACTGCCTGGGTTCAAATCCTGATACTACTTCTTATAGCTGTGATATGCCGAGCAAGCTACTTAGGTGTTTCTGTGCCTCCATTTCTCCATCTTTAGGATGGGAATAAGATCAATACCTTCCCCACAGGGTTTTGAGGATTAAATGAGATTTATGAGCATAGTGGCTAGGATGGTGCCCAGTGAAGAGTAAGTCTTCAGGTTATTATTATAATCACTACTACTATAAATCTTCAATGCACTGGGCATTATATTGGCTACTTCACTCATTTTATCTTCACAATAATTCTCTAAAGTATATCTTGTATTTCTGTTTTCTAGATTGAAAATTGAGTTTCGGAGAGTTCAATTAGCTTGTCTGTGTTTATACAGCTAGTAAAAGAGGGTAATATGAACTTCTGGAATATGAATTTTATTTGCATTTCTGTAGCCCTGTTGTATCTTTTGGGATTAATAGGAGATTAGTTTCTGCTTTACTAGTTTCCATTATAATTAATTTTACATTAATATTATATGGGGAGGTACATCTGTATTTCGATGCTTAAAAGGCAAGTGACATTTGAAGCTACAATGTTCTAATTAACTTACTTTCAAACAATGATAGAACACAAACCACTTGAAACCTTATGCAAAAGAAATCCTCAGAAGATAAGGCTTTAGGTCAGTCGTTCTCCAGGTTTTGTCCCAGGACCAGCAGCATGGGTGGGAACTAGTTAGAAATGCACACCATTGTGCTGTCTTCCCCCCACCCCCCGCAGACCCTGCCCCCACACCAAATGTGCTGAATCAGAAACCATCCGTGGGGCCCAGCAGTCTGGGTTTAAACCAGCTTTTCAAATGATCCTGATGCCTGCTAAAGTCTGAACCCCAGAACTCCAGTAAACAACACATCATGGGGCTATGCCAGGGATATTGATGTAGCTCATAATATCTGGTCCCAAACTGGAAGTTATGTATCGCAGAGGGACCACGTGGTAGTAATAGAAGAATACAAGTGGGGCTGTTACTTGATAATTGCTGTATAAATATTAAATATTCAATACTGTGTGCTCAATCCCTTCCATTCCTTGGATTTAGGGCTTCTAAGCAGGTGGTATCGTATTGCTTTCAGAGACAACCAAGTGAGTACAGATACTGAGTCACAGACAGTCACTCCAGCCCTCAGCTCCTCTGGCTGAGACACACGCAGCCAGGTGGTTGGTTTTTCTAGGCTTTAGCAACCGGGAATCTTTGACCAAGAGGAACTGACACTGAGAATATGGAGGGGAAGAAAAAGCAATAAACAGTCGTTACCATTTCATCTTTTTTCTTCAGATACAGTTTATGCATGGAAGTAGCATCTTAAAAAATAGATGAGGCCAAAGGATCTAGGAAATAAGTAGGGAAACTGCTGTTATGTCCAGATTTAATTGTGGAAAATATTAGACAAAAACAGTTGTCTACTTAGAATCTGTCATGGTCAGTGAGGAAAAAACTGATCACCAGCCAGACATAATTACCTAGACTTTAGGAAGAAGGCATATTATAGAAAATTTAGATAGAGAATAGGCACAGATGTATGGTATTAAAGACAAACAAGTATTTAAAAATACCATGTAATCTCAAATGATTCTAATGAGGAAAAGGGGGAGCTAAATTAGAAGAACGCGCTGCCCTTGCTCTAGAATCTAGCCAATGAATGCAACTTTAAAGAGCCATGTTAACCATGAAATGGCCAAGATAACCAGAGAACTTATGAAAGTAACTGAAACCTTCAAAGTGTGCCAAGTACAACAAAGGGTGTACAATTGCTATGTGGTTTTGTCTTTTCTTTTTTTTAATTCACCAGAGGCAGTGATTCAAGTAAAGCAATTCAGTTTCTGTTTTATTTGCACTTTTTCTGTCAAGAATTATCCTCCAACTGATAAGACTTGGTAATAGAAGCCCAGGATGAGCAAAGAGATTCCAACGTAATACCTAGCTAGCCAAAATCCATTTAGTTTTCACTCAAGAAACATTCATGGAAAACACTTTTTTGTTCCAGCGCGTGTTAAGCTGTGTACCATAAACAGGCGGGGAACTCACACTCGGAGGGAAAGTAGACTTACTCTGGGAGAAGAACAATGAGGCCTGTGCCGAGGCTGTACGAGTATGAAGGGATGAGTGGCCGGCTGTCTAGGGGCGCGGAGGGTTTGGGAAAAGTGTTGTAAACTGGAGAACGTTTGACCGAGGTCTTAAAGATGAGTAGGAATTGTCTTCCAGCAGAGATACGACTACATCACAACACAACTTGTAAACAAAATCGTTGCACTGCCGTCACTGATTTTGAGGGAAACGTGGAGGATGAAAGAGATGTTAGAAGCATGTAGTCTAGCAATTGAACTGTGAACTTTTTAAAAACGGTAGAAAGCTGTAGCATCTTAATTGGGTTCCCTGAAGCAGGGAACTCTGAGACAGATGTATGTAGAAGATTTATTGGTGAGCGATCTTGGGAGACACCCTTGTGTGAAAGTGAGGAAGGTAGAATTGAACCGGAGAAGCTGACCCACAGTGCCGCTGCAACTGAGGCCTTAGCTGAACTTTCTTTCGAGGAGCCAGGAGACTGGGATGAGTCTTCAGGGTTGTGCCAAATTGAGGCAAAGGGGCCTGTCTTTATATCCCCACACCGACTCATCATTGACTCCAGGCCGTCCTTTGGGAGGGGTGTGACCTTGACTGAGGCAATTTCCTGCAGCCAAGAGCGATTTCTAGGGAGGGACACAGCTGTGAGCCAGCAGCAATCTGAGTCCCCACAGTCAGGGGATGGTTGTGTTGGCCCTGAAGGGGGCATCTGGGAGGAGCACCACATTATCCAGTAGACATGGATTCTGCAATTTCTATACTGTTTGGGAACTTTGAAGTGGACTCCAGAGAAGCTACTAAATAAGTTGTCAAGGAATTCTTTATATTATGTAGAAGAAGAAATAATAATTACAAAAACCAACATGGGTTCAAAGGAAATGATAGACACATAACTGGACATCAGTAAGTCATTTGGCCAGGCTTCTCATGAAAGCTTTATAGATATGAAAACCATTGGATAACTGATTATACTGCCGTACCCTAAGGATGTTGATTAATTGATTTTGTGAATGCCTTTAGCTTAATTCTCAGTATTGTCATATAATGATATTAATCAATGCCTTGGATGAAGATACACAAGCAATGCTCTCAAAAGACCTAAATCATGGATCACATGATTTCACTTAAGGTGAAATGTGATAGACTATCACACTTGCTCCAAAAATCTAGCTGTATGAGTATGAGAAGGGAAAGATTTGGCTCAGCAAATGAGAAAAACACAAGGATTTTGGTCAACAGCTCAATACGAGTCAACAGTGTAATGTAATTCATTCCTGAGAGTGTGTGCTTTGGGAATACAAAGTAATTACCAGTGTTGTGGGCTGGCAGGGTATCAGTGTTTTCATGTTGCAGATCAGCAATGTTTAGTTAGATGTGTAACTATACTTGTCTAGAAAGTACAGCACAATGATTCTCAAACTTTTTGTTCTCAGGTTGTAAAAATCTTTAAAATTACTGAGAACCCCAAAAAGCTTTAGTTTATGTGGGCTACACCCCTTAGGATTTACTATATTAGAAATTAAAACTGAAAAATATTTTCAGTGTTTAGTAGTGAAATTAAAATTAAGATGATAAAACCATTGCATGTGAACATAAATAAGTATCTTTAGGGAAAATAACTATATTGTCCCAAAATATCAGGAAGAGGAGGAGCACAGTTTTCGTTTTCTGCAGATCTCACTAGTATCTATCTTAACAGAAGACATTTAGACCCTCATATTTGCTTCTGCACTCACTCTGCTGTGATGTTGTTTCAGTTCAGTGTAAGTACAGTTAGCATGTGAAGAGAATCCAGCCTCATACAGATACGTAGTAGGAAAAGAGAAGCATTTTAATAGTGTTTGCAGGGTTTTGTGCATAATCATCATTGGTACTGTACTTAAACTTGACAAGGGGTCAAAGTTAGTTGCAGTGTGGAGTCCAAAACCGCATCAGGGAACTTTCACACTCTGTTACAGTAACATCAGTGGATCTGTCTGGTACATTGAGTGGATCCTTCACCCATGTGTGTTTTTGTAACATCATTAACCAGTTGGAAAATATTGGTTCACTACATTGTGCAGAGCTTCCAAATATTGACACAATTAATAAAGCACTTTCATGCATAGCACCGCCGGTCTCTTTAGAGAACTCTTTAGATACTGGGGCGCCGCCAAGCTCACAGTGGCAGATGGAAGTCTCTAAAGTTCCAATTTTTACTTGAAAGCTCAAATGTGATCGTTGGCAATAAACAACTGTCTGTTGTTTTCTTTCAAATAAGAAGCTTGCTTAGGTCACTTTTGAGAACTACCTGCCACATTCCCAAGGCTGAGTAAGCATAGGTGGTCAGTTCCTCTTTCAAGTGAAAACGGTGTTGCCTGGGCACAGCCGCTTGCCATCCACCTTCTGGCGCATCTGGAGATGGGCACAGACGCTGTATGTGTCCTTCCCATTTTATCCCCCAGAATGGGAAAAAGACATGTACTCAAGGTCGTCCTTAAATGGAAATGAGAATTTTACGCCTTTATCGAGGATAGTTTTAGTTGAAATTGGCTTGTTTGTTTGTTTTCAGTGCGAGGCAGCGAAGAACACAGGGACAGTTTGGTTCCACTGTGTTGATTTATGCTGAGGTGTCAGCAGCTTACCCATCATTGCATTGCAGCGTCAGTGCAAATGTTGACACGATGAAAAAGGCAACTATCTTAATTTTCTTATGAAAATAAGAAAAGACCCTCCCAGACCCCACAGCCCTTGAAAAGAAACCAGTGTTGGTGCCTGGTATGTGGAACCAGTAACGGGCGATGTTTTCTCCAAGGGTCTGTGCTTTCGCTTTCTCGGGTTCGGGACGTGAGGTGAAGGCACACTGCCTGCGAAGGGGAGGAGTGTTTCTACATAAGCAAATGGAGAAGAGAGACAAAGCCTAAACGGCGGAGCTTGGCATCCAGATGTCTGCCTCCCCTGAGGGTGGAGTAGGGAGTTGTAGACCCTTATTCTGCAGCCATGTTACAATGCCATGGTCTTCACACAACTGGCTTAGGATCGGATGGTGTGTTTTTTACAGATGAAACTTTAAAATGAACCAAAATCTAAGTTGAGATGACATATTTTACTTTCTAAAAAGGGGTTCGGAACCGTTTCTAATGAAGTCTCTGTACATTTGGGATATTCTTACTTAAAATGAGAATAAAGAAAATGCAGAAACTGAGTAAAGGTTCTAGAAAGGAGATGCTAATGGATAGGTAGGTCTTAGATGATTTTTAAACATTTTTATTTTTTGCTTATCTCTATTTTCTGACTTCCAACAATGAACAGATGCTGTTTTTATAACAAGAATAATATGGAAAAAGATTAATTTAAATTTTAAAAATGAACTTACATGTGGCAAACTATAATTGTGCCAGACATCCAAAGCCATCTAACGATTACTGTAACCATATATATAGTGGTTACTATAATGGAGAAGTAATTTAATTTGGACTTTCTTGGATTAAAAGAATTGTCACTCTGCAGAAATGATTGATTTTAAATAAAAAGCTAAGAATTTGATCTTTAAAGAATAGTTACAATAATTTTACATTATAACAGGTAGTGGTTATAATACCCTGGGACAAGAAGGAGCCACATGTCATAATTTTCCTCTGCTCAGTACTTTTTAGGAGCAGGATCATTTTCTGACTTGCAGTTGCTCCTGACAGATTCTAGCCCAGGGTGTCAAACTCATTTTCACTTGGGGTACCTCAGCCTTATGGTTGCCTTCAAAGGGCCGAAATAATTTTAGGACTGTATCAATGTAACTACTCCTTAACTGTTAAGGAGTTGAAATTACATCCAGCCCTTTCTTTGCCTTTTTTGCTTCCCCTTTTATGTGCTTTCTTTGCCTGTCCTAATTGCCTTTAGATGATCAGGTCTGTATAAGACTTCCCTGAACAGACAGTACCTCTAGGGCAGCAGCAGGCTTGTTCAGGAATGTCTGTGGTGTGTGTGCCATAGAAGGCGGTGCAGGGAGAGAAGAGCAGGTCCGAGGCGCACCATCTTGGCCAAGTCACTCAACAGCCCCTGCTTGGTTCCCCTTTAAACAAAAGAAGGGGATTACATGTAAGGTTTCTTCCAAGTTTTCCTCCTGATTCTGTCAAAAGAGATCCTTGCTTGAATTTTATTTTTCCCCCCAAGTCCCAGCCTGATGTTAACAAGTTTTGTGTTTGCAAAAAAAAAATTATTATTTTTGTACTTTCAGAGTTGTGCACAAATTATTAATTTTAATATAGTACAGAAATTTACAATGATCTAGTGACACCTTTTATTTTTGAAATGCAGTGTTAAACCCTACAAGAATGAATGTCAAGGCTGAAAATTAGATTGTGTGATTAAGCAACTATTGCTTATTTTGTTGCATTTTATATTACATTAGCCTTCTTGGCTGATAAGTTAATAAATGGTTGCAAAGCACCTCGCTCTCACGGTGATTAACCTGCTGGTGCATGCTCATCGTGCGTTCTTTTCCTCCTGAGAAATGTGATTATCTCATTGTCCTCCCCAAATCCTGTGCAAGTGCTATGGGACAGACACTCTTTCCACCTTACAAGGATGATGCTGAGAACTAGAAACAGTGTCAGGGTTACATGAGTAACTAGAACCTTAACAATAGGCCCCGGTTTGCCTAATTTCCAGAAGAGCAAACTTTACTCTAAATATGTCATTTCAGTCATCTTTATCTTTTTGGGTTTTTTTTAAAGTTTTGATAATACGAAAAGGCACATGCTTTTATCTTTACAAAAGTATATTTGTTATTGCTGTAAAATGGCAGTCTATTAAAGATAGAAAAATTCTTTAGAAGTGTATTTGAAATTATCAGTAGAGCAGGGGTTACAGGCCCTTAAGGAACTGACTTTTCCTTATCATCATAATTTTGAATTCCTTTGTCTGTATCCCCTTCACTGTGTTCTTCCATTTTTCCAACTCTTGCAGTAGCTTCATAGCTAGTCCCAGGTCTTAAGAAAGAACAGGGGGAGATACGATTTGTGTAAATCCTTCCCGCACATCCCCCTCTTTTACATAGCACTGCTTGGACTAGCCAGAGGGTCTTTGGTTCCCATCTTCTCCCGCCCAGGGCCATCTTGCTTGCAACACCCCGGACCTGAACCCTTGATGAATGTGCAGGGTGGCCTGTTGCTCTGAAATGTAGCTGAACTTTCACATCTTGGTTTGTGGAAAGACTCATCTTAACCGTCTACATTTAAACATGTTTTCCGTATTGAAATTAAGTGAGAAAGAAAAGCTGGCTGGCCTAAAAATAAATCCATTTTCAATTATGAGTTTGCATTAGAGACATTTAGAAAACATCAAATACTGTACACTGGCTTTAGGGCATTTCAGCCTGTGGAACGTTAGATGTGGGGAGGGAGAGCTAGGAGAATAGAGAGGAGAAGATGTGAGTTTGGGGCATCCCAACTTGAAATTCCGTTTCTAAACGCATCTCTAAAAGGATCGATCACTTAACCTAAGATGTGCTTCAAGAACCATGCTGTGGTAGGATAGAATTTACCCATTTATGTGAAAATGCTTTCCATGTTCACGAACAGCCAGTATTTGAATGAAATTTTAGAAAACAATCTATCTACAAACTGAAGATTTTAATGAAAATCAAGGAAGCGGTACTATGACTTACAGCAAGGGCTTTAGGGGTACGGGTTCAAGTTGAAGTCTTAGCTCTTATTCCAACATCACCGGATATGTGAACCTGGACAAGTTATTCAAGCTCTGTAAGTTTTACTTTTGCATCCACAAAATGATGGTAAAGGTACCTGTTATTACATTATAGAATTGTTATGAGGATTTAGTTGTATAATGGGTCTAGTATGAACATTTAAGCAATAAATATTAACTTCTTGAGACAAATATATGGCCACATAATCAGTGAAGCCCGGGCAGGTTGAGATCTAAACCTGAGCTTCAATTCAGAGTGTAACTTTTGATTCTGTGTTTTGTGTCTTTTAAAATGCACTGTAATTCAGTAGATCCCTTTTCTAAAGGTATTTAGTGAGAAAGGCAATAATTGTGCGAGTCAAAGATTTTCTTATGTTGCTGCCCTCTTCTCCCTGGCAATGATAAATAGAAACAGACTCAGAGATACAGAGAACAGAATGACAGCTGTCAGAGCACAGGGAGGTTGGGGGCTGAGTGAAAAAAGGGAAGAGATTAAGCAAAAAAAAAAAGAATTAAAAACTCATAGACACTCAAGAAATAAAAACTCTCATCCCTCTGATGATGACCAGAGGGAAAGGGGACTGGGAGTAGAAGAGGGTGAAGAGGGAGAAATGGTGGAAAGAGACTTGACTTGGGGTGGTGAGCACACAACACAGTGCACAGATGATGTGTTATAGAGCTGTACACACGAAACCTATATAATTCTATTAACCATTGTCACCCCAATAAATTCAATAATTTTTTTAAAAAAAATTAGGCCTCAGCCCTGATGTGGACATCACATATCCTGGTTTGGGCCTAACAAATTGTCCTGAGGCTTTTTCAAGCAATGTCAGTTACATGTGTCATTTGCTTCATTTCTGTTGTTATTGTTGTTTATTCTTAAGAAAATTAGTAAAGCAGAAATAGCCATTTTGTGAAACCTACATAGTTAGAGATATTTGTGATTCTTATGAGGGCAATGATCTGTCTGTTATGCACTGGATCAGTCCATGAATTAAATGGATTAATCCAGCAGGAAAAAAAGGGGTCTCGAGTTTTTCCTCAGTTAGCATTTCCTCAGTGGTCACTGTCTTAATAAAAGGCTCGATAAACGTGAAAAAGATGAGCGAGAGTAGAGTTTAAGCTTTTTGGATTCTATCAGATACGATTGCTCCTGGAAGTTTTATATTTTTGACAGGCTTTAATGTTAAAACCTTTCAGTGACTACCGGAACATTTCTGATACTCATTGATTGGTTTACTAAATGTGTAACTATATTTGAACCATATTCTGCATTTTCACTTTACCATTATTTCCATCCTGTCTGATTGAAAACCCTCCTGATGATCCCTGTAACAACGTGTGATTGGAATACTAACTTCACGTGTTGAGGAGTTGGTGCTGCAGCTGAGAGGCGTGTAAATACAAGCTGCTTATTTGCAAGAAGCTTCCAGATTTGCAATATGATTGCTATGGAAACCACATAATGAAAACCTTATAACCATCTGTGTGGTTTGATGGATTTTACTGCATAGCTGAGCTGTTTTTGTTTACTGTTATTAAAATGTTGAATGGAATATCTTAACCCACAAACATGGACTATCTAAGGTATTAATTAGTATTGTGTAATGACACCATGCCTCAACACCAAAATAAAATGTTTAACAATGAACCCGAATAGTATACTGTGTGTTTCTATTTCTAATATGTTGCGAAGGTGCTTATTTCCTGGAATCTTAGTCACTTGGCCTAACATATATTTTTGAGTGGTGTAGAGAGAGAGGTTTGCTCTGTTTATAAATGAGTGCAATAGAATTTATTTTCATGATTTTTGAATTTATTTCTTCACTCAGTATTTGTTGAACATCTCCCTTATATCATATTTTATTCAAAACTCAGTCAGAGTTTTTTTATCCTAAGATTAAAACAAACACACACACACCCAGATTTGACTTTGTTGTCTTTTTATGGAAGCTATTTGTATTGTTAGTACAAGATAAAATGAGTTGTTTGAACATTGTTAAGACAAAATTGATGTATGGAACACAGAAGGCTTTGACCTAAAAATATCAGTACTAGGTTTGAAATGGAGAAACAAAGTGATTTTAATCACTTTGAAATACTGCTTATTAAGCATCTCATGTGGCTTTCAATTTGGATACTTACAGTAAATATTGATATTAAGTAAATATTTCTAATATTCTGGTAATTTAAGAATATATTGTGCATATTAAGGCACTTAAATTTTAATAAAATAAGAATAAATTCATAGTAATAAATTCTAACTTGTTAACTTTGCCAAGAGCCAACTTTTTTCATTTAATTATTATATTAGTTTGATATCTTGACAGTGACTTTGGGTGGTGAGTCTCAATCCCATAGTCTTTTCTTAAGAGCCAAGAATACTGCTCCTTATATTGATGGGATTATGGCTTTTGACTTAAGGACAAGTGCCCTTAACTATTTTTGAATTTACTTCTTACTATTGTACTTATGACCAAATTGTGAGAGAGGGAGCCCTGGGGGAAATACAAGTGTGAAAAGTAAGAGAGAGCTTCCTCTCTCACTTTTTAAAATATTAACGATCTTTAAAATGAGTAGGTTGGACAAAATGACTGTAAATGTCCCCGATTTTGATGAAAACACCCTGTTAGTCCGTGTATGATAGCTCGGCCTGGAAGTCTGGCATAACTAGCTAACTGTTGTTGAAGAATGAGACAGGATTTAGTATCAGACTTTTTATGAGGTCTTTTATGTATGGATTACTCTTTGACTAAACCATATTAAGTTGACAGTGTTAGGTTCAACTCAATATATATAAATTATCAAATGTTTCCATCTCTTCCTTATATTGGAGCTTTTCATTATTTTGTTTGAATTGAATTATTAAAATTTGAAACAGTTGTATTTGTCTTACAAGCATAATAATCTCCAAGCCTGATTTAAATGTTGATTTTCCTTAAGCACTGCTTTAAAATTTGCATGAGCCTTCTAAATTTGCATGTGCAGTCCTGACCTCTCTACCAGCCTTTCCAGTCTCCCCTGGACATTTCCTCTGGGTTGCCCTACCAGTGCATTCAACGTCTCCTGTCAGAAACACAACTCCTTGTGTTTCCTCAGCAAAATGGCTTATCTCTGTTGTTCTCTTTTTTAGTAACGATGTTCCTATTGCTCAGTTAACTAAGCTCAAAACTTCAGTCATCCTTGGTTGCTCTCCCCCCTCCATAACCCTCCCCATCCAGTCCGGTACAGAGTTTATCAATTCCACTTCCTTTACCCCTCTTGACCCCCTGCTTTCCATTTCCTCTGCCCCTTCAGCTCAGGGCTTCCTTCCCCTTCAGCCAAACTCCGAGTGTCTCTCTCTCTCCCAAGCCCCTCCTCTAGGATCTGACACAGTGGGAGCAGATGAGCCTGCCTTGGGCATAATTTCAGTCCTGCCCTTTCTCCGCTCACAGATCTTCTGGGACTTGCATTCCCCACCAAGTAAAAGTCTAACCTCCATGGCAGGATGTGCAAGGCCCTTCAACGACTGGTCCGAACTACCAGCATTCTCTCCCACCCTGCTCTCTCCCTCTGAGTACCATGTTCTTTAGCTAAAAGGAATGTGGCGGCACCTTGTTCTTTTAGGGTATTCGTGGTATTCCCCGTTGGGTGGTTTCTTCTCCGTACTCCTTCATGCCTGGACATCACATGTCAGGTTTTAGCCCCCTCTCCCGTTTTCCTTTGGATTCTGTCTTCTGTCCCTCTGGGTTGTCAGCTTCCTGGAGGCAGAAGCTCTCTACTGTCCTTGTCCCCTTGGTGGAATCTCTCTTTTACATGTAGTTAATACTCAATGAAGATTTATTGGTTGAATTATTTAATAGTCATAACAGCTATATTTATGTATTTAGCACAATTATCTTTAAAGTTCTGGATTGTTCTTGAAGTGGTGATTCTTTTTGAACCCAGTGTTTCTTTGGCATACCATTTCATTCATATGCCCTGCCTTAAGTATTTCTAAGTTTTATATATCCTAGGTGAGGAAAGTGGTAATATAATAAGTGTTTCTTTGTTGTAAAAGAATCAGTCTATTGACTCTGTTAAAATCTGTTTTCCTTAATCTTACTATATTTCTTCTTATAACTCAGAGAAGGAATGTGATGGGAGAGTATGGAAATAATATAGGTAAGGCACTTAATGTATTTGGGCTAAGGAAAATGGACTTGATAATCACAAACCTGAGTTTGAGTGACAAAAATTGGAAACTGCTTTACATTTTCAATTCTCAGTGTACTCACCGGTTAAATGAGGATTTAAAAGTTATTTATCTATGAAATCTATACATCTGCTATAGTGTATGACACACAGTAGGTTCTCAGTATAATTGTAAGGTGAGGTGGGTATCTTGAAGGATAAGGATCCTTCTAGCGTCCTCCTGTGAAGATCAAGTGAGTCAGCCTACAAAGTCTCTCATACTCAATAAGAGACTGTATTTTTTATTACACGCTTTCCTTTTGCTAGAATATCGCTGTTTTAGGGACCATGGTTTGGTGTGAGGTACTCCTGCCACAGAGTAATGTCGTCCGTCTGTGTAGTGCTGGCCATCATTTTACTGGACATCAGGGCTTTTCCGGATCTGAGATTGTCCCAGATCAGTCTCTGCAAGGATGTAACACAACATATTCGAAGCACTAGTGCATATCTTAAATTTTATTAAGCTAGCTGATGAGGTTGCTATTTGGAAATAGGTAGAGGTTTATTTGTTCAGCTTCAGATTATTGACAAAGGAATGTGAATTGTTGAGTGGTTTCCTTCTCTGAAAAGGAATCTTTATGTGTTATCAACTTGTAGTTTTGCTCTTAAGATGGGGAGTACTGTGTCGTTATCTCAGAGGAAGCCCTTCAGTGTGCCCTGTGCGTTGTTTACTTGCAGAGGAGGAAGAGGACGGCGCTCCCGGGAAGGTAGAAGAACAAAGGAAGATGAGTCAGGACAGTGCTCATCACACCACAGGTAATGGATCGCGCGGCTTCCCGGGGAAGCTTCTGTTGGTTGTGTTCACGTTCTTACCGCCCCGCAGACGTTGCCACAGCTCCCCAAAGCTGGCTCCTCTAGTGCGGGTATCTTCTGGCTGAGAAACTGCTTAGCCCCATTTAGGATGCATGAAAACCACTTGAGAAGGATTTATAAAGTAAGCCAATTTATACAAGGTATTCCTTCCTGAATTACTTTGTAATGACTCAATTAGCTTTCATTTCTGCACAAAGGAGATTTAGTTGCATAAATTAGCTTATCATCATTGAGGAAGTGTCACTGCTAAAGGACAGTTTATAGATACAACATGCAGTTGCTGTCAAACCTATAAGAATGTAATATAGACATCTGTGTATACTTTGTGCTTGAGCAGAACAGACTTCTGCCATTCAGATACTAACAGGGGACAACAAGTTGCCCAGGGGACTGGCAATGTAGACATCTCTGAAAAGGTCAACTTGACACAGGCTCTGACAATCGACCCACAGCTCTGTCTTCTTTGATAAAAATCAGATAAACTTAAGACCGCTAATTGATCTGCAGCCTGTTTAAATGTTGGCCATGCATATCTTCATTGCATATGATTAACACAGAAAGCAAATGAATTGGGTAAGAAATGCCAGGGCCCAGTGACAGCAGCTTGAAAATTAGAAAAGGATGCCGGTGGCCTACAAGTCCAGGAAGGATAGCCCCCTTATCCATTTCCACTTGGCACATTGCCCCATGTACTAATTATGAGACTGAAAAAACTGCCCGTGCTACAGACAAAATCACACAGTATGCTCAACTTTTCTTGCTGATTGTTATTTCCAAATAACAGGAGATAAACCATATCTGTAGTGTAAGCACGAGGTGAGTTTTGATAAACCAACAATTATTTTACACGGAAAGACAGAAGGCTGCCTTCTTATCAGGGCTTTACCCCTCTTCATAGCCTCATGTCAGCTGGGGCAAGGTCTGCCGTATCATCCCATGTCCTGCAAAGAGCTGGAGCTGGGGGTCACCTTCCCCTCTCTGATACGTCCATACATCACTCTTTCGAGCTGTCAGAGGCAGGGTGGACAAGAAGTGTGTGTTCAGGAAGTGGCTTTCCAGAGTCCTTCCTACTGTGACATGTGGAAAGGAAACAGAGGCCTGATTTCCGGACCTGGACAGGAAAGCAGGAGCAGGTTGCTGCAAAGGTTTTGGTTTGCTTTTTTCAGAAAGGAAGTGAGGATGGAGTCATTAGATGTTAGCACTCAGGCCCTGTAAAATGCAGCTATAAAATACTCCAGCGGAGTGAAACCTTGAGGATGATGTTCACTAGTAATTTAAGTATATATGTTTTATTATGTGTCATAAGCTCCTGCCAAAAGCATATAGCTTTCTTTTTAAGAATTTCCATGCACGTGTAGAACATAGACACATATAGATATGCTTTCGACAAATTTAAGTATTTTGTCTTAAAGCAATTGAATTTTCCAAAAACCCTTTTATAGAGATTATCTCCCAAATTTTTGCCTTTGAGGGAAGGGGAAAAAAAATCAGGTTTTCTTCAGAGGAATGCATTAAATAGATCTAGCTTTTCATGCAATAGCTATAAATTAGCACTGCAATAATTCTTATCTTTCGTGACATGAAATTCTTTTCAAGCAACAGTTTTAACGCTTTTGCATAGCGGTGACCTTTGCCCTCCCCAGGCTGTCAGAGATGTAACACTAGAAGTTTGTTTGCTGTGTGGGGCGGAGAGTTGACAAGGGTATTACTATCTTGCTGAGCATCACATGATGTGAACTTCTAACCTTACTCAAGAATGTTACATATTTTTCACATTGACTGATTTTACTTAAAAAAATCAGACTAATGTAAAATACGTAAGCAAAAACAAAATTAATCTTGGATTTCTTACACGCTCTTTTATGTTCAAGCTTATATATCTTGAATATGTTTGTTATAATAAATATTCCATTTGATTTTTTTGAATAATATGTACAATATGCTTATCTTTCTAAAATAGTTTTTCAACCTATAACACTACTGAAGGAGAGATTCTCTATTATTTTATTGTTGTATATTTCACCCATTGTCATCATTCTCAAAACCTTTGCATTTTTGCAAAAGTATCTCCAATGTTTAGTTTATATTTTCACAATAATTTTATTATTGCCCAATGATCTGCTTCTGTATTTTTTTAAAAAGCAGAAGCAAGTCTATTGTTTAAATCTGTCACAGGCTGACTAATTTAAATTTTTTTCTTTCTTTTTTTAATCATTCATGCCTCTCAGGACAAGAAACATTGTTGATTTTTTTTTTTGTCATTTTGAAAACATAGATCATGATGTGGATAGAATAAGAAAAGCTGTGCTGTAAAGACAACAGGCTTAATTTGTATTTGGAACATATGATTATCTGTGGTTTATGATGTTATGGTTCATCCCATGTCTCGATATTTTTTAGAAACATACTTCACGTGGATTATTTTTTCAGTGCATAGGTGAACAGTGTTAACTTTTGGGAAGCCACTGTGCTTATGAGGCTCCATCTGTGGATAATTTTTTGGTGTATGTTCAGCCACACTTAAAATTTTAAAAAGTAAGACAGAGGAGATCACTGCCCTCTAATGCACACGATAATTTCTAATTTTTATGTCTAGAATTTATACCAAGAATCATAATGTTACTTTCCTGAGGAGACTAAGGCTAAGAAACGTGTACTTCCACATTTTCTCCCTAGCTGGAATTCTACTTTATGCTGAAATAGCATGCAGAAATAGAACAGTCAATTGTCTATACATGTAGCCATGTGACACAAACAACTTATTATTCTTACCAAAGCTCACATATGGGACACTGAAATGAGGTTGGTCTTTGGGTAACACCATCATGAAGATTACAGGAAGCACAGCGGAAAATGCGTCCTCTCCCCAGTACTGCTGTGTTGCTAGCTTGGTCACCTCGTAAGGCAGTGAGATTTAATGAAACACTCATGATGCACATCTAGGGAGAGATGTATTTGGCACACGGTGGGGGGCCTGTGCCCCTCATGTGCTCCTGTAACTCCCATTAGTGTTAATGGGAGTTTCACCAAGCGCGTCGAGGGGAAGAGAGACCCCAAAGTGATAAGGATGATTATGCATTAGAAATCGTCATACACTTTTCATTTCCTTTCTTCTTCCCCCGAACCTCTTGAAAATCTATTGAATGAGAAACTATTGTGAGAGGGTCTGAAAAAGGAAACAGCCGGCAGCAGGCTGGACAGCCGAGGAGGCCACTGGCATGCCACCCTGGCCAAGCCACAACTTCTACTCTCCTTTTTAGCCCAAGTTTGGCTCTTCAGCCTTTTCAGATCAAGCCTAAGGCTGAGCAGCATGGGGAACACACCGGAGCCTCAACTATGCAGATCCTTTTACCTCCTGGCCAGTGACTGCAGGGGAGGGCCGTGCATGTGAAATGATGTCATCCTCTTTTTGCTCTAATTCCCGGACTTTTAAACTGACACTGACGGACTGCATGGGGCGCAACATTTGACCCATTTAGCAGTTGATTCAATCTGGCTAGGATGTTTCAACTTCTAAATCTCTATTTATCTAAATAAGTGGTTTTTAAAGGAAATCAGTCACTTTATTATTAAGTCATTTTTTCTAAAAAAATAATAATTTGACAATGTTTGCCATGATCTGTCCAGCCAGAGTGCCCTCTAGTGTCCATTTATAGAATTTACTTAATATATGCATTGTAGGGGAAATGTAATGAAAGGTGGCCACAAGCATTGTTAGTTCTTGGTTGGATTCCCAGGCTTGTGCACATCCCCGCTGGTATCCGTGATGAGTGCTCAAATGCTAGAGTGGAGAAGTCAATAAGGTATTCCTCTCTCTCTGTCTCCCTCTCTCCATCCCTCCCTCTTTTCTTCATTCCTCCCATGTCCCTTCCCCATCCCTCCTTCCCTCCTTCTCTTTTAATTCTTAGAAAACAAGAGGAAAAAATTTAATAGGAGGATTTTGCTAGATGGTATATTCTAGTCCTTGTTTATATTCTTAAAAAGTATAATTAAAAAGTCACATCTTTCTAAATATTCAGACTCCCTATTATTCAGATTTTCTTTTTGGCTTTAAAAAATGTTTTCAATATTGAGGAGAATTTTTAAAATTCCTAATGAACATAGCACTTTGTCCATAACACAAACCATGTGTAATAAGACGAATGCCCTAATGCCGTGCTCATCTGACTAATAGCTGTGCCAGAGTTGCCAAGGAGCCTGCTGTTGGAGAGCCACACAACAAAACTACGATGACAACACTGCTCCAGCATGTGCCTCTCCACAGCCATCCCCTCCGAATTCAAAGATGACATTCAGTGATGGAACTTGTTAGCACGTGTGTGTCCTGCCTGGTTCCTGAACACAGGGACATCTTACTGATACTGCTTGCATTCTTTTTGCATTAACTCATCAAAACTCAATTATCATGAAATTAAAAACAGGAAACAGTTCTCAGTGTAACAAAAGCATCTAGTATATTTAACTCTGTGCTGTGTTTCAGGAGCCCCACATTGTGTAAGTGACAAAGCATTTATTACCCAGTTTATTGTGGTATCACAGAGCGGAGAGTGCTAAATAATCAATCAGTTAATGGTCTGTGTGGCAGTTTGAGCACATCGCATCCATTGTGCTTATGCTGTTAGAAGGATGAGCTGATAACTCCAGTGCATGTTGCGTGTTTATTCAGAGCCTAATGTCCCAAACCAGGGCTGACAGAAATCTTGAAAAATGCAGCTTCAGCATTGGCAGTTTCTAAGTTGTTGAAATATTTTTTGAATAACTTTTAAGAGGCTTTGGGTACAAAAGTCCTGAAAGATAAGAGCTGGAATTACGCTTTGTATTATTTTCACTTTATCCTCTCTCTTGAACTAGATTTAGGTTTTAGAATTTTTTTTAAAAAAAAGTTTTCTAATTTGGGTTAGATTTGTACCTTAACTCCTTTATTATTTTTTAATGAAGTGCCCCAATTCTGTAAGGTGCTTATGTGCAATGTGTTTATCACATCTTTGGATATTGCTCACTATGCAGTGTGGATCTCACCTTCAGAGCGTGTTGCAAGTGAGCTTAGGTTCCTATGTGACATAAGGGGCAAGTAACTCTTAGGCGCTGGTTTGATGAGAAAATGTCAGTTATGGGTTTTAGATGAACAAGGAAGGGACAGAAAAAAAAGAGACATTCAAAATCAGATCTTTTTGAAAATGCTTCTGAATTAAAAGGTAGTAAGAAGTAGGATTCTTGTGCGAATGTCTTAAACATTTTCTTTGAATCAAGACTGACTTTTTTAGACTCTTTTGGTGGTTTGAGGTGGCCCCTTAATTTCTCTCGGTTTATTTTTAAACGAGGGTCTCCTACATAGAAGCTCTAACTCATGTTTTCTCTTCTTTCTAGGGGATAAAAGCACCGACTACGCCAATTTTTACCAGGGTTTGTGGGACTGCACAGGTGCTGTTTCTGATGAGTTATCATTTAAACGTGGTGATGTGATTTACATTCTTAGCAAGGTAAGAAGATACTTGAAATGACAACTGTAAGGGGGAATACAAAAGTGGATTTGTATGTGTTTGGATTACAGCACTGGGGAAAAATGCCAATTCGAATTCTTCTAGGTCCTTGTTAACAATCGGGAGTTCACAATAATTAATTATTTTGTCAAGTGAAATATAATCAAAATTTAAACACAATCAGATAACAGGATTCAACTTAACAGTGTGTTTACCTATCACTTTAGCCTTTGGCTCACGTCCACACACTGCCTTCTCCAGAAACAATATACTTATGTGAAAGTTAACATTGTAAGGTATTAGGTTATTTATTATGTTTTTCTTTCCTCTTCCTTTTTATTCTTCTGTGTGCTTACTCTGATTTTGTCTGCCATTCACTACTGGAAACACCGTGTTTATAGAGTAAGCTTTTCATCTTTATGTAAATACATCGGGTGTTCCGACAATTTAAGAGCAATGCTTTTCTATTCAGACAGGTTTAAGTAATTTTTTTAAGTTTAAAATAATAGTAAAGTATATTGCTATGAACCCATCTTTATATGTTAAGAAATCATGTTTCTGCCTCTTTAAGATACTGGATTATTCAAAATCTTTCCATCCTTCAGTCTTAAAGTTTCTTACTGTGATTACACTTCTGATGATGTGTGAGCTCCCTTAAACTTAACATTTTAACTTTTCCTACTGTGATATGGGGAATAAAAAAGTGTTTCCTTCAGTCTCCTTTATGAGGCTATTTTAGAAACAAATGGTATATGGAAACTACTTATAAGTGTGGTAATGTTATATAAATTATAAGTCTAGGAACTTAATATGGTTTCATGATTAGAGAAATATTTTAGACTTTTCAGGAAGAATATGATTGTTAGATGCAGAAGAGACTTGGGAAATAAGATCACTCACTGAATTTTAACACTAGTTGTCTGGTGCATAAAATCATAACAGCGAATCACAGAGCCCTTGAGTGAGGGGTCATCTGTCTATTCCTTGTGTTTACAGGTAAGGGCACCTGGTCAAGAAAGTGCCAGAGCCTGTACTTACCCAGGCACCTTGACTTCCAGACCAGGGCTTTCTGCTCTGTTTTTTTCTTGTGCTTGTACCTTTCTTCCTTCCTCCCTCCATCGCTCTCTGTTTTCCTCTCTCCTCCCTCCCTTTTCTCTCCCCTTTTTTCCACTTGTCTTTAGTTTGAAACCGTTACAAAGTACCTGTAATGTGCCAGGTCCCATTCTAAGCACCAGAAATGCAAAAGAAATAAGATATAACCATGTGTAGCCTATCGGTGGAAAATATTTAGTAAGTAAATATAGCCAACTGTGGTAATTGCTAGTTGGGGTGCCCAAACCTAAGACTTGTCTTTTATTTCTCAATCCTCTGTTCATTAGTGTGGAATTTTTTTAGAAAGACATTTTTACTTCTTAGAAGCTATAGATAACCATATCACAACTTTGGATCAAACTTATTATTGAGATGTAATTGCCTGAGTTAGGACAACATTTTTTGAATTAATTACTTAATATAGAAACCAAACTGATTAGTTTCAGTTCTGGACAAACTTCCTTGGCATCATTCCTGAGGTTTACTTAGCTCACAGTTTCTCTCACCACTTGAGCTGCAGTTGTGTATAAAATTAAAATGTTGGTTCGCTTCCACTCGGAATTTCAGATTACAGGGATAAATGGGGGATAGCCATTATGTTTCTGTGGTAAAATATCAAATCCATGAAGCCCAGGTGGATCTGTTCTTAAAGTCTCCCTTTAGAAGCAGATTCCCATCATCATGTACCATCCCTCCCGTTGCCTTTGAAATCGTTTTCTGTTAATATGAAATTATACGTGTGATCATATAGGTGCATTGTATTTCTAGGATTCCAGGGAAGGTAGTTCTGGTACTCCCAAAACTGCTTTGTGGAGATTGTAATTTTATATGTGAAACCTGACCATGGAGCCAAAGTTAGTGGTGGTCCAGCCTATGGGAAGAATATACTGCCATCTAAGGCTCCTAAATGCTAAAAAGCACATTATCAGCATTGGCTGAGTGATTAGCTGTCCATATTTGCCCGGCTGTGGTCCTAGTAGAATCCACCAGGTAAATCTTAGTGAGTGTGACGTAAAGGACACTTAGCTATCCCTTGATGAAATTTGGACAGATTTGGGGCCCCTGATGGACGTTGTGGCTGTCGGCTGTCAGGTGGCTTTGGGGTTAGTGTGTGTTTGTGAAGTCAACCTTCTCCACTTTGCTCTGGGCAAGTTCACATTGGAAACTAAATTTTTACTTGGCTTGACCTTGGCCTTTCAGTTTTTATCAAAAAATTTGGTAAATATAGACCATAAGTTAATATAATCAATTCACTTAACATATGAATGAAAATAGCAGTTTGAATACTTGGCTTTACTGTAACTTTAGAATTCAAGGCCCTGAGTAGAAGAGAGTGAAAAATTGCTCAAAAGGGCTTGTTTTTAGATCAAAGTAGAGCTGACCTTATAGATTGATAGAATTTTTAAAGTATAATTATTATAGAAATCCCTAGATTGTTACATGCCTAGAAGTTTGTTTAATCTTTCTCTAAGTTATATTTAGACCTCCTGGTGATGGAATGAAATTTTACTGGTTTAATTTATTTTTTACACCATCTAGTGGCGCAGAATGAGTGGTGCAGCTAATTGCGGCTAATTTGTACAATCAAAATGATGTCATAAATCCAACTTTAAGTCCAGCTATGGGCTATTACTTTCCTATCTCATGTCAATAAAGTATTGGCATTAATCAGGAAAATTTTTTGTCATTCTGAATTAAATGTAAAAGTTGTATACATAAGGACGAATACACGATGTTTATGGAGACATAGAAAATGTATTTTGTGAAGAAATTAACACTATAGCTTTCCTAATAATAACAGCGTTTAATAGTTTAAGGAAATATAACTTGCTTTTAGTAATTAACTGATCTATACTTTGCAGTATTTAATTATTACTGTTTGCCTTACCTTCTAGAAGTTGTCAGTTCTGAGAAACTCTTTTAAAAGGCTGCACAAGATAGTTTAAGAAAAGATGCACTTTTGATATAAATGAAGCTTAAATCATGAAATAAAGGGCATACATTATATTAAAGAGAGTTTTAATTTTGTGAATGGAATGACAGAAAAGATTTAACTAGCTTAATGATTACACTATCTTCATTAAAATTCACAATAGAAAGTTTCATTTACAAATTCAGTCTTTTTCTGCTTTTGCAAGAAAGCCTGGAGGGGATGTCAGCTGTGCTCAGTCAGCCAGGGGTCAATTTATTTATTTTAATACCTCTTTTTGGGACTTTTACAGATCTCAGCCTTTCTTTTAAAATTTTTAGTGAAAATCAAATGTTGCAGTAAAGAAAGAAGAGTGGGCAGGTGCCCGCCCTCCCCCCTTGCCTTGAACGTTTTTTCCAATGAGCAGCTGTCATGTGACCCTGGCTGCGCTAGCTCCTCCTTCACAGTGGCCCTCGGTTTCTTAGTTCTAACCTTTGAACCTCACAAGTAATAAATCTAAATAGTGCCTAAAAAGGCCAGCCAGTAGTAATGTTTTGCTTACAGTTCTTTTCATATAGGATTGCTGCTGTTTTTCATGTTAAAATAAGACACTTTATATAGACTTGAATAGTTCAGGGGAGATTTCCAAATCTCTCCCCCCACACACACACACCAAAGTGGAGCACATTATCTGAGGTGGGTAAATCTGGAATTTGTAATTTTAATAACAGCTGCATTGTTAGCGAATTAGCTCTGAAACACAAGGCCTGGTTTCGGATTAACTTCATAGGTGAAAATAATATATCTGAAATAGAAAATCTTGTATTTAATTTAGGAGTTAGGTTGTTTAAAATCATGCTAACTTCTTTTACTAGTTTGCATTTCAATTTTATTATGACCTTAAACATGGCTATATTATCACCATTAATACTATTTTTCTACAATTATGTGTGTGAAATGTTATAATTTTACTGGCAGGATCCAGGTTATATAGCTGGAGGCGTACTCTGCGGCATGCCTCTTTGGTATGCTATTCCACCTGCTGTTCTGGATTTACATCTTCCCCTAGTTTCTCTTTCAATCTGTACTCATTGGTGAATTGCTAACCACATTCCTATTCTTACTTTTAAAGCAATAAATTATTTTTAGAGACTTAATGACAGAAGAGCTATGCGTCCGCAGGAAAGAGGCATGCTACTTTGGTACTAACAGGAAAATTAAGAGAGTTAAGAATCCTGGGATATTTTATCTAGTCCAGGGCATATGTGACTTGAACTTTACAGTTTTTTTTAAAATAATTTAAGTCAAAAACAGGAAATGTAGGTTGACAGTGTTCACTAATATACAATGAAAGGACTTTTTTTAGTGCATATTGGTTGGAATTCCAGTTGTTGGCTTTTTCTGTTTGTGACTTTTTCCAAGGATTGGTGAATTGTGATTATCACCGATTGTTTCTCATTGTGAAAATGTAAAGATCCCATTACTAGAGCTTTTTTTTGGCTTCTAACCTAACAGAAAGATAAAATAAAATTAAAGTCTTGCTGAGCTCTCCTGGCAGAGGGAAATACAGGGTTACTTTTTGGCTCTTAGTTTTACCTCGGCGACCATCTGACCCATTGTGTCACAGATAGCATGGCCAACTGCTGAGGAGTAACTAGGACATCTCAATGTAGGACACGCATTGTTGGCACCAGGCTGGTTCCCAAAATGGTGTCGTATCTGACAGCCTTTTGGGGAGGAGAAGTACTGGGGGGTAATTGTACTTGTAACTGTGATTGTTTAGGTCTGGTGGCATTTGGTTCCTATGCTGTCAACACGGGGACACTGTGGTCTAGGGTACAGTGAGGCAGGAGCCCACGGCTCCCTTATATTGATACGCAGTTTAGGGACACAGCTCCATGTCAGAAGATGTCCTGGCTCCACTCGTGGGACTCCTTATCCACTTGCAAATAACGTGCTTGAGTATTTCTCTGTGTTCTTCTCTTATATGAAATGGAGGGAGCATTCCAGGAAAATGCTGACAGGTGAACGGAAAGGTCCTTACTACAAAGGCAGGCTGGCAGGCGGAGCTCCTGCAGTGGCTTGAGAGATAGAGGAGAAACCGAACGGTGGTATCCAAGGCCGGGTGAGCTCCTGCTGCAGGGCCTGTGTGATTTAACTCTATATGGAACATGCACGCATTTGCCAGAAGCAAAAACCAAAAAAGCAGCAGCAACAAAAATACCTTAAAGAAAAATGCTATGCTGATTATTTTATTTAATCCTAAATTGAAAAATCCATGCTTGCTAATACTCTCCAAGTCCCCACCCCGCAAATTAAGAACCCCCTGACTGTATACATCACCCACTTTTACTCCTTTGAGATGTCTCCCTGCTCATCCCTTTAGAGGTCGGGTTCCCTTTGGCCGAGCAGGGTAGAAAACTACTCATAATAACAAGATTGCCTTAGACTGCACTCCAGAATACTCTAGTTTTTGTTGTCCTGGTGTTTTGCTACACCAGTTAATAGGAAGGGAGAGGGAGGAAATGAAAATATTGCCTACCTACAATTTCCTGTTCTGGGAGCTCACCTGATTCATACGCTGACGTTGTGAAGCAGGCATTGTAATGTTGCAGGTGAGGAAACTGATGCTCAGTACGGTTAGTGTGTGGTGAATTGCCTGAAGAGACCACGTAGCAAGTACCTTGTTCTGGAATCAGTGCAGATCTGACCCTAAAGCTTTTTCTCCTTCTGCTTTGCTGTCTAAGTGGACCAAGACTAGGATTATCTATTTTTCTCTCTCAGCCCTGAACTCCTTGAAGTAGACAATGTGTCGTAAGTGGTTTTGTATCCCAAATACCTAACATCATGCAAATAGAGATTTCATATGTGTTATGAAAATACAGTTAACAATAAGAAATAATCCCGAACTTCTTAAAAGAATTAGAATCATAGAAGCATAGAGTTAGCACCAGCCCTTCACTTAAGAGATAAAGAAATCTCAAGGCTCAAGATAATGGAGGCAAAATAAATAAAAGACCAAAGGAAAAAGGACTACTCCTGTGGAGACCTTAAGCTTCCAACTCAGCTCTGAGCTTCTAGGCAACCAAGCTAAAAATGGGAGAGACAGAGGACTCATAATTTCTCTTAATCATAAAGGAGAGATCTAGCTAAGCTTTTCCCAGCACTGGCTACTTAAAAATGAATTTCTAGAATGTTCACATTGATGACCTGACCTGAACCACTTTACATAATACGTAAAACAGTGGCAGGTGATACCCTCAACAACAACAAAAAATGTGTAGTGAAACAACAGATTTTGTAAGGGTAATTCTGTGAGGGTCCAAATACAAGTTATATAATACTTGGACTTAATTGTAGCTGGCTTTTTGTGGAGACAACAACAAAAAGTTGTCTCTAGTGGACTTGGGGATTGCCCAAGGTTGCATACCTAGTTAGTTACAGAGCTGGAGGAGACTCTGGGTCTTCTGAGGAAATAATTGAGAGCAATAGGAAGGAGCTGAAAACCCAGCGGATGGTCCCCTTCATCTGCCACCCAGTTTCCTCGGTTGCAGGGTTCTGTCTTAACCTTGTCAATACTTAAAATAAATTCAGTTGAACTAATTTCTTGTAAGAACTGGCATTATTTGGCACAAGGTCTGCAAGAGACGGGTATCTTTCTTTCTGCCGGTGGAGTTTAAGCTCTGTAGACAAGGTATTGTGCACAGTGCTTTGGAAAACGTGGCGGGTGGCAGCCAGCCACCGGCAGGAGCGACACACTTCAGATTGCAAAGCTAAACCTACTTCACAACAAATATTTTTTTCATCACTACTAAAATTCTTCAAGTATGTCTAATATATACAAAGAAAAGGATATTCCTGTGGGAAATTATATTTGTTTAGAAAATATTTAGAATATGCAACTGGTGCATCATCGAAAATGAAGACAGTGTGTCTCATCATCCTGTATATACTAACTGAATACTCTATACACATCTTGAAGTGTGGGGCATACAGATTTGGTGTGAGACATGCCCTGATCTCAGGGAGTTTGTACTTTCTAGCTTTTTAAAATTTATTTTTATTGAATTTATTGGGGTGACTTTGGTTAATAAAATTATCTGGGTTTCAAGTGTACAATTCTATAATATATCATGTGTGTGCTGTATTGCGTGCTCACCACCCCAAGTCAAGTCTCCATCCATCACCATTTGTGTCCCCGGTACCCTGTTCTGCCTGCCCCTTTCCCTCAGGTCACCACAGTGCTGTTGTGTGCGTTTGTGAGCTTGTTTGTCTGCTAGCTTAGTCCCTTCACTGTTTCCACTCAGCCCTCCAACTTCCCTCCCCTCTGAGAGCTGTCAGTCAGTTTTCTGTATTTGTGAGTCTGTCTCTCTTTTGTTTATTAGTTTATTTTGTTCATTAGATTCCACATATGAGTAAAATCATATGGTACTTGTCTTTCTCTGACTGGCTTATTTCACTTAGCATAATACTCTCCAGGTCCATCCATGCTGTTGCAAAAGTTAAGATTTCCTTTTTTTTTATAGCCAAATAGCATTCCATTATGTAAATGTACCACAGCTTTTTAATCCACTTATCTACTGATAGGTACTTGGACTGCTTCCAAATCTTGGCTATTGTAAATAACACCGCAATGAACATAGGGTGCTTATATTTTTTTCAAATCAGTGTTTCAAGTTTCTTTGGATATATTCCCAGAAATGGAATCACTGGGTCACAAGACTGTTTAATTTTTAATATTTTGAGGTAGCTGCATAATGCTTTCCACAGTGGCTGCGCCTGTCTGCATTCCCACCCACAGTGCAGGAGGGTTCCCTTCCTCCACGTCCTCACCAGCACTTGTTGTTCATTGACTTACTGATGATGGCCATTATGGCAGGTGTGAGGTGATCATGTCTCATTGTGGTTTTAATTTTCAGTTCTCAGATGATTACTGCCGTTGGGCATCTTTTCATATGTCTATTGGCCATCTGTATATCTTCTTTGGAGAAGTATGTATTCAGGTCCTTTGCCCATTTAATTGGATTTTTTGTATCTTTGGTATTGAGTTGTATAAGTTCTTTATAAATTTTGTGTGGTAACCAACTTGTCCAATTTGTTGGCATACAGTTGTTTGTGATCTTTTCTACAGTCCTTTGTATTTCTTTGGTGTCTGTTGTTACTTCTCCTCTTTCATTTCCGATTGTATTAATTTTGGTCCTCTCTCTTTTTTTCTTGATGAGTCTGGTTAAAGGTTTGTCAATCTTGTTTATCTTTTCAGAGAACCAACTCTTAGTTTCATTGATATTCTGTATTATTTTTTTAGACTACTTCATTTACTTCTGCTCTGATCTTTATTATTTTCTTCCTTCTACTAACTTTGAGCTTTGTTGTTCTTTTTCTAGTTCCTTTAAGTGTAAAGTTAGGTTGTTTATTTGAGATTTTTCCTGTTTCCTCAGGTAGGCCTGAAATGCTATGAATTTCCCTCTTAAGGCTGCTTGACTGCTTTTTCAGTGTTCCATAATTTTGGGTTGTTTTGTTCTGATTTTCATTTGTTTCAAAGTAACGTTTGATTTTTTCCTTGATCCTATTGTTAACCCGTTCATTGTTTGGTAACACGTTATTTAGCCTTCATGGCTTTGTGTGCTTTTCAGGTGTTTCTCCTGGGCTTCATTTCTAGTTTCATAACCTTATGGCTGGAGAAGATGCTTAGTATGATTTCAGTCTTCTTAAATTTATTGAGACTTGTTTTGTGTCCTAACATGTATTTTTGTCCTAGAAAATATTCCATGTGCACTTGAAAAGAATGTATATTCTACTGCTTTGGGGTGAAATGCTCTGAAAATATCAATTAAATCCATCTGGTCTAGTATGTCATTTAAGGCCACTGTTTCTTTCTGTCTGGAACATCTATCCATTGATGTCAATGGGTGTTAAAGTCTTCAACTATCACTGTATTACTGTCTATCTCTCCCTTTATGTCCACCAAGATTTGCTTTATATATTAAGGTGCTCCTATGTTGGATGCATAAATGTTTATAAGGGATACACACGCACATGTATATGTGTATACATATATACATAATACACTCATATATTCATATATATATATATATATATGTTTGCTTCATATATAGAGTCTCTTCTTGGATTGTTCACTTTATCATTTTATAGTGTCTTTTACTATAAAGTCTTTTGTCTGAAGTCTATTTTTCAGATATAAGTATTGCTAACCCAGCTTTTTGTTTTATTTCCACTTACATAAAATATCTTTTTGCATTTTTTTACTTTTAGTCTGTGTGTATCTTTCATTCTAAGGTGGGTCTCTTGTTGACAGCATATGTGGGTCTTGTTTTCTTATCCACTGAGCTACGCTATATCTTTTGATTGGAGCATTTAAGCCATTTACTTTTAAAGTGCTATTAATAGGTATATATTTATTGCCCTTTTAGTTTTTTACTGATGTAGCTCTTTTTTTAACTCTTCTTAAAGAAGACCTTGTAATATTTCTTGTAGTACTGGTTTGGTGGTAATGGACTCCTTTTAGGTTTTTCTTGTCTGAGAAGCTCTTTACTTCTCTTTTAACTTGAAGTAGTGTTGGTTGTAGGTCCTTACTTTTCATCACTTTGAATATTTCTGGCCCAACATGTTTTTGTTAAGAAATCAGCTGACAGTCTTATGGGAGCCCCCTTTTAGGTAACTGTCTTTCTCTTGTTGCTTTTAAGATTGTCTCTTTGCCTTTAGCCTTTGCCGTTTAATTATGATGTGTCTTGGTGTGGACATCTTTGGGCTCATCTTGTTTGGGACTCTCTTTGGACTTGTGTGTCTTTTTCCTTCACCAGGTTAGGGAATTTTCCAGTCATTATTTCTTCAAATAGATTCCTGATCCCTTGCCCTCTCTCCTCTTCTTCTGGTACCCCTATGATGTGGATGCTGTTATGCTTCATGTTATCTCAAAGGCACCTTAAACTATCTTTATTTTTTTAAATGCTGTTTTTCTTTTTGCTGCTCTGATTGAGTATTTTCTGCTACCTTGTCTTCCAATACATATTTCATCCTCTGCTTCATTCAACCTACTGTTTATTCCTTCTAGTGTATTCTTATTTTTTAAATTTATGGAAATTTTCATATGAATTTCATTAGTTTCCAATATTTCTTTAAGACGCAACTCATTTTTTATGTCCCACTTCAGTATACTAGTGTATTCTTCATTTCAGATATTGTATTTTCCATTTCTGACCAGATCTTTTTTTATGGTTTGTATGTCCTTTTTCATGCTGTTGTAGTTGTCACCAAGTTCCTTGAGCACCCTTATAACCAGTTTTTTGAACTTTATATGTGATAAATTGTTTGTCTCTATTTCATTTAGCTTTTTCTCTGGAGATTTCTCCTGTTCTCTCATTTGGGGTATGTTTCTTTGTCTCACCATTTTGGCTGCCTCTTGTGGGTTTTTCTGTGTATTAGGTAGATCTGCTATGACTCTCAGCCTTGGTAGGGTGGCCTTATGTAGTAGGTGTCTTGTGGGACCCAGTGGTGCAGTCTCCTTGATCACCTGAGGATGGTGCTCCAGCAGTATCCCTTGCATAGGTTATGTGGGCCCTCCTATTGTGATTGGGTCTTCATTGCTATTGGCCCATTTGTGTGTGTACTGAACCCTGAGGCTGGCTGGCTGTGAGGATCATCCATGACCACAGTGTACGAGCTGCTGTGTGGGTGCCAACCACACAGAGCGGAATTCACCTCAGCAGGGTCTGGTGCCTGCCGAGCTCTCCCTTTGGAGATGCCCCTTGTGAAGCTAACTGGATCCTGCTCTGATGTTGTCTGAAGGTGGCCACTGTGTGTGCTGGTTCTAGGGACTCTTGGGAGTGACTCTAGTGCAGGCCAATATCAAATACTGCCTCTCACTGGCCCTGGGTAACCTACTTCAATCTACAAAGTGATCCACAGTTTGTGGCTGCCTCTGCTAGGCCTGGGTATGTGTGGGAAGGCACCAAGACTGGCTTTTACCAGCACCAGGCTTGGGGGCAGGTCAGCAAAAGTCCTGAGGCACCCCAACATTCACCTTCCCCTGCTGGCTTCAGTCATTGAAAGAGCCTCTGGCAAGTACTCAAGTTGCATGAGGTAGGTTCTTAGTGAGTTACCAGGTAGAAGTGAGTGGTGTTCAACAGATTCATACAGGTTCAAACTCGGTGCCAGTACTGGATCTAAGGCTACTCTGCAAATGTCCCAGAGTGTACAAAGTCTAGCTGTCACCTGCTGGGTGCTTGCACGCCTTTGTGGTAGGCCAGGGTCCCTTGGGAGTCAAGGTGAGACCAGAAGAGTTTATCAGGCCTGAACAGACAAAGATTTGGCCAGGTGAAGGGAAGGCTCTGCACCAGTTGGGCATGCTAGGGCAGAATGGCCCTATCCTAGAGCCACACAACTCAGTCTGTCCCAGATCTGCCCAGACCTCGGCAGGGCAGAGCCACCAGGAGTTGGGGGGTGGGGCTGCCGCAAGCCCAGAGAGAGCGGCTAGAGTATCCTGTGAGGGGGGAGGTGCCAGTCAGGTTCTCAGGAAAGTGAACCGTTCCTGAGGGATGGCATCCACTCCAAAGCCACACGGCTCAGTTACTAATGCCCCCTGAGTCAGCCCAGATCTCTACCCATCAGCCCAGGCAGCCGGCTTAGTAGAGTGCAAGCTCCACAGGCTGGGGCTGCGGGGAGCCCAAAGACCGGGGCTGTTGCTTTCCTCCTGGCTGATGCCGTCTGGAAGGGAATGCTCCACCCAAGAAAGATGGCGTCTGCGGTGCAAAGAGCGACTCAGCACAGGGACCCTTCTGCTGTCTCTTCACACAACTCTAGTCCATGCCGCACTAGACTGGCTGTAAACCAGAGTTTGTGTGTCCACCCTTTAAGAGGGTGCCTGTGTCTCCTTGGAGCCCCATCTATCCCTGGTGGGCAAAATACCTGCTTAGCCAGATGTTATGTGGGCCCCTCTTCCCAGCTCTTGTGCTCTGGCCCAGGGAGCTCTACTTGGGGTTGAGACCCCAGTCTTCTCAGGGGGGACCTTTGCAGCTGAGATACTCCTCCGGAATCTCAGCCGCCACCCAAGGGGGCGGGGCCGGCCCTTTTCGCATCCTTGGTTGTAGGACTTCTCTTCAGCTGGTCTTCAGTTGGTTATTCAGGCTGATCTGTATTTTAGCTGCAATTCCAGTTTGTCTGGGAGGAGGTGAGTATAGCTTCCACCTGGTCTGCCGCCATCTGGATTGTCCCAGTTTGTACTTTTAGTTGAAGGGACAAAACTAAGGTACATAAAATCCACAGAAGAACAAATGCTCAGCTTGAAATGAGAGATAATTCATAGGAAAATTCATGACAGATGGGTAACTCAAGTCAGGTCTTAGCCTCCAATTAGGATCCGGGTGAGGGAGGGCAGCGTTCCCTGGGGAGGAGGCACTACACACTGAGGTGGGAATGAGCGTAGCCTGGAAGATTGGACCCTCCCTGGTGAGCAGGCAAATGAGAGAAGGGTGTTGCTGGCAGGGTGGGGGAAAGCCATACTGGGGAGAAGCATGGGCGAACTAGAGGGCAGCCATCAGAGGTGGGTGTCGGCTGGTGAAACACACTGAGCACCAAGGCTGCCTTCTGCTGAGCCTGGTTGGGTCTCTCCTTGCCTGACAGACTCTATGAATCATTAACTTGAATGTCAGTTTTTTACTGTAAGGTATTGTAAATGGTGACTGGGTAGAATTTGAATTGTGTCTTGACTCTGGAACATAAACTGAAATGTGTTATAAGAGTTTTCTTGTATCAGTTTGCTTACTTGTCCTTGCACAGTGCAAGGAGAGAAAAAGATAGTAATTCTTTGAGTTAGAGTAACTCGTAGGTCACACCCTCATAGTAAATTATAAAATAAGAAGTTGATTTTCATCAGCTGCCAGAAGACTCTGTTCCAGCAGGTTCGTGAATGGGGTTCAAACCTCAGGGAGCCCCTCAGGGCCTGCTGGGGTCCGTCTCCTCGCTTAGCAGGCAGGAGACTGACCGGAGCAGTTCGTGTGCAGCCCAAGCAGTAAGACGCTGAGGTGGTGGCATTTCTGTTGTGCATTGTAAGAGTTCCTTTGAAATGAGCGATGTGTGAGGAATGGAAGGATTGTTACAAAGTTTCTGATTGGAGATACTCAAAAGGAGAAGATTGAAGAGGCAGCCTTGAGGAAAGTATTTCCATATTTTACATAATCACCTAGTGTTCATGTTGCTATGCTTTCCAATAATTGGAAGAATTGAAAACATCACAGTGAGTACTTAGAACACAGATATATGTTAGAAGAAAAGGGCCTTTCTGACACCTGCAGCTTTCAAACAGATTGTGACTAATTTCTGAAAGGGGGAGCACATCACAAAACCTTGTTAGTGTTTCAGGTTTCCGTTAAGGCAGCATTCTTTCACCACGTGGTTAGCAGAAAGTGGGTTAACATAGTTGAAAAATGAGAATCGTGCTGTTGAAAAGGATTCAAGTAGTAAATGTCGGGGCCTCATTGAAGTGTAAAATGGCACACCGACACAGACAGAGGTGCCGTGGGTGAGTAAACAGGACATAGCATTTACTGTTGAGTTGGATTGAGTCCCTGTTTCACTTATCAAAACTAGTCCTTTTTTCCTGCCTCATTATGCAATCACTGTAATTTATGGCTTACCACCTATTAGTTGAGGCCTAAAATTTTAACTACAAAATCAAACTAATAAAAGCAATTTTAATGGTGTGAAAATTGAAAGCAGGAGTTAGATCACAACTGTTCGGTGCTGCTTTCTGATTATTTTCGCCGATTACTTGGCCAGTTTGGCTTGTTTCTCCTTCCACCGCCACATCACGTTTTGCCTCGAAGCCGTCTGTTGGGCAGATACTGGGTTTTGTCCGAGTACTGTTTTTGTACAGTAAGGGTTCACCACACCTCTGGGTCCTGATAGCATTCCGACCAGAAGAGAAAGAAGCTTTGTGTTAGTAATTACCTAACATTGTCAGAAGCTGACTGCAGGCCTCTTTCTAGTGATAACAGAATAACCGCGTAATGTAGCTTTATAGCACATGATTAATAGAAAATAATTACACGTCCTACAAAGGGACGCAATATTTCTTATAAATTGACTAGAATGGTTTCCTGTAGATTAAAGGACTCTTCATTATTTTATCAGTCCTCCTGAAGTGCAGTCACTTGCCTATGTTAGCATTTCAGTTGATGGTAAGGCTGAATGGGCTGAGCAGGACCAGATGGCAGACCGTGTACCTGAGCTCTCGTGTGCCATAAAGATGACAGGATGCTTCCTAACCTCTCAGAGATTTAGATGGCAGCCCACTATGGTTTTGTCTCTTTATTTTCTGTTTATTAACATGACCAGGTTTGACGGTGGTTGCTTTTTGGATGACCCACCTGTGACTTTTAGAACAGAACTGTAATCAGTATGCGGACTGCAAGACAACACTGTATGGATTGTAGTATTTCCACTGTAAGTAATCTGTCGTTCATAATCACATTTGTTTGGGGGAAGGTGAGGAAAGGCAGACTTTCTTCTTCAGAGGCATCTTGTATGATATTGAATCTTCAGGCTGAAGTTTCCAATACTGTACTCCAAGAAGCATCTTCATTCCAATTTATAGGCTGCAAATGGTTTAATTGGGATTCATGTTGCTCAGGAGGCTCGTACAGAGGATGGTAATGATAAAAGTAACAGCTTCCGTGTTTGCAGTCTCGTCGACGTCCCTAACGGCTGCAGTGTAAATCCATAAATTTGCCTCCTAGATTTCTACCTCACTATGTTTTATCTTACCTCTTAATTCCACACAGGAGTATTATATGGAATCCTTTACGAATGTAAAGTAATAAACATTCTGGTTTTTTATTTGTGCCCTTTTCTGATTTAAACCAGTGATATTTTAGAGTACTTTTATGAGGTGTGTATTTCATATGCTTTCAATTATTTTAAATTAATTAAGTGAAGCATTTAAAATGATTTCAGTCTAAAACTTTTTTTTGCCTAGAATGTTACTTTAAGGGGATTTGTTTACAGCTGAACACACTCCTCCCTGCTGTTTCCTACTGTTTCCTGCTTCGTGACTCTTACCAGTCACTGTCGCAGAATCTCTCCTGTGCGAAGCATGTCACTGGTCGTTTGTTGAAGTGATTTGTTGGAAATCAATTTTTTAGAATTTAGATGTGAGTCAGCTTTTTGAGAACAATAATATATCCTTAATTGGGAACGCAGGTTATAATCGCAGCAGAATGTTATAAAGTAATACGAACTTCTGGTTTGTAGTTAGACTCTAAACAGTGAAACCCAGATTGCGGACTATTCTCTGAACACAGGTTTGGGTCATAAGATGCCTTCCCACTGACCGTGTTCTGGTCTGCCCTTTGGGGAATGTAGTTTCTCTGCTCCTTCCAAATCAACAGGAATCTGAGCTTGGCATTGGGCAAGAGCCCTCACACCTTACCCTGTTAACCATCCATCTGGAAATTTTACAGTGTAAGCCTTTGGCCTCTGAAAGGTTAAATACATTTGTTTTGCTAAGCATTAGGCTCTAATTGTATTCATTGCCTTAAAAATTGAAAAGGGCAGTTTTATTAGGTACCTATTAGGATATAATGGTTGTTAATCTTAGCTTTCAGTAAGTTGGTATTTTCTTGTGATAAATATATCCTACATACAGTCATCATCACTGAGTTCTGGGCATCAGACTATTTTCATTTCTTAGACAGTTTGTCCACTAAGTTCACATGGTCAGAGAATTTTTAAACTTAAAATCTTGAGTCCACTGTCTCACAGGCCGGATGTGCCCTCACTAGAAGCAGAGCTGCAGGGATGGCTCTTCTCCCCCTTTCGCTTCCGTTCTTTCAGCAAACCTAATTCTGATACGTCAGAGTTTTAAAAGGCGCATGTAGATTTTAACCCAATAATCTCTCTATTGAGAGACCACACATCAGTACGGACGTTAATGTTGCAACATTCCCATCGAAGAATTGTATGATCTCCGCCCCTCCATGGTCAACAGCGTGCTAATCAGTACGGATGTGCAGCCTGGGCTGGCATTACCGTTCCCTCCCCGTGTGCAACTCAGTGTGCATATGCACATTTCTCTGTGACTCGTGTGTTGGAAAATTGTAGGCTATTGAATTACTTCAGGGGTTGATTTAAAAAATTTATCTATATGAAAAATTAAATTTGGGCACTCCGGTGCTTTTGTAAAGTATTGCTTTTGAAAGATATTATTCTTGAAACTTGTAATTCATTTTACTTTGTTTGTCTCTCACTAAGCATGAATAAATCTGAGATAAAAATACGTTAGTCAGTCCGGCAGACAGGGGAGACCAGTCGTTCTGATGCCTGTAGCAGCGGCTGGTCTGTTGGTGGGGGCCATGGGGAAGCGGAGGGGCGCAGCCTCTCACTCTGCAGGGTGAGGGCCACAGTGACCCGAGTCACTCTTGTTTACAGCTGGATGAGTGTGTCACCTTTATAACACGAGATACTTTCACTTCCTGTTGATCTTCTGCGGGAAGGGTGAATCTAACAGCACCTTTAAGTTCCTTCTGCCCATCCTTGGTCTGTTGCCGTTTATGATCAATAAAAAGAACAATAAATGCCTTAGGGAATCTTCTCTTAAAGGAGCTCTTCTGTGAATAGTTTTATAAATAAATTTTTGTATTATTGGTGTTCTCTTATTTTCTCTAATTTATATGTTTAAAGTGGCTATACTCATATATTAGAATTTTTAAAGAAGGGGGATATCTCCACATTCTAAATAATTTTTTGTCCTATGTGTTTAAGTAGGAATTAGTAGTTTATTGTGAAAAAAAATCTATCCTTGCTAGATGATAAGCTTCTCGAAGGCAAAGAGAGCATCCTAAGGATCCTGGCTATAACCCTGTAGCCTCTACAAGGGGGGAGAGGGAGAGAGAGAGAGAGCGAGCACGAGCTTGCCAGGTTCTTGTAAGTGACTGTTTCTGTGTTTTACACCCAGTAATAAACAGGCTTTGTCTTATACATTAATTTAAATCTTTGCCTAACAGCATTTTTAAAGTGTCCAGAAACAAAAAAAAAAACATTAAAATGTTTCAATTTGCAGCTCAAGCTCTTGTAACTTTGTAAAAAGAAATAACATTTCTAAGAAGTTGCACACAAACGACATTGTACTTCCACCAGTCTAAAGGTTAATATTGCATATTGTTTTCAATTAGGAATACAATAGATATGGCTGGTGGGTAGGAGAAATGAAGGGAGCCATTGGCTTGGTGCCGAAAGCCTACATAATGGAGATGTATGATATTTGAGAGTCCTGGGTAAGTACATTTTAATCCAATATTCTGTAATGGCTCATATGTTCTCTTGGTCTCTGCCTTATGAGTCTTTGCCTTTTTAAAAGTCTTGGTATTTTTCTGATAACACAGAGATTATGCTCCCTAATCGTCATCTTTTAAAAAATCTGTTTGATATTTCAAAATAACTTCATAGAATTTACTTTCTAAGCAGATTATTAAGGGAAAGCCCCTTTGATAATTGCCAGCTGTTTTTCCAAACCTTCTCCTCTTTAGCAAAATACCACTTTTCATGGCCTTTCTGAGAAATAAAATTGACAAAAGGTTGACTAAACATTCATGTTTCCTTGGCTAAAAAATGTAATTTTTTCTAAGCAGGAAACATCCACATTTTGATTGAAGGAAACAATTATAATGCAACTTTCCCTTCTGCCTGCAGGAAAGGAATATTCTCCTGCCACTGCAAACTCTTTGGATTCAGAACCCCGGGAAGGCCCAGTGACAGCTCATAACCTTTCCTTGTTTTGTTGAGCATCGTGCATCTTCATTATTTTGTGCATTCATTATAACAGCCCTCTGATGTGAAACTAAATGAAGGATACTAATGCAAATTAGATACAAGCAGGAAAGTTATACCTGTTGCTATTTTGCAAAGAAATAATTGTAGTTTTTACTTACTCATTTGATTTGTGTAGAGAATTCAGCACTATTTTATATGTTCTACATAGTCACTGCTACTTCTTATATAAGTTGTGATTTCAATATTATTTTTTAGACTGTACTATATAATTTCATTGAAATTTAAACTGAACATGTTATGCAGGTTTTGGATAGATGCTACATAAAGAATAAGGCTTTAGTAAAACTTATAGATGATTTATCTTAGTGTTTATTTTTCACAAAATAGTAACATGGTTTCAGGAAAGAACGCTTACTAATTGGTAAATTACTTTACATTAAGTATAGCCACAGGAAAGAAGCGAGGATAGGTTGCCAGCCGCAGTGCACCGACACCGTACACGACACACACGCAGGCCAGACACACGCTTTGTGCGAAGTCCTGTATCAGTAACAGATACCCTGGTGAGACGACACGCTTGCCAACATTTTCTGCCTTGAGAAAGCCCATTCCCCACTAGCGTAACGGCATAAATACTCTCAGTGCACTCCAGACGTAAGAAGATGTGACCCAGCGTTCTCTTTCATCCTGTCTGATCACGGCTAGGCTTCTAAAGTCCCACAGCAAAACACTGCAGCTCCAGACGTGAGTCTTTTCTGCACACCTCTGAGCAACAAAGAAGACCGAGGGGCTCCGAGTGGAGTCTGCGGGAACCACAATGGGCACACACAGCAGCGGGTGTGGGAGGGCGGTGTCGACCTGGCACTGGAGGGAAGAATGTGCTCTGAGGCCTGAGCAAGATCTGCAGAATCAGATCATTACCTTTTCATGTATATTTGAAATCAAAGGCATTTTAAGTGTCTACAAAGAACCAGCCTGGCCTTAACATACATGAAAAGGTACTCCCGAATGGATAATTATTTGGAGTAGATATAATCTCCTTACATCGAATCATTGATTAGTACATACTACCTTTGTTGAACTTTTCTGATCTTTGCTTTCGTAAAGATAAAGGTCCTGATCACCCACACAAGGTGATACTGTCTGAAAACCTCCATCATGTGCACAAAACCACTCACCAGCCCCATTTTGGAGTGTGTCTGTGCCGTTGTCTCTGCAGTGTCATGGTCATGTGATTTCAGATGTCAAAGCAATGTTAAGTGTAGAGGTATGGGGTAAATTCTAGTTTATATAAATTAGACATTGTTGAATCAAAGCTTTCAGAAAGTAATTTGTGCACTCATTAATCTTGTCCTAATAGAAAGCCATTGGAATAGATTGAAATCATCTTGGGAAAAATAGGACAAGCAGAGGTGAGACTAATGGGCTGGTTTCCAAAGCCCGAGGGGCTGAAAGGCAAGAGAAGCTGTGGGTTTCCACTGAAGACATGGACTTGCCTGTGGAGTGGACACAGGTTTGGTGCTTCTGGCTGAGGGAAGGTTTTAGCCCTGGGCCAGCAGATGGCAGCAGCTTCTTGTTGCGCACCAAGCCGCTTGGAAGCCCCTCCCCCACTCAGGCCCAAACTCCCACAGAATGTAAAGCATTTAGAACATTTCTGCCTCCTTTTACAGTTAATCCAGGAGAGGGAGTCCTTCGCCAACGGATGACCAACAATTCCCAGCCGGCTGGTCTCTCTGTGAACGACAGTGCAGAAGCGAAGAGTCACTTCTGTCCAGAGCTCCTCTGGCCTTTGTTCTTTCTTAACTTGAGTCTAGGTGGGAAACAGGAAAGAAAACAACATGTGAAAGTGGAGTGACAGGAAAAATAACTGTCACTTTCAGTCTAGGACAACGTTCTGTTCCTTTGATGAGATCATTTGTTTACGACCAGGAAGAAAGTTTTCTTTACGCCCTTGATGACACACCACACACTCTTCAGGATCATAATAATATAATTAATGCGAATTTAAACAACGCAGCTTGTTAGAGAATATGCTAATTGCTATGTTCTCATTATGTTTGCTTAGCTTTTATTTGTTTTTCTATGAACAGTCAGAGAGCTAATTTTTTTCAAAGGTGATTGTAAGTCATATTTTATATAGCATTTTACTTGATTATTTGCTCGGTACTGAATTTGTACTCTGTTGCCATTAGATCTTACAATAATGTTCCACTCTGCAAATTTTTAAGGTTCAAATAAAGTTTAATTGTTTGCAAACTGTTATGATGCTAATAATTCAACAGCCTGCTGTGTTACTAATGAAATTACTTTGTTATGATTAATTTGGAAAATAGTGTGTTGATTGTAGTAATTAAGCACAACAAGGTGAAGTAAATGATTCTAATGCCATCTGGCCTCCAAAGTGAATGAAGAAATGAAATAGGGCTGTCATCTGAATTTATCCAAAGAAGTAAGGATAATATAAATGATATTCATTGCTGTACGGATTTACACTTAACCACGGCTCACTCCATTCTGTTTTTGCCACTTTGTTGCATACGACACTTTCTTTTATGAAAAAGAATGCTGATTAGATTAGCAATTGTTTTCAATATTTTATATTATTTTGTTGATTATTTTTACCTTGCACTAATTTAATTACAGATGATTACATAAAGTATTATAAAATCAGAGAGAGTCACATTTCAACCATCTGTAGGCGAAATATGTATGTGGGGTTTTGGTTTTTGCTATTAGTATGCAAACACGTTAAATATAACCTCTCGTAAAGAGTAGAGATTCCATTCAGTTGTTCCTAAAATGTTTCTGGTCGAGATTCTCTCATAGTTTTTATGCTTTTGACTTTTTCTGTACTTTCTCCAGTCTAATCTATTCCTATCACTTCATAGAGTCTGGTACCTTCCAGGGTCATGATTAAAAACAGAACCCAAACACGGGCTGTGCATTAACGATCCAGATTTGCAGTTCAGCCACTAGAAAGTCACTGACCTGAACATGCATATTGTTTAAAAGCTTAAACTTCATCAGTGAGACTGAGTGAAGCATTGTGAAAATTTTTAAATCAAGGGAAGTGCTACTAAACTTCAGGTAAGTCCATCGTTTGCATCTCAGTTGTTGAATGGGATCATAGACACAAACGACAAGGATCCCTGGTACTTCTCTGGAGTTCCGTAGATTGAAGACTGTGGAAAAGCCACCCATATGCTAAAGAAGGAGGTGTGGTGGGGATTATAACGTGATTAATCCATAGAAAGTACAGCTTCACTCAAAACAGAAGGAATATAATTAATATATAACATAAAAACATTTGTCACATGGCCTAGGGTGTTAGTATAATACTACCAAGAGGTGGGTTGGGTTGGCTTGTTGGCTCATCCGGGTAACTGGACCCGGTGAGCTTGGGAGTGACAAAGTGGCAGTTAGCCTTCAGGTGTTTCCTCCCTTCCTCTCCGAATCATTCGGGATTGACACTCTTTCTGAGAAGGCCCCAGGCCATCAGGCAGCCTGGGGCAAGCAATCGAGTTTCCCTGCCTGCACATCCCAGTCACTGCTGTCCCATATGCCACCTGGCCAACAGCAGGTGGTTCCCACCTGGGAAGCATCTAGCTGTCACCTCAGATAGAAAAGGTGGAAGTTTCACAGTTGTTGTCTAATTCAACTTTTGCCTTTTTTTAAACTTTACTCTCTGTTTCTTTAAAGCTGTATGATTGTGTTAAGTTGAAATCTTTGAGTGCCCTGGATGACAGGCACCGTTAAGTACAAAAGGTAGCCATGGTCACACCAGCACTCAGCTTAGGTGTGTAACATGGGAAGAGGGGCAGGAGGCTGAGCACGCCAGACACCTGTGACTGTGAAGTCGCCCCAGAAGCCTGTCTCTAAAGTGCTTTTCTTGGTGTTGGGTCCTTGGAAGGTTTCCCTCATTTTCTCTTCTCACTGTTGCTGCTCAGAGACATGATACAGAACAGCACTTGTCTGCTTTATATTTATTGTCCTCAACTTTGTCATAGAAAAAAGTATCACTCCTGCTAGAATAGAAGCAGGGACTGTTGGGCAGTTTGAACAGAAGTTTGCCTCTTGTTTGAAGAAAGGGTCACACAGGTACTGTCAAAAGAGAAAATGAAGGGCACCGATGCATACCGAGTAGGAGGGACTGCTTCAGAGAAGGAGAAAGTTCCAACAAATCAGCAGGTTCTCATACACAGCCTCCCCTTCCCCGGTCCCATGGGAGTCCATTTAGAAAACGCTGTGTCAAAATGACCATAACAGTTTAAATAAGCCTAGTAATAGCAATGGCCAGCATTAACTGTTCACTACTTTCATGCTGTGCACTTTTCATTCAGTTGCCCAACAGCCCTGTGAGATAAGTTCTGTTGTTTCTTCCTGTTTTCCTGATTAGGAAACAGGGTGGGAGATTAGTGATTTATCCCAAAGCCCAGGAGCAGCAGGATACCCAGCCTCCTTCCCTTAAATTCAGCAGCACTCAGCTTCCCAGCACTAAGCTGAATTCAAACCAAATACTTAATTCTATTCTTTCGGCATAATAGGCACTCAATAAAAGCTTACTGGCCATTCAGATAAAATAGCCCGAAGCACATGAAAAGTTCAAGTGCAGACTAGCAGTCAGCTTTGCTTCCATGGTTAAAGCACACCTTGGTGACTTTTGAATCCAAAGCAGCTAATGATTCACACAGAGAAGAAACTTTTCATGCAGGAAGATATCTACCCACTGAACTTCCAGTCTGGCTGAAAAGAGGAAGTCCGTCAAAGGAGCAGAGTCAAGAGAGGACACCGGGGCAAAGGGATCCTTTCCAAGGGACCTTTTCCTGTCTTCTCCACCTCCTCAAAAGTCAGGTCCAAGGACAGCTAGGGAAGGCTTGGAGAGGATGTGAAAGCTGGCTGCGTCTCTCAAATAGTTTTCAATTACATAGCTTTCCCCCCAGTTTAAAAGATTATTATTAAACTATTCAGGCCTTACAGTCAGTGAGCAAACTTCATTATAAAACTTGTATAATTTTGTAACCAAGTGATGGCAATGACTTTTACTTATTAAGATAGGAAATCATTTAAGGAGAACTTTTCATTGGATTACTCAGCATTTAAACACGTGGTCTTATTCCTTGGGCACCTACATGGTGTATTGTACAGGGTTTAAAAGCTATTGTCCATAACAAAAGTCTTCTATTGTATTTTTTGAACAAATCTTTTTTTCCATCTTTTTTTCACTGAGTGATTGGAGGCTGGCAGGGGTGGGGAGAATAGGAGGTAAGTAAGGACTAACATTCATTCTAAGGCTCTGGAATTTTGCCAGAGGAGGAGAAAGAGTGAACCCTCTCATGGTCAAAAGTGCACGCTGAAGTGTCGTCTGTCTCAGAGCCCAAACGAAGAGGGGGTGCATACAGAAGGTCAATTTCCAAGGAGTATTCCATTCTGTGTCATACTTTGAAATGTTTCTTTGCCTGGTACTCACAGTGCCATGCTTCCGAAGGACAGGGAGCAAATGGCTCTGCACTGCTTGGGTCCCCAGCTGCCCACCAAGTAGGTCTCGGTGGTGTGCAGAGACCTGCCCCATCCAGGTGGACAGACGACTCGTTCCCAATCCCCGGTTCAAGTGCTTGTGGGCCGTGGAGCCCACACTCCCTGCTTTCATCTCCTTCCTCCACCTTCCTCCTCCTCGGCCTTCCCCAAGAGCTAAGTCATATGAGGTGTGAGACATAAAACTCTGTCACTCTATAGAGTTACCCATATCAGTCATGCTCTCCGCTTTCTGGGACACCAGCAAAAGCCAGGCGTGTCGCAGGGTTGCCTGGTTCTGTGCGTCCGAGTCGAAGAATCACGGTGTGGCTATCTTGCGAGTGCACGCTCTTTTCTGTCTGTTGCTTCGCTTCAGTTGGTCAGCATATTTGCTTTATTCTTTATTATCGTGTCAGGGCTTGCTATTTTTCTTCCTATCTAATTAAATGATTCCATTCTGAATAATTACGTTTAAGTGCCAACAGTGTGCTAGGGGCATTTCAAACAGAATTCGACATAGTCTTTCCTAAGCAGACTCAGAGTCTAAATAAAACAGACAGGACATTAACTCAGGGAAGGAGAACAGCCCCAGGAAGCTTACCTTGGTGCAATTCTTAGCAAGTTTAATCAGGACCAGTGTGCTGAAACATAATAGAAAAGGTTCTCCAATTCTGTTACACCTGAATCTAGCAGACTAGCTTGAAACAAATTAGGGACCCTTTCTTACATGTATTTGAACATATGGAGAGGAAGAGAGGGTTTCAGTGTTGCTTCCGATAAAAGAATTGATTTGGGGAACATTTCTGAAATGCTTATAGCTACTGAGGGGAACCTCAAGTGTCAGGGGAACCAAATTGCTGTGTGTGTAAATAATGTGAACATCCTTTGCAGAGTTGCTGCCCACTATGGTAAAGCATAATTCTGGAAGCTGAGGCTCACCCCTAGCCCTTTAGGGCTCTTTTCCTTCAGTTGAGGACAGAGTCGTACCAGGGGTTCTCGGCCCAGAGTGGGTGGGAGAAAGACCACTGGGCCGGAAGTCATTACAGTTCTAATTTCAGCTCTCTGCCTTATTGTGCCTGCCCCAGAAAGTTTCCTTGTCTGCAAAATACCGGCTGTGCCTGTTCTCTCTACCTCCAAGGGTACAGATAGGCTCAAGTGAGAGTGTATGTGGAGGTGACTTGTAAAATCAGTGAGAATGTTAAATATGGCTTTCCAGAATCAGAAGGTATGAGAACCAAAATGAAACAATGGGTCAAAATCAAAATTTCTCCTTCACACCAGAAGCAAGCAAGGGAGAAAAAAATTAATACTCAGTACTAGCTGTAATACTGCTTAGAATAATGTTAGCTGTTGGTTTGGTTATTTTATAACAAGAATTGATTGGAGTTATCCTAGAGTAGTTTGGGATTAAATTCTCCTATGATCTTAAATACAGTTTTGAATGAAGCCATTGGTTTCCAAGTTATGATCATTTCTGTTCATAGAGGTTTCAATAACATGTTATTTCTATCTGTAAGATTTCAACAAACTTTGACATTTAAATGCATCAGTCTGAATAATAGACTTCAGGTATATGTTGTCCATACTTGGTTGGACTTAGCAGAGACTTTTTTTTTTTTGGAATGAATACCCTGAGGAAAAAGTTTGTACAGATTTCCTTTGGTCAATATCTACTCCCTTTATGAACTGTTTCTTCCAGATGGGTATCTGTGATTGTTTGCATGTGAATACCGATTTTGTAGTTAAACATTTTCTTCAGAATCCTGTCCAGGACAGAGACAATTTTATCTCAGTTTGTAGTTTGTAAAAATATGGGACTAGAGATAAGGGTGAACCAGACATCATTACATGTAACCTTAACACTTTAATGTTATAACTTTAGGCAAAGCTAATAAAAAATGCAAAGAACCCTTAAATAATTTAAATTATCTAAAAGATTGAGCATATTCCTTCAAATAATAATGATTTCATGATCTGATTTTTTAAAATTCATTTCTCATGTATTAAATAACTTAGAAGTATAGATATCAAAGTAAGTTTGAGTTTATTTAAGATTATTAAAGATATTTGTTATAGCATCATTGAAGATTCCATTTTTAGCCTAGCAATTATAATCTATAATGTTATGCAGCATATAATTCCAGTAACATATCTGATAATATTATTATAGGCTAGAGTTAACTTTTAGCACTTCTCTTTAGAATAGTGCTCTGTAAGGTGATTGTTTTACTATTTGGGGCCATTAATCCATCAATTATGCTTTTATATTATTTCCTAAACTAACATAAAAGCTTCTCTTGCCATCTTTTACTCTACGGGGAAATTATTACTTTCATAATGTATTTTCATTACTATTTTGGTAAAGGAACATAGTTGAGAATGCAATAAACCATAGTGACTGTGATTAAAGTAAAACTCAGTCTATTCCTAAAACTTTCCCCCCTCTTCCTACACGATTACAGTCGAGAATTTTGACTTCCTCTGGTGCTGTGGTTTATAGCAATGAATACTCTATATTGATTACTACTTAATTCTAATGGAAGCATACAAAGGCTGAAAACTCATTATAGCTTAGCCTTCAGTACCTTAATTTTTAAACAGCTTTTAAATTTTAAAAATTGATATAATTGCCCTGAATGTGCTTCTGTTATTGGATCCATGTTATGCTATAAAATTATTCTCATTTCATATCTTTTCTAAAGATTATTTTGTTCACTTATTTTTCCTGACACTTCATTGCTATTTTTGCATAACTGAAAATCTGTCATTCCCATTTCAGCTCAGTTCGGAATACAAAAACCATGTCAGAGCAACACGTTAAAGATCAGTATAGACGCAGAAAACGATTCATGGGAGAGCCATGTAGGGTGTTTACATTTCATCAACTTATTCAGGTGTGTGATTTTGATCCATGAATCTGGTTTGAGACTGCTTAAGAGAAGTGTTTTTCTGTAAGCGAGGTTTTTCTCTTTCAAGATATATTGAAATCTAAAATAAATACTTTCATCTAAATCTAAAATAAAAACTTTCATCTAAAATAAATACTTTTTTAAAGAAAAAGGTGAGATAAGAGCTTCCCTAATACTATGCTATAATTTATTCTTAGTCAAAAACAGATTACTGTTTATACAGTAGGTATTAAAATCTAGTTATAGTCATTAAAGGTGGTCTCTGGTGCTGTGTATTAAGATACTCAATATAAGATTTATTTTCAAGCTATTTTGGGGCCATGAGGGAAGGTGTTTTCCCTATGAAGGGAACTCTGTATTTTACTTCATTATTTGTAGGTTTTTGTTTTTGTTTTTGAATATATAACAGAGGAGGAGAAAACAGAGCTGGTTGTTTCTTTGAATCCTGATACAGTATGTCTTCTTAATGAACTGGCTGCTGTGCCCAGAAAACAGCTCCCTGCAAATAAACATGCTAGAAGTGATTTAGCCACAATGTCCAGACTGTGTAAACATCTAATTATTACAATAAAATTGTCAATAACTTTACATTACTGCTCCCTCTTCAAACGTTAACCAACTTTTCCTGGCTTGATAAAACAGCATAAATTGTATTTTTATGTGTGGATGTTTTTGTTTTCATTACACTTCTTCCTGCACTCTAGACAAAAGCCCCTAAGCCTTAACGCCCTGAGTTATTTCTGGGCGAGGAAAACTCCTACAGTTGTTTATAAATGCCATGTGCGGCGCGTCCTTTCACAGGGAGATGGCCCCGGAGCCTTCACAATCTGATCTTTAGTCACGGCATTAAAAAAAAAAAAAGCGCCTCTGAGCTGGGATTGTAGTCACTGCAGCTTTAAGAGAGACACAAAGAATTAAAGCCTTTTATAATCCACCATTAGAATGGGAACTTAAGTTACATTAGAAGCAAAAGATAAAATGGTAAAATGCAATCACTGCCTTTAACAAAGATTACATCCAGTTTTCAGAATTATGATATCATGTTGAACGTAATTGTAGAATAACCCCCCAACACCCCGTATTTCTTGTATAACTGGTACATGAACATTAGAAAAGCAGAGTGATACTGAATTCTAATGAGGTCTGGCCTATATGCTCTGCGAAGAGAAGAATGAGGATCATTCATTTGTATTCTACAAAGCACTCAGAAATCCACGCGCATCCCTGTGGCTTCAGTGCGTGGTGCTGATCATCTGTTCCTACAGGAGGGGGGGCACTGGGGGCAGGGGAGTCACTGCTTCCAACGCATCTGAGCCGAGGAAAACAGTTAACCACTTTCCTGCTAGCCGTTGCTTCCTAATGACTATTTAATATGGTTGTCTATGTGTGCATTTGCTTTACCTGTTCTCTTCCCGGGTCTTCGAAACTGTGCCGCTTGGGTCCGTGGCCACGCACCTCTGTAAAAGGCAAACAAAGACAACAGGGTGAGATTCAGTGCAGTGGATGTGGGTTCTCCATCCTCACTAAACATGTCGCTTTTAAGTAAACAATGAGATGACACTGAAGTATTTGTTCATTTTTAAAAAATCTGAAAAATGCTCCATTTGATCTGATATTGGCTGTTCAGGAAAAAAACTGCATCCATTTGTGTGTCTTGCTGACATTCCGAGGAAATAGCCCATTTTGGAAAGTTATATTTAGCAAAATCAAGGAATGAAAGATTTTAGCAAATTGCCACGTAAAATGATCTGCACAAAAAGGCATTGGGGAAGTGAGCGAAGGCCTGTGCCAAACAGATGGCACCCCCTGCTGTGTTTTTGATTGAAAAAGAAAGGTAACATTTGCAGCCACGTCAAAGAGACAGTGATCAGCTAAACAAATTGGTCTCCGAAGTACCCCATCGCTGGAGCAAACCCCGCTGCAGGGTACAAGTGAGGCTGTATTTCAAAATAATGCTATGTTTGCGTCTTTCCTAAGTGAGGGGAGATGTCCCCTTTTCATGCAGCAAAGGGAAGACGAGGTCTTTGTTGAAGTCAACCAGGCTATTATCTGCCGAATAAGCACTAGAGTGCCGTAGCACAAGAGCCTGTTTTCCGTGCTCGCCACCCAGGCCCGCAGATGGTACCTGGGAGGACCCCAGCAGCTTTCTGCCTGTTGTTTGCTCCCCTGTGTCAGGTCTCCCGGTGGACAGGGAAGAAACTGCTATGTAGCTTACGAGAAAACAAAACCCCAAACCAAAACACACACAGAAACCAGGCCAAATCGTCACAAAGGCACAATCGGAGGAGGAGGGACAGGAGGAGGTGACCAGGACACCTCTCCTTGCACTTGAATTCAATTCCAACAGACAAACATCAGACACGGCAAAGAGTGTGTCAGTGTGCGAGTATGAATGCCTGTGAGGGAGGGGGAGGGGTGGAGTTTTTTTGTGGGGTTTTTTTTTTTTTGGCTCATCTCAGCTGGCAGCCTTATTCCGCTTCAGTAAAGACAAGGTACAGAAATGTCCTTTGGGTGACATTCAAAACTCGATATAAATCCTCCGCTTTATGAGACTGCAGCGCAATAAATTACTTAGCCTAATTGTAGATGTAATGAATTACCATAATTAGTCATGGGCTACATTAAATTAATCAGCATGGTACATTATTTTGCTAAATTACATCTTTGCCTTCCAAAGCCACCAGTGCAGCAATCAGTGCTTTTTGCGAGAGGGGAATGATGCTATAATGAGAAGGCTTTCTGCTCCTAGGACGGTGACAGGATATGAATTTTGATGGGAGCCAGGACGGTTTGGAAACACTGGAGTTTCCACTTGTGCCTATAGTGTCTTTGGTTGTTAATGATTCCCCAGTCCTCCTGCAGGGAGCAGTGGGCTGTGTCTGGCCAAGGTTGTGGAAGATTCCCCTCACAGGGGAAGAAAAACACTTAGATGGTGCTTTAAGGCAAATAATATAGCTGATACAACAAGTCACAAAGCAGTGGGGTGGCAGAAAGATAATGTCTTTGAAAATATTAATAGATTTAGAATGTTCTTTTACATTGGTTGACGAGATTGATAGTTACCAGGTATTTTTTATGATGATTATTATTATTCATAACACTTGGATCCAAGATAAAGCCTGTAGCTATTCTTGTTTTTTACTTAAACCTCCAGCTGTTCAAAACCTCGCTTTGGTTTCACTGTGGGTGATCTGGAGGCAACCCACAGATGAGCTAAATATTATTCACTACTCAGGAAAATGCCGGGCAGCTCACAGACCCGTAGTTCTGGGTATAGGTGCCTGCTTTTGTGAAGGGTTTCTCCCCACCCCTTACAGTGGAGCTGGGGGGACATTCTGTCAGGCAAACCATAGAAAGTAAGAGTTATTTCACTGTGTTAACTCTCGGTGTGGAATATCTTTGTAAACTCCACTCTTTGGAACAACAGTGTTCGTTCTCAAACCCAGTTGCCCGGTCCTTTACCTTCATGGGCTGTTTATGAAAGACAGTTTCTGCAATGTGATTATCTTGATTGCAGAACAAGTTCTTTGGGGTTTTTATAATATTTTCAAGACTCCCTTGGTCTATTTTAAGAGACAAACTGTCACCTACCTGCTCATCTGAAGGAGGGAAATTCAAGTAGGGCTCTAGGACATCGTTGGTGCTTTTGTTTATGCACTTGTCTGCTTACACCGAGGGAAAACGAGCTATCAACCAATTTGGAAGCAGTATTAGAACAGAATGATACAGAGAATGGCTATGATATGCACACAATCTTTAAATAGTGGAAGTGAATTAAAACCTAATATCCAGAGAAGTCTACAAATAAAGCTTGGTCACAGCTGTAGAAAAATGCATAGGGATGCAGAAAAGCCCTGTATTGTAATTTGTGTTTTTGTCCTGTTGGGAACCCATTTAATTAGTGCAAGAAGGTATTGAATTTTAGCTTATCATGCATATTGTTTTCCAGCTGTACTGAAGATTGCCAAGTTTCTAATGGCCTGACCCTGTTCTGTAAATCAGCAGTAAATGCGGCATTTACACTGAGCAAAGGCAAAGGGCTCATTCTGTTGGGTTTGCGCTGTCACAGGAACCTGGGCGAAGGGATTAATGGGCTGATGTTAAACATCTGTCCCCTGTCTTTGGGGGGACGTAAACACACAAAGAGGGAATCTAATGCCATCTACTAAAAGATCTTCAATGAGAGGAAGCCCTTGCTAACATTCCCACCCAGTGGCACCTCAGACACATTGCCTCTTTATGCTAAAACCCCACAGCACTAAGGGCCCTATAAATAGTCTCCACGTGACAGCTCAGAGAAGAAGAGCCGTCTCCTCCCGACATTAGTTGTGCTAAAAGATTCATCATTACCTGCAGTCATGAAATAAATCTCTGATACTTACAACTATAATATCCATGCTCTACGTTTTATTGCAGATATAGGTAGACAGTCATTATTTCTGACACTTTCTCAGCATTACAAGGAGGACTCCAGGGGAAAAACTAGTGTACAGTGTTACGGAAATAGATGGATATAACAACATGGAAGCTGGTTACTTTACTGAGCCATTGAAACCAAGACAATATTCCCTTAATGATATTAAACAATCACATAGATTCCAAATTCGGTGTAAGGCTGATCTAGAAACAAGCTCAGTTATCTACAAATTAAGTCACTGAGAGGGAAATTTATTGTTTTACATCGCATGGTAGTTGAGACAAAATATATTCCTGAGTGAGAATGGATTTTTTAAGCATTAAAGTTTATTATTTGGGGGACATTAAAACGAGACAATGGTCAACAGCGATCACTTTACAGCACTTGTGGGACGTCAGGACTCGGCGCGTTAAGAAGCCTCTTGTGAAGAGGTCGGAGTGGTTACTGTACAGTGGATGTTAGTGTCACATAAATTGCAGTAACATGATCTCTCACACAGGAGAAGTGTTAAAATTGTCTTTGGCCACGAGCTGTTTAAGAGAGAGGCCCCCGAATGCCGTTTTTGAGCCCAAGTGAGTTATGAAATCCTGGAAGAGCCCCTCCTTACCCAGAAGGCACTGCTTCTGGCGGCCGCGGTCTACTTTTCTAACCCCTGACTTAACAGCGAGCGCAGGATTACCATTTTTTGCTTGTTTGTTTGTTTCATCGTATGTCCCTGGGTTCTCTCCAGTTCGATGATGATGTTAGGAGACAAGAGGCTAAAACGACAGTGTGGCACTGCTTTGTGAGGATGGGGTTTGCCTCACCTGGGAGCTCTGTGTATTTTGACGTGGGGTGATTGGGGCAAGCGCTGACTTCTTGGGCAGGATGTCATGGGACCCTCCAGTCGCTAACTCGACACGTGTTCTAGCAGCCCTGGAAGGCTGTCCCGTACACCTGGGGAGCACCCGCTGCCACCGACCAGTCCCTGGATCACTGAACTCAGCTAGTAGGAGCCACTTGGGGAAAGCGTCATCAATTCAGAAGGAATCTGTGTGTTTGCCTATGTAAAGCCGCGATAATTATTGGTAGACTCTGCATAACAAATGTAATTTCAATAGACTCTTTTTCTAAATCAAAAACTATTGCTTCTGTGTAATGAGTATTCTTGTTTTTTGAAAGTGTATTTTTAATGTTTTTATTCTAAGAACATTAAGAACATCAAACAAAAGATTGTCCAACTACTACTCTGTAATGCTAATGAATACGCAGAGCTCTTCACCTCTGTGGGACCGAGCAGAGCAGGACTGTGCAAGCTGATTGTCAGAGATTTTCAACTCCAGGCTCAGTGAGGCAGTATTGAAATTTTGTAGTTACGGAAGAGTTTGTTTGGCGTTAAAGAAAAGTAGCAAGGTATTGTCCAAACATTTTTTCTTCACAGCTTAATATCCATAACATTAGATAACACTGTGTTCCTTATGTTGAAATGATGTTGAAACTTCATTTCAACATTTAGGCTTCTGAATAAAATTAAAAACATGACTTGGTCTTCTGATTGCATACAAATAGATGGTTGGCAATTGGTCCAATGAGTTCCAATTGGTCATGGTACACAGAATCGTTTTAGTGTTTCCAGGCAAATTCTACAGAGATGGAATTGAGTAGAAAAAAACCAAACCTGAGACCTTTAATTCCTTGCCTTACCAACTGGTTTCCATGGCTTTCACAGCCTGAAAGGTATTACCAGCACATGGCCTAGTAGTTGGGACCATCATTGTTGATGAAGTTTGTTTGTCTGTTTGTTTGTTTTTCCACCATCATGGATGGAACAGCTTAGGAAAAGTGAAGATCCACACATAATTTCTCCATCTGACATTGCATCACCGACCTCGGGCCTCTCCATGGTGTTGCTTCTTTATATCGGGAGAGAAGCAATTAAAAAGCACCTGCTAATGTATCTTGGATGCTTGTTTCCTATTTTCTAAAAGCAGGTTGGCTGTTTTGCCCTTGAACCTTAAGAAACGTTGCTGATTGGCTCTTTGTTATTTTTTTAATAATATATGGCATGTATCCAAGTAAGGATTCGGATGACCTCGACAATAAAATGTGATTCTTGGCTGCAAGGTCTATTGGGGGATGGCAGACTGCCAGCCACTCATACATCATTTACAGGTGGCTGTTTCTGACAGGCCAGTGTTAGTTATTGCAAATGAATGACAGTCCCTATAAGTCAGCCGCAAGCCTCACTCTGCTGGCCCAGGGATTCCCAGGTCCCCTGGCCCCTTCACCACACGTGCTCCTCCTTCTCGAAGACCCACTTTTGAGGACCCTCTCGTGCATGCCACAGCCTGCCCAGGCTCATCAGAATGTGGAGGTACCTCGTATGTGATTGACGATAATTAGGTTTCCACTGCCTCCTGATGCAGAAATACACACCATTACAGCACGGCCAATTCTGCTCCTGCAATCTTGCCGCTGAAAGGGTATCGATTCACTCTTCACATTTTTAAAAGGTCATGGCAATAATTCCATCCCAACTGTGCTAAGTGAAAATAGTTGGGAGAAATAATATGGTTGCGTCTTAGTTCCATTGTAATTGAAAGCCACAATGGCTTGTTTTTTTTTAGTATATTTTAATTACATGTGTCTCTTTGCCCCCTCCTACCCTGATGAAGTGTTTGTCAAGTTACAAAGCAGGTGGCCCTCTGTGGTAATGGTTTCTGATTTGGGGGCAAAGACGCCTTGGTTTTTGTTTTCCTGTGGTGTAAGGCAAGGCCTAATCAAACACACAGCCTTATTAATTTAAGAATTAAAAAGAGAAGACTTGAACCTTTTTTCTGGTACTGTCATCAGGCCTGCCTGTTTGAATGAGATTAGAATATATTGGCTTTGGTGAACAGGATGCACAATTTGCTTACTTGCTGCAAAATTTTACTGTGGCTAAACAGCCCTTTCCGGGTTAACTGAAAAATACGATTCTCACGAGCCATCAGACCATAATAAACCGAGTTCATTATGAGAGCGCGTAGCTCCTGTAGTGTAACCGCCCTAGCAGGTGATGGAAACTAGGAATGATAAAGCACAAATGGCCGGAATACTCAGAGTGCGGTCTGAGATTTTTTTCCTACATACTCATCTTTTCCGAGGTAAAAGAGCTTTAAAGTGCTTGTATTTCGTGTTTTGTGGAAGTGGGTGCTCCAGTTTTATGCTCTGAGCCACTCTGTCGATCTCTCCCAGTTAGAGGAAAAAAAAGTCTCAGCTGTTTCTAGTTTCAAAAATGAGCCCGTCATTGTACTTGCAAACTAAGGGGCATATTCTCATCCAGAGCACGGGGACTTACGCACATAATTACCATTAATGCTAATGGCATTTATGTCTGTACAGCCCCACACATCAAGATGAGAATGTATTTCCACGTCTTCCCGCTGAGAAAGTCCATTTAATATCATTCATTTTACAACTTATTTTTTAAGTTGATGTCCACGTTCTGTCATGGCAAACATATGCCCAGTGAAAAGCAAATGTGGGAAATACTGGGAAGAGATGTGATTGTTGTTCCAGTCGATGAAGTATCGCCAAATTCAAATCCATTCCTGCTTTTGAAACCTAGCGCTCTCTTCGGCTTTGAGACTGCTGGCACACTTTCCATCGTGTTGTGAATTTGTCAGCCTAATGGGACATTTTGTAGATGTTTTCCTTTTTAAGTGCTTTAACAGGAGTAGGCATTCCATTGATCCAAAAACCCAGCTCTGTGTTTCATTTCTTGGATGAGAATCATACATTTAATGTCTTAGGAATGAAGTGGTGGGTGCTGCTCTTTAACTCTTCAAGGGAAGGAAGTTCACTCCCTGCTGAACTCTGCTCTCCGTGGCCTCTAGGACCATCCGGGAGGAGGGCACGGTCTGCAGCTGGAAACAGCAGTGGTCGTCAGAATCTGAGGTAGCTCCATCTCCTCATTGATTCTGTGATTGTCTTTATGCATCAGATCCAATAGCCTATTGAAAGGCATCTTCATGTCTATGCTGGCCAAGCAGATTCAGTTCCAGGTCTTGATTTATCTCCTCTGGGATTCTGAGCATCAAAGGAAAAGAATGGATCTGTCTTACCTGTCCAATCTCTGACACCCTTGTCTTTGAGCCAAACCCAAAGCAAAGGGTTCCGTGTCTACAGCACAGAAATAAGAAGGGGACAGGCACGCAGAAGTCCTTCCTGAGAGGGCTCTTCAGGCCTCCTACCTGGGTATACGGCCTCCTCTGCAGGAAAGAGAAGAGCTTCACAATGGATCTCAGGCGGCTGCTCCAAGGATCGAGGTCACTTCTTGGTGAGCCAAAGATAGCCGACCGGGCCCAGCTGGGTGACCTCAGGCGAGACACTGGCCCTCTCTGAGCTTGTTTTCCTCATTAGTAAGACGGAGCAGGACGAACACTATTTTACCACCTTGAAATCCTATAACCAGTGCTGCATTGTATTAGGCTTTTGTAAATATCAAGATTATGGTGAATGGTGATTAATAACCAGAGGAAACACTAGTCTCCGAGGGGGACCGGTGAGACTCCAGAATATTGGATGCCTTGACCCAATACACAGATGATGCAGAATCGATACAGTTCCAGAGCCTAATTCCCAAGTCCACACCCCCTTCCTGATAGGAGATTGCTTTGCCTTCAACTTGGTGACTTGACTGTTATTATCCGGCCTGCTAGAACTGCTTTCGGTGACCCTGACGTTAAATCCCCAGGGACAGAGCGCAGAGGGAGTGGAAACTGTCCCAACTCTACCGACTCTCCTGGCACAACCAAACTGGCAGGCAGTACTGCTTCATCTTGCCAACCACCAACACATTCTGGGTTTTTCCATGTAAGGTCACCCTTTCCTGAACCACAGAGCCCTTTGGCCCCACGGACACTGGGGCCCAATTCCCTTGATTCTAGGAATGTTCTGTTTTCTCTCTGTGCCCGGAAGACATGCTCACACCCCTTCCACTCCATGTACATTACAGGGTTTTTTTTTAAAAGTATATTTTATTACTTATGCTATTACAGTTTTCCCAATTTTCTCCCTTTATTCCCCTCTGCCCCGCACCCCCTCCCAGCTGCATTCCCCCCCTTAGTTCATGTCCATGGGTTGTACATATAAGTTCTTTGTGTTCTCTGTTTCCTATATCATTTTTGACCTCTCCCTGTGTATTTTATGTCTACCAGTTACACTTCTTCTTCCCTGTACTTTCCCCTCCTATTCCTCCCTTCCCCACTGATATCCCTCCATGTGATCTCCATTTCTCCGATTCTGTTCCTGTTCTAGTTGTTTGCTTAGTCTTTGTTTTCATTGTTTTTCTTTTTCTTTTTTTAGGTTCATTTGTTGATAGTTGTGAGTTCGTTGTCATTTTACTGTTCATATTTTTTATTTTCTTCTTTTTCTTAGATAAGTCCCTTCAACATTTTATATAATAACGGCTTGATCATGATGCACTCCTTTAACTTGACCTTATCTGGGAAGCACTTTATCTGCCCTTCCATTCTAAATGATAGCTTTGCTGGATAGAGTCATCTTGGATGTAGGTCCTTGCCTTTCATGACTTTGAATACTTCTTTCTAGCCCCTTCTTGCCTGCAAGGTTTCTTTTGAGAAATCAGCTGGTAGTCTAACGGGCACTCCTTTGTAGATAACTCTCTCCTTTCCTCTCGCTGCTTTTAAGATTTTCTCTTTAGGTTTAATGTTGGGTAACTTAATGATGATGTGCCTTGGTGTGTTCCTCTTTGGGTCCCACTTCTTTGGGACTCTCTGGGCTTCCTGGACTTCCTAGAAATCTATTTCCTTCACCAAATCGGGGAGGCTTTCCTTCATTATTTGTTGAAATAAGTTTTCAATTTCTTGCTGTTGTTCTTCTCTTTCTGGCACCCCTATAATTCAGATATTGGAACATTTAAAGTTGTCCCAGAGACTCCTAAGTCTCTCTTCATTTTTTTGAATTCTTGTTTCTTCATTCTGTTTTGTTTGGATGTTTATTTCTTCCTTTTGTTCCAAATAGTTGATTTGAGTCCTGGTTTCCTTCCTTCCACTGTTGGTTCCCTGAATATTTTGCTTTACTTTATTTTGGGTATCCTTCATTTGTGCTTCCATTTTTTGACCAAGCTCAATCAGTTCTGTGAGCATTTTGTTTACCAGGGCTTTAACCTCTTCATTGATAGGTTGCTGGTCTTCTCTTCGCTTGGTTCTCTTTCTGAAGTTCTGCTCTGTTCTTTCATTTTGGCCTATTTCTTTGTATTGGTGCACTTGTTTAAGCTGTGAGGGGCGGAGCCTTAGGCATTGACGCAGGGTGGGGCAGCCCTCCAAGCTGCTGAGGCACACTGCCTGTGGGGGAGGGGCCAGAGAGGGAGCCGTGCAGCTCACCTGCTCAGTGCTAACACACTTTTCAACAAACTCTCTCCTGTGAGGCTGGGAGTTTCTCCCACCTTGGCAGCTGCCATAGTCCATGGTCAGCTCTGAGTCTCAGTTTCCCATTCAGTCAGCCCCACCCACGCAACCCACAATCCCCCCTGCACAGTAGCCGCCTTACTCCTCTGGTTGTTCTAGTTGACTGCTTCTTTAATTCCTTGGTTGTCAGAGTTCCATGCAGTTTGATTTTCTGGAACTTCTGGTTGTTTATTGACTTCAGAGTGGTTGTTGTCCTCCTTTTGGTTGTGTGAGGAAGTGAAGGGTTTCTAACTACACCTCCATGTTGGCTGAAACTACAGGTGTTTTTGAAAAGACTATTCTATTTTAATGATGTGGGTCACCTTGTTCTCCTTTTTAGAAATAGGGCTTCTTTAACATTAATTTGGCACTTATTGGGCACCCACTTTGTATCCACATAGGGCAAGGAGGTGGGGATAGAGTTGAATGAAACACTGTGGCTTCTAGGGCTTCCATTGTTAACATGTGTACTGTTGAACAATTTCAGAGGACTTTCATACACATTTTCTCCTGTGCGTGCCACAACAATTGGGAGAAGTAAGCCTAGCCGATGATACTATTATTTCCATTTCAGAGGAAATGGATGCAAGAAAGACTAAGCCAGTTTCTCAACGTCACAGACCGGAAGTGTGGGGTGTTGCCTCAAACTCAAGTCTTCTGGCACCAGCCCTCCTCTCACCTCCCCACCAGACGCCTCCTTGGAACCAAAGTGCAGACAGAGATATTCCTGGTAAACCCTCCTTGGAGTGTTCCCTGTTTCTGGGGCGCATCTGACCTTGCACTTGAAAGAAGGCGAGGGCCCCAGTGGTTGAGACAGACTGATAAGGTGTTTGACCCAATTCTAGGCCTCGCTTGTGGGACTCATGCCTCCTTCAGGGGCAGAGGCCAGGACAGCCCATCCACTCTCGAAGTTTCCAGCCTAACACTTGTGTCCTTTTCTGAACTGACAGCGTTGAAAACTATCAAGGTCAGAAGGTGATTGAAGAACCTCTTCCTCTCTTTTAAGTCACCGTGCTTATATGATATTGTTTTCCACTAAAGAAGCTTCTCTTAAAAATGAGGTTGAGGTCCCTAAAGAAATTGCTTCAATCAGCAGCAGGGCTTAATGACTGTTAATGGGAAGTGGAGATAGGATAGTAAGTGTTACTTTGATTAATAAGAGAACTGCAGAGAATTTAAATTGTGCCACTGATGGATTATTTTCTTCAAGCTTGATAAGCACTTCTCATTTGTTCTTAAATTTGGTCAATACTGTTAAAGGCAGCAAAATGAAGTATAATTAATTCTATTACTGCTGCTCAGACCAAGTGTTACTAAGAAACAGATTATGATGCAGACGACAGAAGTCTCAGTGTTGACAGTTTGATGCTGCGAATACCTGTCACTGCTTGTTAGCCTGAAAGAAGGAAGAACATATTTCTGTGTCCTGATTTCAAGATCCCTGAAGCTGATCTTTCATTTGTGCCCGTTTCATTGACCTAATTCAGGGAATATCAATAAGATAATCAACTGACATGAAAATTATCCTGCTTTGGAAAGTATAGACAGTGAATAAAACATCGAGATAATACATCTGTCAAAATGTTAAGAGCTGGATGCTCATTTGGATTAATCACTAAGAAAATGGGATATTGATCCAACGTTGAGAGGAAGCTTTACCTATCTCCCCCCTTTCAACGCTGTTGCCCCGTGTGTGGCACCATGCGTTTCTTTACCTTTGCTATTAACTTTATTCAGGGCTATTGATAAGCAGATGGCGTGTAGAGAAAAGATACCTTATTTCAGCAGACAATTGTACCTACTGTGAGTACCTATTGCCTGGGATGGCACAAAATCAGACCTGCCTCTCCCTGTGTGTTCTGTAAACAACCAACTGCACCAGTGTTTTCTGAACAGTGTTTCCCCACTTGACCCCTTCTGAGTCTATCCCTATCTATATACTTGGGGCAGAGATCACTTTGTAAGTCACACTGAAAGTCATGTCTGCATGTGGGTTGATAGATACAAAGTCTTGCCTACTGGTTTTCAGCGTCTTCAATGATTTTTCTCAAACTTGCTCTTCATCCTCCAGAGCACTGCTGATTAACTCAAGGAGTGCCCCCAAGCCTGAAAATGAGAATAAATCAGTTCCACCTAAGTCTTTTAAAGAAGATGTGCAATATGTCCACCCTGTTTTACCGAATTCATCCAATAACATCAGGTGCTCCTTACTTCAGAGGGGCCTGGGAATCAGACTCCCACTGGGCATTTGCCCTGTTCATGAGGTCTCTTTCCAAGTCTTGTTTCCTTCAAAGTGTGTAAAGTCACTGGGTGATTAATCCTGGAAGAATATAAAACCTAAGTGTGGCAGGCTAATAGTGCCATTATAAAGTTCTCTGAACTTCTAATTCTGTTATTAAAAATGTAAACCTTATCTATTATGAATTGAGGACTAATTCTCTTGCCCAGATGTCCCATAAACATAATTACTAAAGATGGGAGAATTATAGGAAGTAGGTTTTCTGTCCAGAATGTGAAAGTCAAGCCATTCTAGAAGCCATTGGCTGGAGAGCGTATCTTTGGAGACAGAGGACAGTGTCTGAGAGAGCCAGAGCCAGCAGGCTGCCAGGGGCCCGGGTTCTGGAGCTACTTCTGCCTTTGCGGTGCCAAGCAACCTTGGATGAGTCTCTTAATCCCTCTGGGAGCAAGTTCTCTCCTCTGTCAGGGCAAGAATTGACCCAACTGATCTCTCACGTCCTTTCCCACTTGGAAGTGCTTGTCTTTGAGGGAAACGTGAGCCTCAGATGTCTAAGTGATCCTTTGAAAGCTGTTGGCTTAAAATAAAGTGGTCTGCACAGGTACTAGAAATTCTCACATGTCCTTCAAGGTCATGGTTCCCCAGGAATGATAATTCACTCTGCAAATGGAAAGTGGCCCTGCCCCATGCCAGGCCCTGTGCTCCGTGCTGTAGATAGAAGGGTGAGTTGGCCTGGCTTGTCTCTGCCCTTCAAGGAGCTTACACGCTACAGGGGAGGCCAGCAGTAAGAGTAGGCAAGTGCTTTGGAAAAGTGCTTGGAAGAGGTGCACACCAGGAAACGTTTGCGTGGACTCTCTTGCAGGGGAAAAAGAGTGAGGAAAGTGACCGCCAGAGGATGGTCAGGGTAAACATAGAAAGGACAGTTCAGTTTCTTTGCCAGCTGATGAAGGCAGAGGGAGGCACGGTGCTCACCTGTTCTGTCGCATCGCCTTGTCTGAGTGTTTCTTCCCCATTATGCTTGTGTGTACTTACAAGGTGCTCCTGTTAACTCAAGGAAAACCCAAGCTGAGGAAAGATGGTTTCCATGGCTTTTTATCCAGTCATTCTTACCTGCAGCAACTGGGATAACTTGGGCTTTGGTTTTTCCAGGTTGCTGCAGACAGTTCAAATTTAAAACCTTTGAGTGGGGTTATTTCCATCCCCACTGCATCTCTGCGTTTGCCCGTGGAGTTCGGTACAACTCACGACTTTGGGATGACCGTATAATGCTCAGACGTGTAAAACCCCATTCAGAGTAATGCCTCTCTTCAGTTAATACAGATAAATATTGATGGCAGGCAGCAGTAAAACAAGTCATTAAATTCTCTGGAGCAAGTGTGCCCCGAGCAAGTGTGTCCCCCCGCATGGTGCCAGAACCCGCAGAAATCACACCAAGCTCCGAGAAAACCACTGCCTGAGGGGAGAGAGCGCTGGCACCCACGTGTCCCGGCCAAACGAGAAAACGGGCACGCAGGAGGTGAGGTGAGGGCATGTCATGAGAGAGCAGAAAGAAATTGGGTGGGAATTTTACTACTGCTACCAGTCTAATGAGTGCCTGGGTGAGCGAGAAACCTTTGGAAAATGGCAATCGTTGTTGACAAATGGGAGCTCTGGTGCTCTGAAAACAAAGAAACCTTAAATCCAAACTGGTAACCCCATCAAACCAGCTAAAGATTTGGAGGGATAACAAACTGCCGCCCCTGCTGCTGTTTCGATGATTTGACTTCGGTGTCTTTGCAGCGATGGGGGGCTTGGCTCAGGTCACCTGCAGGCGTGGCAGGGCTGGCTTAGAGTGCCAGATAGCACGCTTGTTGCTTGATGCCTAGGGTGAAAAATGAAAGGAAACATCCTCTCGTTTTATAGCACCATCCTCAAGGATTCCGGCCTAGTACAGGTTTTGATGCTCCACTGTGTGGGGCACCCTCTCTTCAGGGCGCTTTGAATGGGCTCTGGGTTGTCAAAGACGCTGCCTTGATAATGAGGCAGAGGCCTGGGCGAGGAGAAAGCTCTGTAATGAGGGAGGGGGGCGATTCGTTACAGTTATGTGGTTACTGGGCAATAATATCTTTTTGAGGTTTATTAAATCATATAAAATTTCAATTTACACTGTAATATTCTATAAAAGATGGAGCACACAGAAGTCATAAGTAGGACAACATTGCTTTCATTTATGAATCTTATTGTTGATTGTGTTAGCACTGCCACATCCAGCAGCAGGATTATTTATGTCAGGACAGTAATTTTCTATCTCCAATTTAATTTTGTAAAAGTTAATTACAAATTAGAATAAAATGAAGGCAGTTATGGAAGGCAGCGGAATGCTGAGATAGGATGCTCCTGGGGGGGAGTGTTTACTCAGGCTGCCCCTGCGGAGCTCACTGTTACGGAAACCCCGCGCTAACAGGGCCGGTGGCACCCTTATCGGCCATTGGGGGAGCAACAGAAGCTCCCGGCTTTACGTACCAGGAAATGAACAGTCCTTGGAGGAACAGAGGGACTCTCGGAGGTCATTCTGGTGAGACCCCTCCCTTTCCCAGAACCGGGAAAAGGAAGGTGACAAAAGTGGCCATGGTTCCCCAGCAAGGTCCTGGCTGAAGGAGGACTAGAAGTCAGGTCTCCGGACCTAGGGTCCTTTGACTTCCACATCTCTTTAATGTAGACATACATTTGTTTCTACCTGAAAAAGTGGGGGTGGGGAGGGGGCGTCTAGAGGAGACAGAAAGGTTCTCCAGATGCCACCCCAAGCCCATCAGGGCCTCTGGAGACGGAAACCGAAGGGCAGGTGTCGCTCAGGCGAGGACCTTATTTCCATCTCCCATTAAACTCTTTCTCCACCTTGCCTTTGGCAACAACCAAGTTTTTTTGATGGGCATTCTACCAAATAAAACCAGTAGAACAGCCCTTAATAACCCTGTGGGAGGTCCCTCCAGCCCACCTGACCCCTAAGAGAGAAAGGAAACCAAAGCAGAAGTGGAAAAAAGCTCCAGGCTCCTGGATACGAACTTCCAGTCCTCGGTTCACTTTCCCTGTCGTTTCTCCGTGTGCCCTGTTCCCTGTCCCCCGCGACCTGGACAAGTGCACTGTGGCGCTCACTGAGCAGTGGGGTGGGCTCAATGGCACCCACTTATTTGCCTCCACAGTTACTCCTCTATTTCCAATCATACGATCTCTTATCCTTCCCATCGTCCCCACCACATCTGAACCACTTGGCCGTTTGAAACATCAAGAATGACTTGCTAGGTGAAAGACTTTTACACTTAGCTTTTAATAGAGCAAAAGTGACTCTAAATTTGTTAATATTCTTTAGGTTACATAGGACAAATTACAGATAAGTGAATCCGTAATGAAATTTGTAATGAGAATTTCTCAAGTATGAAATGTTGGTGCAAGGAAAGTTAATTGCAGGATTTTACAGCCATTATAGTTTATATCATAAATGCAAAACCGACTAGGGCCATTTAATTACAGTGGGAACACACTAAATTTTTATGGAGTGCCATTTGGTTAAAGAGGTACTCGGAGCATTAAGAACAAATACCATCCTAACAGTGGGTCCAGGTAGCTTTGGCAACATCAAATAAATATGCTATTGCCACGAAATTGTTCCTCAGATACTGTAATTGACACGATGACTAATGAGATAGGTTTGTTCTCACAGCTTCGCACACTCAATTTACAGTGTCTGAGAGTTATTTTTGCTGCCATCCATAGACCTGGAAGGAACCAGAAAAATCCCTCTTGGAAAACACTGTCTCTGCTTCTTCTCTAATTAACCTTCAAAAATGCATTTTGAAATGTAGAAGTTGGTGCCTGGCATAGAAATTGGATTGTCTCAAGGAAAAAAGAAAAGACCCAAGTGCTAATTTGTTCCTTATTAAATATCTGACGTGTCAAAATTACAGGCAGTTAATGTCTCCATGACTTTCAGCAGGGCTGGGGACGGTGGCACAGCAGGGTGGTCGAGGGTACCAGTTATCCCACTGCCGTCCTCACTGACCCCACCCCTGCCCAAGCCCCCACCCCTTAATCTGGCCTCGTTCCTGTGGGGGTCAGGCCCCATGGTCTCTAATGGAAGGAGGATGTGTAATGGGACAGGCAGAAATTCCTGGAGTATCCCCCATCACTGTGGGGTTGGGGGGGTGGGTGATGTGACCCCTCCTTACCATCTTATCCTCTAGGTCACGGGGTTTCCAGAATAGAAAAGAAGATTCTGTGGAGAAAAGATCTGTATCCACTCTGGATCCCTGCAAATGGTTCAAATTGTTTTTCAAAGCCTGTTTGGAAACCTGCCTCCATCAGCCAGTGAAGCCCCAGAGAGAAAATTCCTCTAGACAATACGATCTTTCCACCAAAAGCAAATGAAAGACACATGTGGTTTCTTATGTTTAATCAATGGAACCAAAATTCAAGGACCGTTGGGTGAGGGTTGGAGTTAGGGTCAGAGGTCTGCTCCCTGTAGTTGGGTCCTTCAGGTCAGTGCTTCTCAGAATTAGGGGCATAGAAAAGTCCCCTGACAATCTTGCTAAAATGCAGATTCCAAGGCAGTAGGTCTGAGGTTCTGTGTCTCTAACAAGCAGCCGGGTCCTGCGGACACTGCTGCTCCGTGGGCCACACTCCAAGTGGGGAGGCCTTGTGCAGTGCCTGCCACTCAAGTTCCAAGAGCCTGTTCCTTGGATATGGAATCCACCTGCTTGTACGTGATGTGCAAAACGCTCCAAGAAGAAGCTGACATATTCCAGGCTTTGCATTTTTCTGTTTACTAAACTGTCTAATTTCTGATCTAATGATAAGACAACAGCACAAAAACATTAAAGTATGTTTACTGATGCATCGGATTCATTATAAAACAAAAGCGTTACATTTCCTAAGAAGCAGGGCCTCAGCCTTCATAGATGCACCTGCTGCGTAAGGAAGATTAGACACTGGTATTCGCTAAGCTTCTCTGATGTGTGAAAGACTGGATTGAAGTAAAATCACCTTCGCCTCTGTGGATTTTGATTTTATTTCCACTAAGGAGGCTTAACTCGACCTCAGAGATATTCGTAACAGTGATCAGTGTGTATGTAACACAATGTTGACTCGTCAAAAACCCTAAGACCTGCAGCAGGTTTTCTGAATCGACTCCTGTTCATGCATACAAAATAAACACTTTGACACACTGTTACTCCTGAATGTTTGAAAAAGGTTTTTTATAGAATAGGTATGCTTAAAAGTCCAAGGAAAATAGGAAACATATTTTCACACCAGCTCAGGACCTATACTAAGCAAGTAAATTTTGTAAAAGAATCTCCTGCAGTCAGAGCCACTGTAGAAGTTGAACGCATTTAGTAAGTAAATAGTGAATGAACTCAAATGTTCCCATGGAGAAGAAATAATTCATAGGGCTAGTAGGAAGCCCTTGCCCAATAGGATGCCTAGGGGACCAGGGGCATACTGTCTTCTGCAAAAGCAAGGCTTGCCTTGCCCCCCTCAGAGGTCACTCGTGGGTTCTTGGAGCATGCATTGACATCACGCAGGAACCTCATGCAGGCTTGAAATGAAGGCATCTTCTTTCCTTCGCCCACTCCTTCTGGTTACATTTGACTGTCAAGGTTGATGGCACGTCTGATTTTGTGGTTCTGGAATTTCCCTTCCTCATCTTATCTCAAACCCTTCCCCACTTCCCACCCACATGGCTTGGCCCGGCTCCTGCCCTTCTCCCACCTAAGGTACTGCCCCCGAAGACGTAACCACAGACTCCCCTCCTCACTGCCGTCGGGAGAAACTTCCTGAAGCACAGCTTTGGTCATGTCACAGTGCCTTCCACAGGCCACAAAACTGACAGAAAATTTTCCATGTGGTCGCAGCCCAGCCTTCCACCTTGTCCCTCTCATGCAGACACCTGAACTCTGTGCTCCAGGGTGTGTTCTTATTCCTTCGGGGCCTCCCCCCAACTTTAGGCCTTTAACCTTACTCTTCTCTCACCCTAGGCTCTCACCCCACCTGCCCCTCAGTCTGCCCTCTGCAGTCTCACTTCTCTCTCAAAGCCTTCCTCCACAAAGCCTTTCCTGATCCCATGAAAGGGCATTATTTCCCAGTTGGTCTGTGTTACTCAGCTCCGATGTACCACCTTCTGCCCCATGAGGCGTAGTTTTTGTCCTTGTCTTCATGGGGTGTCATCACAGGGGGATTACACTGCCAGGTCCCTTTTGGGTGGGTAGGACCTTGTGGACTTGCCATGGGCAATACGTAAGGAATGGAAGTGATGTGTGTCCCTGCTAGGATGAACATTTAACTGCTGGAGGGAGCCTACCCCCATGTCTCCCCATTCCCCTCTCCTTGGAGACTTTCAATGTTCAACGTGGTAGCTGGCTTGTCAGCCTGGGCCCTTGAGTGACTGTGGAGAGCAGATCCCCCTGGCTGACCTTTAATGGATGTGTAGCATGAGTGACAAATAAACTTTGGATATTTTAAATCAGTGAGATTTTGGGACTGTTGCCACAGCTAAACCTGTGGGCTATAGGATCCATGTAGCTAGGAAGTTTGCCTTTTGATGAGAGACATCTAACACAGAGCCTACTTATGACAGGACCTCAGGAATCACAGTGGAACTAAAGTTAACTGATCTGCACCCTGTATCAAATGGTAGAGCAGGAGTACCAGCGAGCAGGCAGGTGGTGTTGTCTGGTGGCCAGGAGCAGGCGCTCTGGAGTCAGGCCACCACTGTGCGGCTTCACAGTTTGGGCAAGCGCCCTGCCCCCTAGCACCCCTCATGCCCTAAGCTTCAGTTCACCCATCTGTGAAGGGGATAATAACACAACCTCCATTAGAAGTGGGGGATACAATTGAGACTCGAAATGTCCTCAGTGGGCTGAAACACGGCTATAGCCACTATCAGCCTGACGATAAATGCAAAGTACCGCATCGAGGGGCACAGAAGCCAGCACACAGATGCAGTCACAGTTGTTCATGGGAAAATGACCCGTGGGTTTCAGTTGGTGTGAGCTCAGAGTGTGCCAGCCTCATGGCTGCTTGCTTCACTTTAAGGGGCTGTGTTGGGCCACAAAGACCTGCCAGTTCAAATGGATGCCTCCGTTGAAGAGAGAAATGGAGGGCATTAAGATGGCGTGTCTGTCAACAATCCTAAATGAGGAATACTCAAAGAGAAAAAGAAATGACCCAAAAGTACTATAGATGTGGTTTTTTAAAATTTTTATTTATTTATCTTTAGAAGGGAAGGGAAGGAGAGAGGGAGAGAAATATCAATGTATGGTTGCCTCCTGTGCATCCCCTGCTGGGAACTGGCCTGCAACCCAGGCATGTGCCCCAACAGGGAATCGAACCACGATCCTTTGGTTTGCAGGCCCGTGCTCAATCCACTGAGCTACACCAGCCAGGGCTATAGATGTGTTTTAAAACAAGGACTGTGAAGTTATAAATGGAGAACACATCTTACTGTCTGTTCCAGAGTGTTGATTTCAATTTAGCATGACACACGTCAGAGCGAGCGCCATCCAGTGGTGGCAGAGGGAATGGAACAGAAAGGAACCTTTGATGGAAGTATCAGGCCCAGGTGGCGCCAGCATCCCCCAGGTACCTGTGTGAGACCGGGAGGCCCTTGCCCAAGAAGGCTCTGTCCGGTCTACATCAGATATGTGAATAGAAGGGCCTTATTCTGTCATTGGATTTCCTACTTTCTTAAGAGGGCACACTTTAAATTTAAAAAGGGAAAACCGTGGGAAAATAGGATTAGCATTCCGTACGTTGCCCTAATATATATTTAAACATGTAAGTATATAAAACATATGCTCAAAACAACAAAGCTCAATCAGTATACATGAGCTTTTAGCTCTCTGACCAGACTTGCAGACCTGACCTTGCCACATGGTATGTGACGACTGGAGCCTAAGCTGCCCTCCCAGAAAACTGGAGTGGCCAGTGACCACCTCACACGGCCGTCTCTAAGCCCCCTGAGCAGCAAATGAGTTGAAATTCCAATGGGAAGGAAGGTTTGTGTGGCTCTTTTCTCCTGTATAATAGATGCTCTGTCGGGTGGTGTGTTTCGTGCTGTGACAATTCATTCCTGCACTAGTGACAGGACCGCCGGCTGACTTCACTATGCTCAATTAGGAGGAAATGCATATTTTAATCTGCCCCGCGGTGAGGTAACACTTTGCTCAGTGGCCTTGGCAAACCGGCCATTTAACCGTTTAGGTGGGTGGGGGCTTTCCCTCCAGCCTGTCATTCGGCTGCCAGAAGCCTCTGTATTCCTGTTTTGTTGCCAACACTTCCCAGGTTTCGGAGTATAAACAATTAAAGGCCACTCCATCATTCTCGGAGCCACTGAGCTGCGGCCCGTCCCGTAGGCAGTGGCCGGCGTCCCGGCTGCTGGCGGGCGATTAGCTCGGCCTCACGTGCTCGCACTTGAAACTGTCTCTCCTCTCTCTGCGCCTGGGCGGTCCAGATCCCAGCATGGAAGCCTGCACGGGGCCTTTCTGCTGGGGCTTGTTATTTCTGCCTCCAGGCGGGGGACAGAACTTGGGGCCTGCCTTTGTTGAATCTGGAAAAGCTGTGACTGGCCAGCTGGGCTCTGACTGTGGAGTCTGGCACCCAGGCCTTGAACTGGCCACCCCCAGTGCCATCTCCTCCCCACGGTCTGCATCACCCCTAGAGAGAACAAAATTATCCTTTGGGGTGTGGGGAGGGTTCCAAACAGTGAGATGATCCCTCTGGGATACTTTTCTTCCTTTCTTTCTGTTCCATCTTCCTTCCCCACGTGGCTTCTTCAAGCCCTTAGGTCTTCAAGTACCCACAGGCAAGCTTGGAATTAGGTAGGGAAGCCTGGGGCNCTCCATCATTCTCGGAGCCACTGAGCTGCGGCCCGTCCTGTAGGCAGTGGCCGGCATCCCGGCTGCTGGCGGGCGATTAGCTCGGCCTCACGTGCTCGCACTTGAAACTGTCTCTCCTCTCTCTGCGCCTGGGCGGTCCAGAGCCCAGCATGGAAGCCTGCACGGGGCCTTTCTGCTGGGGCTTGTTATTTCTGCCTCCAGGCGGGGGACAGAACTTGGGGCCTGCCTTTGTTGAATCTGGAAAAGCTGTGACTGGCCAGCTGGGCTCTGACTGTGGAGTCTGGCACCCACGCCTTGAACTGGCCACCCCCAGTGCCATCTCCTCCCCACGGTCTGCATCACCCCTACAGAGAACAAAATTATCCTTTGGGGTGTGGGGAGGGTTCCAAACAATGAGATGATCCCTCTGGGATACTTTTCTTCCTTTCTTTCTGTTCCATCTTCCTTCCTCACGTGGCTTCTTCAAGCCCTTAGGTCTTCAAGTACCCACAGGCAAGTTTGGAATTAGGTAGGGGAGCCTGGGGCACACCAGAGGTGGGGGACCATCATGTTGGTGGAGGAAACCTGTGCTCCAAGACCTGGAGAAGACCTGAAATCTGATCTTGGAAGTTCCACCACCTGACTTATGTTATTGAACCTCTTGTAAGTCACACTTTTCTCGTTTTCAAACGGGAAGAGTAACAGTCCTGGCCTTACAGGGTTTCTGCGGGGATGACACTCAGATACCTACAGTTTTCTCCTTCTGCTCCCAGGAAGGGCTGAGGTAAGCACACCATCTCATTTAACTCATGTGGCAGCCCTCTGATTGCCCCATTTGCAAAGGCAGGGCCAACCCTCAGGGGGTTGACAACCGGCTAGGGGCCCCCTACTCAGCACAGTGTGGGGTTGGGGTTGGGCAAGGGGCCAGAGCTAGGAAAAGGTTCTCTTCGTTCTCTCCCAAATCTCAGAAAGTTTCTGACTAGGAGCGAAAGCTGGACCTCCGAAAGGCGGATTCCCCAGAGTCGAAGCTGAGTGTCCTCGTAGCAGACAAAATGCCGGAGTGTCCCCAGAGCCAAGCACTTCCCTCTCCCTGAAACCAGGAAGAATCTCAGATTCTTCTTTTTAAAAAATTTTTTTTAAATCACCAATTCTTTGGGTTATTTTAAAAACTGATTTTGGGGGGGGGGTTAAAAAACCAAAAAATTTTTTCAAACCTGATTTTTTAAAAAAAACTAAGTCTTCCCAGATGGTTCCTTCTAACTCCTCAATTGCCAGCTGAGGGTCAGGTTCAAGCCCCAGCGAGGCCCAGGCCCAGGCCTAGATGCTCTGGGTCTGCTGAGGGAGCTGAAGTCACTGAGCCCTTGGTATGAACCTGCCTAACATCCAAGACCACACTGTGTGTGGGGGTGGGGGCGGCGCAGGACCACAGCTGTAAATTCTGTGCAAGCTCATTCCATTTCTGATACTTTCATGGAGTCTGTGACTTGTTGCCTTTTCACTACATCACTGCCTCTCAAGATCGGGGTGGGGGGACCAGCCCCAGGATCCAGGGGCTCCTGTCTGCAGAGGAAATCACTCAACAGCCTTCCTTTCCTCCTTGCCTGCTTCCCACCCACCTCCCCTGCTTTGAGCAAAGCATCATGAAAGGATCAAGTGTCCCTAAAGGAGTCCTGAGCCCCGCGGACCAGGCTGAGGAGGGGAAATAGCATTACCTACACCCATACACCCACCCTGAAATGAGGGAGGCCACCTCAAAGGGCATGCTGGATGGCTGTGCCAATGGTAGAACTTTCCAGGTCATCATTTTGCGGGCCTTCCCTCTAGAGATGCAGTCAGTGCATTCTGTCCTTGTTGCAAAATTTCTTTTCATCACTGCCCTGCCTGCCTGTACAACCTGTGTCTTGATATCACAAGCATTGCCTCTCACTCTCACAGGCATTTCCTGCAGAGAATCTGGCTGTGCTGCGTGGTGTGTCCCATGTGTCCACAGGTGCGCGTGCACGGGCCGATGTGGCGGGGTGGGAGCTGGGTAGGAGTTCTGCACTTAGGTTCCTGGAAAGCCCTTTGGAAGCCACCCCCAGAACCTCACAACCCAAGATTTTCTCCTCTCGGGGTCCCAGGCTCTTAGATAAAAATGCTGCAAACCCAGCTAGCAGTAGATCTTGGGAATGATCTTGGGTCGCTTCATTTTTCTGTTCCCTTTGCTCACTGTGTGGTTTCTTTTCCTTTATAACCTACTATGGGGAATCATTCCACTAGAAATGAGAAGAAGGCAGAAAGTGAAGGTTGGTTCCTGCTTAGAAAAGCCCTGAGATTGGTTTAATGCCCTGATGTCAACATCATGAAATTCTAAAAAATGTTCCAGCGAGGAGAGAACACACATTTGTTGAGCACACACATACCACTTTCTAGGCTGAGGGATCCCCAACTTGGCTGCTCATTCAAGTCACCTGAGGGAGCTGTTAAAAGTCTCTCTGCCCAGGACACACCCCAGACCAATGAAATCAGAATGTCTACACAGGAGTCTTTTTTAAAGAGCCCAGGTGATTCAACTACAGGGTGCAGGAAATCCGGTGAGGCACTGCTCGGGAACTCTCACAACGAGAGGTGTTAATCCTTGCCTGGTGCAGATGAGGCCATGAATGCAGGGCTGGAGAGGTTGAATGGTGTGCCCAGGCTCACTCACATTCCATCTGGGGCGAGGTCAGGATTCAATCCCAGTCTGATCTCTGACTTAACTCTGAACCCTAGTCCTCACATCCAACCACATGACTTAAGCCAGCCTGCTCTGCAGTCCATTAAATGTGGTCGTTCATAAATTCTAGTGGTTCCTGAATAAAATGGTTTGGTCCCAGCCCTTTCTCCTCTTAGGAAATTACTCCTAAGTATTTCTTTGCTCTTGCAAAGAAAAAGGGAGCATTTTGCATAGCCGTCCACACATATTGGGAATTCTGTGCCGGACATGTGGGCAGGCGTCCAGAAACTTCCCACAGCCAGCCAAGCTACCACCACCTGGAGTCAGTTCTGCTCTGAGGAGGAAACATGTCTGACTGTCCTCCGCTGACGCCTGTCACCCTCTTGGGAAAGGGCATCTCTGCTCAGTGAAAGTCATCGGGCCCCTTGGAGGATGCCCTGCATTTGCCCTTCATGGGACCCGTCCCGTGACACTATTCAGAGCAGCTGAAACCTGCAGGACATCAGAGAATCCACTTCATTTGCATGAAAGCAGTGCCTAAGTGTGCTCTTTCTTTCCCTTGTGCCTTTTTCGCAAATGATTTTTTTCTAATATATATATATTAATTTATTTTTTCAGTTACAGTTGACATACAATATTACATTAGTTTCAGATGTACAACATGGTGATTAGACAATTTTATGCCTTATGAAATGATCAACCTGATAAGTCTAGTACCCATCTGACACCGTACGTGGTTGTTATATTATTGACTGTATTCCCCATGGTGGACTATACATCCCTGTGACTGTTTTTATAACGGGCAATTTGTACTTCTTAATCCTTTTCATCTTTTCACCCAGCCCCTCTCCCATCTGGTAACCACCAGTTTGTTCTCTATACCAATAACTTTGTTTCTGTGTTGTTTGTTCATTTATTTTGTCTTTAATATTCCACACATAAATGAAATCATATGGTATACGTCTTTCTCTGTGTGAAAAATAATGAACAACATTCCATTGTATATGTTACCACATCTTTATCCTTTCATCTATCAATGGACATTTAGATTGCTTCCACATCTTGGCAATTGTACATAATGCTGCAGCAAACATGAGGATGCATGTACCTTTTCAAATAAAAGAAACACTAACAATCCAATTGAAAGATGAGCAGAGGACCTGAATAGACACTCCTCTAAAAAGGACATACAGATGGCGCACAGACACATCCAAAGATGCTCAACCTCACTGCTCATCAGAGAGATGCAAATCAAAACCACAATGAGATATCAATGCACACCTCTCTGAATGGCTGTCATCAATAAATTAACAAACAACAAGTGTTGTTGAGGATGTGCTGAAAAGGGAACCCTTGTGCACTGTTGGTAGAATTGTAAATTGGTGCAGCCACCACAGAAAACAATATGGAGGTTCCTCAAAAAACTAAAAATAGAATCATCATTTGAGCCTCAATTCCACTTCTGGGTATTTATTCAAAGAATTGTAAAACACCAAATGAGAATTTTTGTATAACCCCCCCATACTTTCCTTTCCTTCAAGTTCATCTGCTCTGCACTCATTTTCTGTTTCTAGTCCATCCTTTGCCCTTATCTTGGGCCCAGCCAGTCCTGGGATGGCTGGGTGCAGAGGCAGGGGGTGGGGGAGCTCCTACTGCATCCTCCAGCTGCAGGTGACAGCCTCTGATGAAGCTGCCCTCTTCTGAATGTGCTTCCTGCTACCTGACACCTGCCCTGGTAAGACACACCCAGTTTAGGAACCAGAAAATGTGCAGGGAGGCCTTATCCACAAAGATGGGCCTGCCAGAATGCAGCCACTGGGTCTCAGCCAGGCATGGTGGAAATTTTAGCATACAAAAATCAAAGCATACAGCACACAAAGTGGATATCTGCAAGGACCAGATATTGCAAATCATAATGGGGATCAGCCAGCCCTGGCTGGTGTAGCTCAGTGGATTAAGCACCAACCTGGGAACTTAAAAGTGGCCAGTTCAGTTCCCAGTCAGGGCACTTGCCTGGGTTGCAGGCCAGGTCCCTAGTTGGAGATGTACAAGAGGCAACCAATCAATGTTTCTCTGGCACATCAATGTTTCTTTCCCTCTCTTTCTTCCTTTCTTCCCCTTTCTGTAAAAATAAATAAAAATAAAATTGTAAAATAACAACAACAATAATAATAATGGGAATCAGAGGTGAAAGGTCGGGAATCTGGAAACACCTCTCAGCATGTGAGGAGCCTTCCAAAGGCCTGTTTGGCGTGCCTGCACCCGGATCATCCATTCAACTTCCAAATGAGCACTGAACACCCACCATGCCTCAGGCTCTGGGACTTTGCTGTGGTTGCCCAGATAGATAAGGTGTGGTCCTCATTTTTAGAAAGTCCCCCAGTCTATCAGCTGGCGATATCGAGAGATAACAGGCCACTTGACTCCCACTCCGCCACCCACCCAGATACACGCCAGGGTATGGCTTGGAATCTGTGGCACCTTTGTGCCCAGGGCTTTTTTCTAGTTAGCTCAGCTCTGCTTCTCGTTCTCTTTCTCTCTCCTCCTGCTTGGTGTGCTGAGCAGTTTGACTGCTTCAAGCCTGTTTGTATTTACTCCTCTCTCATGCCCACAGATTAAATGGCCACGGCAGGCTGAGTACCAGCCTCCGACCTTCAGAGGCAGGAGGCCAGGGGCTTCCGAGGGCACCGCAGGCTCTCAGGTGAAGGGTTTGAGGAAAGCTGTGCAGAGCAGTCAGCTGTGAAAAGCAGACTTGCTCAGATTGAATTGGGGTCCGTATTTGGAAAAAGAATCTAGATGAAGCAGACGCTCATGGATTATTTATCTTCCCTGCAGTAACTGGGCTTCACACAGAACAGAAAGCTTCACCAGATCACAAAGACGCAGCCCAGAAAACTCTTGGTCCAGACAGCCAGCTTTCAGAGGGGAGGGGCATCTGGCCTGGCTGGGACCGAGAGCAGGGCATGAGTGCAGAAAGGCTGGGCCTGGACAGGGCTCTTCCTCACCTTGTGGGCTCCAGCCCTACACTAGCTCCTCTTGGCCAGTCTAAAGAAAACAGGCCTTTACATTGACTGAAACTCCAGGAGCCTGCTTTCTTCCTGCCATTGGCTTTGGGGAGGCCAGTGGCTGGTGCTCAGAGAGGTGTTCAGAGAGAATGCACCTCCTGCATGGGAGATGGGCAGGCAGGCCAGGGCACTGTACAAAGCACGTCAGTACACCCCACTGTAAGTGAATGCAGGTCTGGCTGCCTGCTACCATGAAAACCGGTGCTCAAGAGTCAGGTGCTGATGTAAAAGAAAGTGGTTTTTTGCAGATGTCAGCCGCCTGGATGATGGGGGCTCATGTCTCAAAACGCACCTCCACCTCTCAGTGAAGGCAGATGTATATATAAGGAGGGAGACTGGAACAGAACAAAGAGGTTAGGGGAGGGGGCTGCCAAGTTCTCTACATGCAGCCGAGCACAGACCATTTTGTCAAGGCAAGTGATGGTCTAGTGTGCGTCAGCCTGGTTTAGTCATCCTGGTTTCGTGTAATCTCAGCTTCACATCATCTTGTCTTCACGTCATCCTGGCTCCACCGTTGAAGGTCAGCAAATCTCCCAGAGCTGGGATGCCTAAAGGTCGGGCTCTGTGCCTTTTGAAACTAGTTCCTGGGATTCTTATACAGACACGCTGCTCTCCTACAAGCTGCATATTAGAGTCCTCACTTATAGAAAAGATGTCGAAAGACTGGTGGGGTGGGTTATGAATTCCCACAGTTACACCATCACAGTTGCACCCAAACGGGCCCAGAGTTGGTGTCTGTGGAAGGTTCAGCAAGGCCAGGATAATGGAATCAGTTAGCACAGTGGCGTTAAGCTCAGAAATATCAACACATTTACTAACAAATGTCCCCCTCTGAGCCCATGGGACAAGTGAAATAGTTGGCGGTCTGGAGTGTGATGAATCCGGAGGTAGCTTTCACAGTTGGAATCAGCCACCGAGCGTTCCTCCCAGGTGCACTGGTGTCTTATTAAAAGCGCAGTGAATAGAACTTAATGCAATTGAAAAGAAATCCAACAGACTCCAATCTAAAGAACATCATTTCAGGAAAATAGCAGCGACTTACAATTTATTGCTCCTAAATTGGAAAATCAGTTTTAGAACATCGTAAACTTTTAATTGCATGCAGCACAAAAACAGATTTCAAACAGAAAGGAGGGGAAGGAGAGCTCACATTTACCGAACACCTTCCATTGTCGGCCAGGCATGGTCATATTTTTTCATGTCATCCTCACAACAGACAAATGAGACTGGCCTTCTCCTCTCTGAGCTGTGAATGAGAGAATTGAGGCCCAGCAAGGAAAAGTTGTCTTGCCCAAGGTCACGGGGTAGAAAGTTGCGAAGGTTTGGATTTGAAAGCAGGTCCATTTGGCTCCAAAGCCTGGACTCATTGAACCTGCTCTGAAACATATGCATGGGAACAGCTCCTTTCTTCCACGAATTCACCCCAACAAACTGCCACTTAGGTGGTTCCAAAAATCGGTAGCTTGACCGTGCTTGTTTCTGCTTCTCGGCTAATTACAGCCCCCCTCCCCCACCCCAGCTGCAGTATACTCAGTATTTGCTATGCCCTGACAAATCTCAAGAGTTCTGGCTGAAGCAATTTCTCTCTCCTGGAATGTTCTTACCTTCCATACCCAGTTACTTTCTTTTCCGGGAAGTATTCACGCAGCCAATGTTGTGAGTAATGTCCCTGGCCTGGAGGAGCTGTGCAATGGAAGATGCTGGATTTCTGTGGTCAGCAAGACCATTCTACAAGCACAGACAGTCAGGCAAATTCAAAGCCCAGTGTCTTCCTCCTCTATACCATACAACCTTGTGTTTGAGCCTTCAGGGGCGTTGGCCCAGAGTGTCCATCTCTCCCCCACCTGGTGAGTTCCCAGAGAATGTTTCCTATTGCACCCCACTGAGCTCAGCACAGGTGCTTCACAAATAACAGACATCCAAGTTCATGTTTATTGTATTTAATTCCATGAACACAAGAGCACAAAAATGTTCTCCTCAAAGCCAACCACCCCTGCCCTGTGCAGTTCAGAGTTGAGACGTTTCCAGAAAGTGTAGCCAATGTGGGCAACCAATCAGGCTGCATAAACAACAGAAGCCCTCTCCTTGGACAGCAGGTTAATGGGAGCTGTACTTTGACTTCAGGAGTTCACTTTGCTCAGGAAGACAGAGAAGGAAAGCCAGAGAAAGGCCAGTTTGCAAAGCAGCACTTCCAAGGTGTTCTGTCTGCTGCATGATTCTGTGCATGCAGTGAGAAAAGGAGCATACCTCCAGGAGGGAGTGGGGAACCCCTAATCCTTGGGTGTGGTGTCGATTCTGCCCGGGTTCTGACACTGAGATCGGCTTTACTGTGGGTAACCTCACACCACGCAGTGCACAGGGCCGCTGAGTTGTACAGCCCCTCTGAACCCAAGTGACACCTTAACCTGTCGTGTTGAATTATGTTCCCACAGCTTCTTGGATCTGAGAGAAAGTGACTGGGCCAGGGGGAGCTGCAACATTTCTTTCTTTTCATTCTCTTCTACCCTCTAATTAATTTTTATAATGGTTCCTTGATGTAATAAACCAATCATTGCTTGCACCCTCTTCTTAGATTCTTCTCCCTCCAAGATATTAACATGTCCAGACTTTCCTAGGGAAAGTTTCTAGGACTTGGCTGCCTGCCATCCCCAGAAGGATGCTGGGGACGCACAGTGGCTATCTGTGTCATGTGCACAGATGGCATTCTGTGCCAGGACACTAGCAATGGCCCAGAATGGAGGAAACGCTAGGAAACAGACCCCCATCTGGTGAGGCTCCGTGGCCCAAGTCAACCCCACAAGTCACTGGCTCAGCTGCCGCAGCTGAAAGCCTTTGTAGGCAGCAGGGCCTGAAAGGGGAGGGGATGAGTTCGTGAAGGAAGGGCGTGGCCAAAGGAGGTGGAATCACAAAGGGTATCATCCTTCTGGAGGGCCAGCAAGGGCCTGGAAAGATCTTCTGACTTTAGCTTACTCTGATCTGGGCTTCTTGAGATTTCTGTAAGAAGTGCTTGGAAAAAGCCCAATCAATATACCTGCTCTGCCTTGTGTACCTGACACTGCTTGTGGCTATAACTATTGAGGGTTTACTGCAAAATAAGGACTAGATGTTCACCGTGTCATGTGATCCTTGCACTAGGGCAAAGAAAGGGAAAATACCAGCCTTGCACTACAGACAAGAGGAGAGGAAAGTCAAGGGACTTGGCTAGGCCACATAGCTGGAAAAAGGGGCATTTAGCATTTGAACTGGGTTCTCCATGACATTCAAGTCATACTTCATGCTAGACACAGAAAGTGGTTATTTTTTTTGAGTGCTGGCCTTTGTCGATGATGAGGCTCTAAACTCAGTCTCAGGTGAATCGAGCACGTGGCCCGCTGCTTTTGCTGCCTCACCTAGACAGGTGCCACCGTGAAAGCGAGATTGAATGTGAGTCCTTGCTAACACCATCTTGCTATCTTGGCAGAGTCAGACCCTTGATGAGACTGCTGTAGAATGCAAGTTGACTCAAGGTCTTGGGATCGTTGTCACACACAACCCAAGTTCATTAGCTGGGAGTATGTTAGGAGAACACCCAGCCAGCACTTAATTTGACCTAGTAACATAGAAGCAAGCAGCCCTTCAACCTGAACCCCTGGGGCAGCCCTCCCCGCTGCTCAGACACGCCGATGTGTGCCTCGTAAATTCAGCCACCGCGTCTTGGAGCACCTTGGCTGGAGCTGGTTTTATGAGATATCAGGGTGCGGTGCCTTGCACCTGTGTAGCTGAGAGCAGAATGTTCACACGGAGGTAGAAAAAAGAAGATGCTGGAAGGAATTCAAGCAGTTTCCTTTGTTAGCAGTGAAGGAGGACCATGTGGCCTAGAGTAACTTTGTGAAGGATAATTGAAAGAAACTCATGAGTTTCTGCTTTCCACCCATATCCTTCAATCCTTTGGCTACAACTTCATGTACCTGCTCTATTTTTCTCTGCACCAGAGAGGGTTTTAATGGGACCTTCAGCTTCCCCTCTTCCCCACCTCTGACCTTGCGTCCAAATAGAGTACTTGGTGGAAATTCCTTTGAATGCTACTCTCCTCCTCCATGAGAGATCCCCAGGCCTAAGTGTTTAAACCTTTCTCACTGTGGATATGGGTTCCTAAGAGCAGAGCTTGTCATTGGCAAAGGAAAGGTCAAAGATGTACCATGAAGTTAGCCGTCTACCTGGGAGGTCAACTTCAGTGGTACCTCTCACATGTAGAAGTGAACCCGTGGGTGACCTCAGTGGCAGTGGCAATCATGGGCACCCTCTACTTTCCAGGGGGCTTTCCCGGAGACATTGATGTAGGCCAACCAAGGAAGGGGCCAGGGGTTTCCGTTTCCTGGGTGGTTCTTCTCTGCCTCTTTTTTCTCCATCTGATCAGAATAAAAGCTGTCGCCCAGAGGGTCTCCCCCAATTTCGGAGGAGAACTGGGAGCCAGAGAATTTAACATCCACAAAGATCTGCTTGTCAATGAAACGTACCAAGAGCTTTCTTTCATCTCTTTGAGATAATCCGTATTAGAATTACATGCATGTTTTTCCTGATTTTTTCTATTGTTAAACAGGAGTCTATATACACACATGTATAGGTACCCACCCTCTTGTATATTACAATATGTATAGACTTACCCTCTGCATGTTAGTGAGCAGCACAGACTCTCTCCAGGCCCAGAAATTCAGATGTATCAGAGATTAATCAGTGTTCCTTGAATGGATGTCCTGTAGTGTACGAGTATGCTGTAATTCCCCATTGATGTACCATTTAGGATGCTGCAATGAACACTCTTAGATACATAGATTTCCACACACGTAAGACGTTACTAAAAAGTGAAATTTCTGGGTCAGAGCATGCATTTAAAAATTTTAATAAATGTCTTCAAATTCATCTCCAAATAGGTTATACTAAGCTTACACTCCTACCCATGAATATGAGAATTCCTATTTCCTCACATTCTCTTTGGCACTAGCTATCACCATTGTTTTTTAATTTTAGTCAATTAACTAATAATAAAAATAGTATCTCATGACACTTTCTCCTTTACTGATAAAGTTGCCTTCAGAGACTCAGGTGTGGAGCAGGAGGTGAAGGGATGTGGAGCGTGCAGCCGAGACCAATCAACCACACCTGGAGCAGAAGGCAGAGTACAAGCCAAGAAGGGGTGAGGTGGAGTGAGCTGGGAGGAAGAGAAGCCATGGGAAGGGACGAGGGCTAAGGGGGGGAGGGAAGGAATGTCAGAGTCAGGGCAAGGGGCTGGGTGGACACAGCAGAAACCAGAAACAGCCGCACACACTCGGCCAAGTGTGTGGTTCTGGTGACACCTCGGGACAAGGCCCCAACGCTCCCACTTGTGCTTGACCTTGTCATCCTCCTCCCCCATGAGGACTGACTTTACTGTGACCACCATTCTTTTTGCTTTGCCTAGGTACTCCCAATATTTGTCACAAGGAAAGCCCCTGTCCTCTCACCCCCTCTCCTCTCTGAGCATCTGCTTCCTCCCCATCACCCCCATGCAGCCAGTGGTCCCAAGTGGGCATCTTTCCCACTAGCCCCACCCAGCTCCTGCTCCACACAGCCCTCCTGGCTGCGGGCGCCTTCAACACAGCGCTCAACCCAACAGTGCTCCAACTACCCGTGAGGTGGAATCCTCTAGGTCGTCGTATTTCTTTGGAGGATTCACAAAGACTTGATGTTGTAAAGACTTTTTAAAAAAGTTAACTCCTCTTTTGCTTTTTATTTTATTTTAAATTATGGTTTAGTGGAGACCTATTTCTCCATCAGGTGGCCACTGCGGTGTTGCCACCTGGCACCTGCGGGCCAGAGAATGATGTCCACTGGCTCTTGTGCTATCTGCTTTCCCCGCACAACACAATGGGTAGAGGATGGAAATGGATTCTCAAAAGAGCCTTGAATTTATATGTCAGAGTAGGATGCCAGGCACAGAATGGTGGCGAGGATGTCCAATACCAACCTGAGATCCACTGGAATAAAAAGTTTCTTACTGTTGAGCTTTAAGAGTTCTTTGTGTGTTTTAAAGACAAGTCTTCTATCAGGTACACGTTTTGCAAAGATTTTCTCCCAGTCTGCGGCTATCTTTTCATTTCTTTATAGTGTCTTTTGCAGACCAGACATTTGTAACTTGAATGAAGTTTAACTTATTGAGAATTTTATTCATAGATCATGCTTTTGGCTTTTTATCTAAAAATGGATTGGAAAACACTAGATCACCTAGATTTCCCCCCTATGTCATCTTCTAGAAGTTTTATTGTTTTGGATTTTATAGTCAGGCTTATGATCCATTTAAAGTTAATTTTCGTGAAGGGTGTAAGGTCAGTTCTTAGATCCATTTTTTTTTGTTTTTTGCATATAGATGTTCAGTTGTTCCAGTTGCTGGTTGGAAAGATTGTTTTTTCTCTATGTAATTGCCTTAGCTTCTTTGTCAAAGATGAGTTGCCTATATTCATGTAGTGTATTGTCGACTGTATTTCTGGGTCATATGACTGTTCTCTGTTACATTGACCCACTTTTTTTGGCCAATATCACTGTCTTGATTACTATAGCTTTATGGTAAATCTTGAAGTCAGGAAGTGTCCGTCTTCCAACTCTGTTCTTCTTCAATATCAGGTTTGGCTATCCTGAGTCTTTGGCCTCTCCATCTAAACTTTCCAATCAATTTGTGTCAATATCCATAAAGTGACTTGTTGAGATTTAGACTGGAATTGAGTTTGGTCTATACATCAAGTTGGGAAGAACACAAACCTCAGCCACATTGAGTTTTCCAACTATGAACACAGAAAACCTCTCCATTGATGTAGACTTTCTTTTACTTCTTATAGTTTTCTTCATACAGATCTTATACATATTTTGGTAGATTTATACCTAAGTACTTTTTTTTTGGTGCTACCATAAACCAAATCAGTTTTTAAAAAATAAGTTGAACTGCATTGCCATTGTTTTATATCACTTCTTGGCTGTTTCTTCTTCTAGTGTTGCAAATTAAGTCAAATTGGTTTGCAGAAGTGGAAATACTCTCAAGTTGTCAGCTGTTCTTATTTATACCCAATGGTTCTGTTTTGGTAGAATAATTACCAAGTACCTTCTACTTTTGATTTTTTTGCATGTTCGTGAGGTCACAGGTCTCTAAAGTTGAATAGAAGTTGAATTAGAATTTTATTATAAAAAATAAAATGCATTGTCCAGATCAGAATATTTCACTTGGTGCTGATACTAAACCTTTCACTGATAAAATTCAAAAGAAGAATGAGAAACTGTGTATTTCTTTGTAATGAACCCTTCCCTTCCTAGCCAAGTAAAAGCCTTGGATCTTAGAATAGGAAACTAGTCTGTATGGCTCAAATTTCTGTATTTAATTTGAAATTAAGATAATGGCCAACTATTTTAATTGGAAAGTGTCTAGGCACACAACTTCTTCAGTTTCTCTACTGGCACATCACCATTCTTATAATCCAATGTTTAAATGCTTTGGACCTAGTAAGCCGATGGACTGAGACCCCCTAATCCACATGCTACAGGCCAGAGTGTAACAACAATCAGAGAAACACCTCCCAGTTTCCAGGAGGCAAATTTTCATGTTTTGATTCATAGTGGGTAGGTTTTCAAACTAAGCTATTTGAAGCACTCCCCTCCGGAATTTGAAATAACAGCAAATTTGAGAAATGAGTCCCCAGGAACGGCCCTGTCTAGACGGTGATGTCAACTGTGCTTTTCCACCCAGCAGGTACACAGCTCGCCAGGTAACAGGGTGGCCTGGAGCAGCTCTCTCTTTTCCATCCGTACCACGTCTCCAAAAGGCCAGCCTCCTTCACCTGGCCCTTGGATCCACAGGGGTCTGCTTGCTTTGGTTCAGTGCTGTCTTGATGAGTTCGCCTTAAAAATCATAGCCCTATGGGTCCTGTGTACTCACAGGCTCATTTGCTCAAGCTTTCAACCTTGTAAGCCATTTAACTCTTGGGCCGTGAAACCTGATGACTCACCTCGGTTTCAGGTGTCAGCATGGTCTCATCCTGCCACCTGGGCATTCTCCCCTGAAATTCCCTCACCCCAGAACTAAAGCACCTTCTTGAAGCAGGGAGGTCAAAACTCCTCATCCCAAGGGTCTGGCCTGAAAACCATTGCCCATCCAGTCATCTCACTCCATGAATCAGGATTAATAAATGCCAGCCCACAAAGCTGACACTTCCGGTAATACGATGGGAGAGGGTTTGGAGTTCCTTAGAGAAAAAAGGATACTTAGGGGCCGAACTGCATTACAGTCAATGGAGCAAGAACACAGTTTTTAAATTGCAAGACCTGGTGACAGTTTCTGCAGTGAAACTATGTATTAGAGCCCAGGAATTTCCATTTGCAGGTCCAACATGCCCAGGCTGCTCTGCCGCAGTTTATGGCAGACCTTCTGAAGTAAGTTCTGTGATTCGCGTTTATTAGTTTCTGGCATGGAGACCTGTATTTTTTGAGTGATTTCTATAAAATGTACTAGGCAGTTATTACTTTCCTTTCAAGAATGTGACACTAAAACAAGTTTTTAATAAAGTGTTGTGAAAAGACAATAGGCTGAAAAAAATGCTGGGCAAAACTTCAAGCTGGTAATGAACTGAATATGTCTCTAATTATATTGAATTTACAAATAATAGAATGAAGCAAGGTTAGCAATTGCTTTTGAGTGAAATTGCATCCTCAAGGAAGAGAAATCTCTCTTTAAAGGTAGGGAAAATGGATAAAAATGCTGTATCGTGCCTTGACCGGGCGGGCGGCTCAGTTGGTTGGAGCATCATCCCATACACCAAACTGCTACAAGTTTAATTGCTGGTTAGGACACTTACCTAGGCTGCAGGTTCCATCCGTGGTAGGGGTGCATATGGGAAGCAATTGATTGATGTCTCTCTTTCACATTGATATTTCTTTCTTTCTCTCTCAAATCAATAAACATATTCTTGGGTGAGGATCAAAAAAGTGTTGTTACTGCATTTGATTTCAAATATCTTTCGCTCTAGATTTTTCAAAGGTCTGGTTGGTTCAAAATTAGATTCTCCAATAAACATTTTGTAGAAACTGATGGTTTTCTCAAACCTAAGTTTGGTTTTGACTTTTTTCTTTATAAAGCCATGAGTATGGGCGGCGCTCTGCCATGCAGTCCTAATATCCAGTTATCAAGGTGGTACCCTGAAGTAAAATTTGGAAAGTGGTTAGAAAGTGCTCAGTACACTAGGCTGAAGACTTAACAGTTAAACAGGTTGAGTTCTCCAATAAAACAGTTTAATGGAATGAATAAATAATTCATTTGATGCTCATAGAGCTTCTTCCTCTGCATCACTTGTCTTTAATAAGCCAAATTTACAAATGAATAGGGAGCTGGCTGGCACTAAGGTTCCTGTTTCTCACAGTGTCACTGTGATTCAAACCCCCGTCCTGCTCAGGGGAACCGTGCATCGGTGCATCATTTGAGCAGATTGTTCAAAGAACCACAGCCTGGAGGAGCAGGGAAGCCCTGGGCTGTCATGGGGTTTGCATTCCCCAATCACACCCACAGTCCCACACTCACAGTAAACCCAGTCTGCGGGGGGGTCTGCAGGTGAGGGCTGACACTCCAGGCTGAAGGAGGGCCTCTGGGCAGGGGCGGGGAGGGGGGAGCAGGGCAGGACCCCTGAGGCCAGGAGCTTTCTACTTCAAGGACCTCTTATTCTCTGTTGTTTAAACAAATTCTTGGCCATCCTGAGAGTTTTCCCACTTCATCTGCACAGCACCACACCAGGTAAGTTTTATGATTATTATCCCCATTTTGTGGGCAAGGAAATGAGGATTTAGAAAAAAGTTTAGCCTCTTATACTTGTCCCACTGCTAGCCCATGGCAGAGTCAGACTTCCGTTTAGACATTGTGGTGTTTTAACTGCTAGACTACAGGCATATGGGGTCTTCCCCTAAGGTTTCCAGCATTATAAGGGTATTATGATGAGTTGATTGGCATAGATATCAAATAGCTTTGTAGGGAAACTGAGGTGCAGAAAATTCAGTGACTTTCTAGGATCATATACATATTAGGTCAAGGGCAGATTGGAGATTATCTCAGGGAGATTGCCTCCTACTGGAACACATGGGGCTTGTTCAGGACATTCACATAAGTGGCCTGGCGGGAGCCACGGGCCATAGTGGAGACTCCCATGCTGGCTCTGTGCCCGAGTACTTCTCTCTGGGCTTGGGCCCTGGTTTCCTTATATATCTCATAAAGGGAGACAGATTATCAAGTCCTTTGAGTTTAGTTTTATCACTAAAATTCTATAGCCACCACAGCCAAGAAGGATAGTCCATTGTGGAGTCTACCATACTTCACCTTTCCAGGATGCAGGGCTGCGATGCTATGGCCCTGCTGGAAAACTCAGAGTGATGTCCTGGCCCTGTGTCCCACCCCGGTCACCTGCTGACAAGCAAACATGACCTCCTCTCCCCCTCCTCCCACTCCCAATGATAAAAGGACTTGGGAGGCTTAAACCAAAGTATTATGGCTTTTCTCTAACTGCTCACTAGCATCTTGGGCCAAATTTGTGCTTATATGTGAATGGCTCCATGCTCATTTATCCTTCCCTGGAGCCATTTCATCCACCGGATGATGAGTTCTTGAATCAGGAAGCAAGATTGTACCTTTAATGTCCTAGAAATTGCTGCAAGATATGTCACAAGGATGAAACAAAGTCATTTTCACCTGAGGCTGTGATATACTTTTAGTCAGATGCCTTTGCATAAAGCGTAATCCTAGGTGAATTTCCTCTGCAGGAGCTACTGCATTTACAACAACGCATTATGGAGAATGCCACTGCCTGTCGCTTGTTTCACATCAGGATCATAAACACCCGTCTGCTCCAAGTCGCCTTTATCTTTCCTCTCCACCTGTCGATTGGTGCTTGCTTCTGTTTTTATTTTTTATTATTTCCCCTCAGATAAAGGCCGGAGGATTGCTTCAGGATTTGGATTTCTGTGTAGAACCACATTACCTTTGCAAGCTCCAAGACATTCACTTTTTTTTCTTACCAAAATCCAGTATAATCTGTATTCTTATTTCAAAGACACCCCTTGAGGGGACCTTTAAGATGACTCCTTAACATGACTGGCAGGCTAGACAGCAGCTCTCCATATACGCAGGGTCATCGTTTGTCTCCATGTACTCAGCACTCTGCCTTCTAATGTTTACGCACCTCCAAACCATTTTATTGTGTGCAATCCTTCTCACCGTCACCGGCATTCTGATGCCTGTGTTCTTTACTTTATCTGTTACGCAGAAGTATATTTAGTGTGCAAAGCGATACATCATAAAGGTAGAGAAAGGTGAACCCTTTGATATATTACAAGTCTTTCACAGTGTGAAATAACTATTGCCTATTATTTTCCTCCTGACGTTTTTATTTTTAAGGGGATTTCACTTGATTTGTGGTGCTGACACCTCTGATATGTTGTTTCCAGTGACCTTACATCCAAAATCAGTAGTGTGTGACATTTGATGGCCCAGATAAAAAACATTAATGGCGGAAGAGAGGGTTTATTTTCCTGGTCATAAATTAAGTTTAAATAACTCTGAATTTATTTTAAACTCTCCAGTACTTTTTACTGTCCAAGCAATAAATGTATTTATTACTGGGGGCCTATCTGGGTTTCAACAGGGAGCCCTTTGCTTAGCTGCCTTGGAAGCTTTTCCTTCTCCCTCATGAAAAACCCATCTGACCTACAAAGGCTGATTTGCTCAAATTGTTCCCTAATTTCCACCGGCGGGGATCAGAGAAAGGGCTGCTAATCAGAGAGGTAAACCCAAGGCATTTTCATTGCCAGTCAAGTCAAGGAAAGCTGGAGTTCTCAAACCTCATGCATAGGGTTGTCAGTCCGGGACGAATTCTGTGCTGGAGTGAGCAGCGGACCTGGAGACGCAGGGGCGGGGCCTGACCCCCCTGCTGCCTCGAATGCAAGGTGCGCCTCAGGTCACGTGATCGCTGAAGCTCAACCCATTTTCCCCATTCTGATCTTCAGAACTTTTCATCTTCGTGTGTATGCGTTTGGACTCATTTATTAGATGTGTTGTAAAATTGCATTGAAAATTTCTCAGTTTAAAAATTTTTATTTAAAATTTTTATGTATATGTTTGAAAATTACCTTACATATTTTTTATTGAGATATAGTTTACATGCCATAAAATTTGCCATGTAAATTTTTTTAAATACTTTTACTTCTTTATCTTAGAGGGGAAGGGAAGGAGAGAGAGAGAGAGAAATATCAATGTATGGTTGTCTCTCGTGTGTCCCCCACCAGGAACCGGAAACTGGCCTGCAACCTAGGCATGTGCCCTGACTGGGAATCGAACCTCGATCGTGTGGTTCGCAGGCCCGCGCTCAATCCACTGAGCTACACCAGCCAAGGCCTGCCATGTAAATTTAAAGTGGACAATTCAGTGGTTTTGGTATATTCACCAGGTTGCGCTAACATCACTGCTCTCTAATTCCAGAACATTTTCTTCACCCTGAAAGGGACCTTCCAGTGCCGGTTACCAGTCGCTTACTGCTTCTCCCTTGCCCCAGCCCTTGGCAACCACTAATCCACCCCCTGTCTCCATGGAGCTGCCTATTCTGGACACTTACTATAATTGGCATCATACAATATGCAGCCTTTTGTATTTAGCCTCTCTTATTTAGCATAACATTTCCAAGCTTCATTCATTTTGTAATGTTTATAAGTACTTCATTCCTTTTTGTGGTGGAATAATATCCCATTACAGGATATTGTATTTATCTGATGGATAGATTTTTCATTTAAAAAATTTCATCCATATGTTCAAAAGTTGCCATGTAATTCATTCCCCAGGCATTTCTCCTGTTTGGACTATTTTTAAAAGTTAGGTCTTTGAAAAAATGCTATAAAATATATGTTATTTTAACATCTTCAATAATTACAATCACATACCCCTTGCTGACTTTGTATAAAGTTCTTCTTTAACACCTTAAAAATGTCATTCACTAAATATAAATGTCCACTTAAAGACTACATGTGATTCTTGAATATAGGGAATGCTGTTGCAAGGGCTTTTCATGAAGGTCAGCTACCCGACCCCTCTTCAGGGCCCAGGGCATTTTCCCTCGGAGCAGAGCCACGCCCAATATGGGTTTACTTTTCACTGGGCTGTAACCTTCTTGTGGGCAGAAGCCACGTTGGCTTCAGGTTTGTCTTCAGAGCCCCAACGTGATGCTTTGTACCTAGAATTCACTCAGCAACCCAAAGAGTGGTGAATGACTTAATTATATTCTCTTCTGCTCTTTGTACTCAGTAAGAAAGCAAGAAGATACTTTTATAGAAGGCATTCTGACCATCATAAACTGGCCTCCCTTTATATAGGGAAAAACATAGAATTCACACTGTATTGCTTGATGAATGCTCACAAAATAACCATATCTGTGTGACCACCACTCAGATCAAAACCCACAATATACCAGCCCCCCAGAACCCCCTTGAGCTCTCCCAGTCAATGCCCCACTCTTCTCTCCAATGGCAGCCAGTATCCTGACTTCTACCTCCACAGGTGTTTTTGAATTTTACATAAATGGATATCCCTTTTATACTCATGACATTTCAAAATAAGAATAAAAAGCATGACTTGCAATCTTATAATAAAGATACGTATGCCATACAATCTTTATATCCTAAGCAGCAAAGACTGAACTAATGTAAAGGATAGAGATGCAACCCTCATTTCCTTCTGAGCACACCGATTTAAGAAAATCATTCTGAATGCTTTCTTATGTTTTAGTGATTATTCATTATTTTGCTTAATATTCAAGCATAGCAAGTGTGAAGTAGGTAAAAGTTTATCTACCTCCTTCTACCTTGGATTTTTCTTCCTTCATCTCTGTCTATTTCTCTCAAGGACTTTATCTTAATCTATTTGGGCTGCTTTAACCAAAATACCACAGACTGGATGGCTTGTAAACAACAAATATTTTTTTCTCATAGTTCTGGAGGCTAGGAAGTCCACGATCAAGGTGCCGATAGATTCAGTGCCCAGTGGGGGTCTGTTTCCTACTTCATAGACAGTACACTTCTTGCTGTGTCCTTACATGGTGGAGTGTCAAGGGAGCTTTCTAAGTTCTCTTCTACAAAAGCGCTAATCCCATTCATGAGCACTCCATGTTCCTGACATAACACCTCCCAAAAGCCCCACTTTCTAATACCATCACATTGGGGGTCAGGTTTCAACATATGAATTTTGTCAGGAAGGACACAAATATTGAGTCTTAGAAGATCTTTTCCTAGTTTCATTTCTCATCAGTCATCTATTGTGTTCATTAATATTGAAAATTGTTCAATGACAGGTATTGCATTTCCTGCTGGTGGATTTGTCAATATCTGAAAGGTCTTAAATGCTGGGGAGACACTGCAATTTGCAATGGTGTGGCTGTGAACCAGGGTATCATGAGAGAGGGAGCTCAGGGGAGTGAGTATCCTGAATCCAGCAAACCTTTTCACAGAGTCCATTGTGTTATTCTTGGGGACCAGAGGGAGAAGCGTGTCACTAGCAGAATAATGGCCTGACACTGAACTGGGAAGTAAAACTAATGCACCAGATGACAGAATTATGATGTAAAAAGATCTTGACCGTCTGAAAAGATAGCCCCAAACTCAGTGAATTTCATGGTGTTAAACGTAAGGTTCTGTTATCAGGATAAATCACTAATGACGCACCTGCAGGACAAGAGAGGCTGACTAGCATTCATTCAGGGGTAAAGGCCCAGGGACTTCAGTTGGTTGTAAGGGCAACATGGTGTGGCTGCCAATAGAACGCTTTAATTGTAGACTTGTCCAGAACAAAACAAGGTACTGTTCCTTTTTTATTCTGCCACATGAGAATCATTTGGAGTATTTGATTTGGTTTTGAGCATCACCTTTCGTGGTGGCTGGTAGTTCGTGGAGTCTGGCATGGGAGCTAAGGTCTCTCAATCCCAGCAGCAGAAGCTTCAAAGAGATTAGTGAGGTTTGTATTGAGTTAGCCTGCTCCGTTTATCTCAGCTGGTGTATCTGTCTCCATGCTTCCAGCCTTGCTTTTGATCTGGGGACAGAGAACCAGGTTGGCATTGTGATGTGGCATTTTTAAATTTTTTTTACTGAGAAAGCTCTCATTCTGTTCTCCAGTGTATGCCTTCTATGTCAGGATTCCTCTGCCTCTAGTCCTTCCAATGCCCAAGGGGTGTATCAGTCCTTCTCATACTCAGCCAGAAACATGCTGCAGAATGAGCTGAGGCAAGAGAAGGGTCGCCAAGGGACGATCTTGCTTCCTTTAGACGGCACCAAGGCCAAGTGCTTGGCCTGCCCCTAGTTGATATTACTGTCTTTTATGTGCATGGCTTGCTCTCCAGTTTTACAAAGGCTGCTCCAGGGCCAATCAGAGACACAGCTGTTCATTGTACCGCTGTGGATGAGATGGCATGGTTCAGGAGTCAGACAGTAGGCTAGAGGGCGTACTGGCCCTGCTCTATTCAGAAGGCTCACTTCTTTCATGTGAGAAAAGAGGATTGGTTCTCTACACTGAGTGCCTAGTTCAGTGCTGCCAAAACACGCTTCGTGAGTGATTGAGTGAATGAATGTCCAGTGCCTTGCTCTGCTGCTGCTTTCAGAGAACTCCCGACTCTCAATGAGGTGGGCCAGGATGCTTCTACTTCCTGCCTGCCTGCATCCGTGCCAACTCCCAAAAGTTCCAATTTTTGGAAGTTGAGTAAGCATTGAACATTTGTTGAAGGTATAGTAATTAAATCCTCTCATTCAGGAAATAATGCATTAATGAAGCAGAGTGGGTCCCAAGGATTTGTGCACCAGAAAGAAAGAAAGAAAGAAAGAAAGAAAAATAGGAGAAAAGGGAAAAAAGAAATTTTGATTCTACAGACCAGACCTCATTGGAGTCAGACCAAGGGTAATTTAGAAAGCTTTTTGAACTTACCACATAGGAAGAAACCCGAAGACCCACATCTACTTGCTCAAAGGCAGAGAGGCTGCAGAGCAAGAGAGGCAGAGGAAAATGGGTGACAGGTCAAGAAAACTCTAGGAAGAAAAAGGCTACCTGTCTTTGAGCTTTTTTACAGAGTGGAAGGTCAGAGTACTCCACTGTGGTGAAAGACAAAGCAAGTTTCAGGGAGTAAAGCTGAGCTTCCGATGGTTGGGGGTGAGTCTAGAGCTGAGTGCAGGGCAGCGTTTTCCAGTGGAGGAGTCTCCACCGTGCAAGAGTGCACCATCTCATTAGTATGGGGTGCTGTTAATGGTCTGCTAAGCTCTTTCATCCATTACTGATGGATGTCCTTCAGAAAACGTCTGCAGACAGAACACAGCCAATTATGTGGACCCCCTTCCTCTGATCTTTGTCATTGACCCCAGTAGCCTTCTATTGGCAGGAACTCATGCTTTGTCAATGGCCATGGGCACTCCTGATTTTTCTTGAAGGTTTGGGAGGGTCAGGAAGTAAGGGAGGAAAGAAGAAGTGGAGTTTGGTTACCTCTTAACTTTCAGCCTGGCTGCTCGAACCCCGTAAGGGTGGGCAAACGGTTGTGAAAACCAGAATCACCCCCCCACACACACACAAGTCCAACTTCCCCTTAATACTGACTAGTTGATTAACCAGGGGTTCTCGAAGAGAATGATTTGATGAGAGTATCTTTTGTCGTCATTTGTCTTGGAGAACACCAAAGAAAACTGCATCAAGAGGATGCAGCCCACCTACATGAGCAGCGGCGGTCGCAGTGTCATGGGTTATGGCAGACTGTTCAATTTTGTACCTTCTCAGCTGGTCAAATTTCCAATAACCACAAAAGGAGGGGGGAAATGCAGCTTCACTTCTTATGTTTTAAACTTTTCCAGCACTGGCTTATGAAAATATTTGGGGTTGTTCACTGCTCTGCTCTCTGTAGCATAAACATTTATTTAAATGGGGCTGTCTCTAGTAATGAAGAATGAAGGAAAAACAATGGTCTGATTTTGACAAATTAACTTGTGATTTGGAGAGTCAGTGAAGCAGGGAAGAGACATTCCTAACTATACTAATTAAATGAGCTTGCAACATTTATTTTAATGCAATGGAACCAGCCATATGAAGATGAACATTTTAATTTATTTTGCAGTGACATTATGAAAAATTTCACTGCTGCAGATTATCTACAAAAACAAATCTCATCGGCATCTAGGTTTGTGCAGGAAATTTCCATCTTTCACACGAGCCTGACCTTCCCCAGTGGAAGCAAATGGGAATGAGCTGAGTTACTTGAAAAGTTTTTCCGAAGGTTGTCTTTCCACCGAGGCTGGGCTTTATGTTCAAATGACTTCTGTGCCAAACACATTCATTTTTCATGGTGCGGCGTAGATGAAAAATTCTGAATCCATTCTATGGGGAATGCAAATATAGCTCATTAGTTCTAAAACATTTTTCATGAAAGACTGCAGAGTATTTGCCGGCAGATGAGGCTGTGTAGTTCCAGCCAAGAATGAACACCACATGTCCCACTAATTGTTTTTTAAAGTTGTGCCTTTCCTCTCTGGCGCCCAGGAGCTATTGGAAATAGGAAACGATATGAAAAATGGAGGGGGAGCCTCGAGTACTTTGACATTATTCTGCACTTGGTGTCTTGTCTTTTATTTTTCCTCTCCCTTTCTCTGCCTGCAGCCGTGTTCTAGAAGGGAAAGGCGCAGCTTTGTAGGTGACTGAAGCATTTTTGCTTCTCCTGGAGACAAATAGAGCACGTTTTCCGCAGTCCACTATTCCTGCGGCGGCAGCGAGGGAGCCTCCACTCCAGGGCCACAGGCCGCAACAGCTGGCGCAGCACCAGGCAGACAAAACGGCCTCCTTCCAGAGATGGGGTGGGTGGGCTGCTGGCTACAGGCCACCACCACAGCCAGCTTTAAGTCACGTAGTCCAGATGCCTTCCAGACTGACGTTCCCATTGGAGTGCTGCCAAGGAGCCCTGGAGGAGAACAGACCACCTCCCTTTCCAAGTCGGTGCTGCCCACTGGCTAGTGCTTGGGCCTTGCAGGGGCAACCTCTCTCGCTCTGGAGATATTTCTCCCTCCCTGTCCCACCTTCTGTTTCTCATCTGTGGGGCCTCGATGGTCTGGCGAGACCACACTGCTCTGAGTAAACCTCCGTTCCCATGCGGGGCTTTTTCACTATGATGTTGGCCTTTTCTATTCAATACACAATGTGTCATGACTGAGGAGAGACCACGCCCTCTTGGGGTTTTGACCAATTCTCTTCAGGTGTGGACTCAGCACACATTAGCGGGGCTCTTCAGTGGGTCTACAGCCACTGGCAGGAGCTGAGCTTCCTTTGCCCCGAGGTCTCAATTATCTGGAGCTTGCAGCCCCACTCCTCCTATTGCCCCTCAGCCTTGGGCAGAGGAAAGCGCTGAGAGCACATTTTGTATCCCAGTGTATCCTGTGCCCTAGGTATCTACAGAACTGGTGGCCACCAGCCCAGCTACGTGCATGACCTGCAGGATAGGGTCGGGTGTACCTGGCTAACCAGGGTCAGTTTTCTCCACCCTGATGGGAGAAACCCCAGCAGGCCTGAAACAAGGCCTGCAAGCTTGGTGCCGTTGCCTAGGCAGCTCCCTGGTGTCCTAGCAGCCTCAGTGCAGCACGTGTTCGGTCTGTGCAGCAGGACAGGCTGCCCTCCTCTGTGGTCCTGCGGGCAGCCGATGTCCTGCCAGGAGTGTCAGCTTGCTGACACGTGTTCTTTGGGATCTTCTCACAGGTGCCCATGAGTTTAGAAGAGTAACTGTGTTACTGATGTTTCCTTGGTAGAGGACATCACCGCCATTTCAGCTCCTATCAGCTATTTGATGAATGATTATTTCGTATAAAAAAGGTCAGATGCCCAAAAGAATAAATGCATGGTTTTCTGCGACAGGGAATTACAAGCAAATCCATTGGTATGACAATTTATACCCATGTCTCTACCATCTCTTTGCAAAAGCCAAATAAACCAGTTAAACGTTAGGAAGAATATAAATCACAGGGTAAGAAGGGCCCATTTAGGGTTCTGTTAGGGCTCAGCTGATAGCCCCATGGAGAATTCCTACAGAGTTCTATGAGATGATAGAATTAGTTTTCCTGGAATGAACATGATAAATTTGAATATGAGCCCCTAAAAAACATCTAAGAAACTGACCTCCTGCAGACATCCCCCACCCCTGCCCCTTTCAGTGGCCATTACTTTACATCCCTATCCAAACCCAAGGCAGCCTGGCACCTGCCCGGCATTCAGTAAGTGTTTATGAAATGCCCATGTCAGAATATAACCTTTTGGGAGAAAAAAGAGCATGCTGGAGTGGACATGGGCCATGGTACAGGGCCCTCTTTGGTGGCTTCCAAACAAAGATTTATGGGTTCCCATCTCTGCAAAGCCAACATAGTGGCCTCTGAGGGAATCTTAATGGGCCCTAGTTCAGCTCTTCTGTCTTACAGATGTGAAAAGCCAAAGTCCTAAAATGGAAACTGACATGTGCAAGCTCTCATAGCTAATGTTAGGGATGGTGCCCTAACACCCCCACCTCCCACCCTGGGAGTCCTCAGCTAGGATTTAAAAACATGCTACAAAATCCAGACACACTCAAGCCCCACCTAGGCGGGCATCAACATTGCTGCTTAGTTGCAAATACTTATCAGAGCTCTGTATCTGGTACCCTTTTGTGTTTCTCCTCAAAAAGAGTTTATAGTGTACTTGGGAAGATAAAAATATATGTGAATGAATGCAAATATCATCCATTGTATTGAATCACACAGCATAGCCTACATATTGTCAGCACATGGGAGGTGGGGTAAAGGGTGGAGCAGGGCAGATACAATTTACACAAACCCCCAAGATGCTTACTTTCACAGAACGTGGAGATGGTTGGTGTGGTTCCCAATGTTACACAGTTTACTCTGTAGTGGATCACAAATTTAACTTAAATTACAACTTGTAGGGGCAGAGAGAAGATCACAACTTTATCTGCCGGTGACTAACCTGGCCTTCCTCCAGGAGAGGGGTAGGGCAGAAGTAAACACACTGTCCAATCTGTGTACATGTGCTCCAGACAACTTAGCAGTCCTTTAAAAGGTGGCGAGACTCTTTTTGATAAAAGTGTTCTGTCTCTCAGAGAACTCCACCTACAGCATCTCAGTCCCCTCTGAGGGTGTTCAAATGTGTGGAGGGATGAGGGACACCAGCAAGGTCACTCTGAGCATGGTAGATAGGTGATCCTCGGGCAGCAGGTCCTTGGCCTCTTGATTTCCTGAGTGATGCCCTGCATTCACCTGGGAGCTGCCTGCCCCGTTGGTGAAGCCCAAGGCTGGTGGAACTCCTGGTTTTGTGCTTCTGTTCGGGCAGGGCTCTGCAGGAGCCCATGGCCCTAACTCAGGGGCCCACTCTGCAGCCTTTGCTGGGGGGGCTACCTCATCCTCAGGGATCTTTCTGGCAAGCTTTTCCCAGCCAGACTCTGAGCAGCTTCTAGGTCCTGCCTGTGTCACATGGACCCTGAGAGAAGACTGAAAGCCAACCCTTCAAGATCTCTATCTTAGTCCACTTAACATAATATCATATCATACACTGGGTGGTTTAAACAGCAGAAATATATTTCTCACAGTTGTGGAAACTAGAAGTCCCAGATCAAGTTTTCTGGCAAGGACTTTCTGGTTTGAGGGACTTCTGGCCAAGATGGAAGTGTAGGTAGACACACAGTGTCTTCTTGCATAACCAAAAGAAGGACAATTAATTTAAAAACAAAAAACAACCACAACGGACAGAAAATTGAACTATATGGAAATCAGATAACCAAGGAGTCAAAGAAGAAGCATTCATTCAGACCAGTAGGAGGGACAGAGACAGGCAGCTGGGCAAAGAGGACTCAGAGCAAGGCGACAGCTGGAGGACTAGGGCGAGAGAGGTTGCAACTTACAGATCAGGCAAGGTGGCAGCTGGTGGAGTGGGCAGTCCCACATTCGAATGCAGATAAGCTGGGAGGAATAACTGGGGAGCAAGACAGACTGCAAAGCCCAGGGTTCCAGTGTGGGGAAATAAAGCCTCAAAACCTCTGGCTGAAAAAAACTGTGGGGGTTGAGACAGCAGGAGAGACTCCTAGCCTCACAGGAGAGTTCATTGCAGAGACCCACAGGGTCCTAGAATGTACACAAACCCACCCACCCGGGAATCAGCACCAGACAGGCCCAATTTGCTTGTGGGTAGCAGGTGAAGTGATTGAAAGATGGTGGAGGGCTGAACAAGCAGCATTGTTTCCTCTTGGAGGCCTCCCCCACATGCAGCACCATAATGTAGTGATGTGGTTGCCCCACCCTGGTAAACACCTAGAGCTCTGCCCCTTACTACATAACAGGCATGAGGAGACAAAAAAAAGATAGACCCAAATGAAAGAACAGATCAAAGCCCCAGAAAGAATACAACTAAGTGATAAAGAGATAGCCAACCTATCAGATGCATAGTTCAAAACACTGGTAATCAGATGCTCACAGAATTGGTGGAGTATGGTCACAAAATAGAGGTAAAAGTGAAGGCTATGAAAAGTGAAATAAAGAAAAATGTACAGAGAACCAACAGTGGTGGGAAGAAAATCGGACTCAAATCAATGGTTTGAACTAGAAGGAAGAAATAAACATTCAAGCAGAACAAAATAAAGGAAAAAGAATTTTTTTGAAAAGTGAGCTGAGGCTTAGGAACCTCCAGGACAACTTTAAATGTTCCAACATTTGAATCATAGGGGTGCCAGAAGGAGAAGAGGAAGAGCAAGAAATGGGAAACTTACTTGAAAAAATAATGAAGGAGAACTTCCCCAATCTGGCAAAGGAAATAGACTTCCAGGAAATCCAGGAAGCTCAGATGGTCCCAGAGAAGTTGGACCCAAGGAAACACACACCAAGACACATCATAATTACAGTACACAAGATTGAAGATAAGGAGAGAATCTTAAAAGCAACAAGAGAAAAGGAGACAGTTACCTACAAAGCAGTTCCCATAAGACCATCAGCTGATTTCTCAAAAGAAACCTTGCAGGCAAGAAGGGGCTGGGAAGAAGTATTCAAAGTCATGAAAGGCAAGGACCTACATCCAAGATCAGTCTATCCAGCAAAGCTTTCATTTAGAATGGAAGGTCAGATAAAATGCTTCCCAGACAAGGTCAAGTTAAAGGAGTATATCATCACCAAGCCCTTTATGAAATGTTAAAGGAACTTATCTAAGAAAAAGAAGATAAAAATATGAACAATAAAATGATAACAAAGTCACAACGGTCAACAACCAAACCTAAAAAAACCCAAAAAACCCAAACATACTAAGCAAACAACTAGAACAGGAACAGAATCACAGAAATGGAGATCACATGGAGGGTTATCAGCAGGGAAGTGGGCAGGGGCAGGTAATGGGGGGAAAAGGTACAGGAAATAAGTAGCATAAGTAGTAGGTAGAAAATAGACAGGGGAGGTTAAGAATAGTATAGGAAATGTAGAAGCCAAAGAACTTGCATGTATGACCCATGGACATGAACTAAAGCGGGGAGAATGTGGTTAGGAAGTGTGCAGGGTGAAGGATAATAAACAGGGAAAAATGGGATACCTGTAATAGCATAATCAATAAAATATATATTTTTAAAAAAGAACTCTGGTTTGCTTTCTCACTTTGTCCTTACACGGCCTTTCCTCAGTGTGTACAGATGGAGATCTCTCTCTCTCTCTCTGTCTCTCCATTCTTTTATGGCTACCAATCTTATCACATGAGGACCCCACCTTCGCCACCTCAGTTAACCTTGATTACCTCCTAAAATTAGTTTGCGAATACAGTCACATTAGGGTTTAAGGCCTCAACATATGAATTGGGGATGAGGGGTGGGCACAATTCAGTCTGTAGCACCTCCCTCTGCCAGGCCACATTGTGAGGCCAAGTTCCCAGGGCAACCCTGAGAAGGGATCTTTCTCCAGAGTTTAAAGCAGGGTACAAGGAACTGTGGCCTCTCTTGTCCCTGAATGTTGCCTAGTTCCAGAAAAGTGCTGTGTGTGTGGCTTGTACATGAAGAAAAGAAGCTAAGACGACGTTTCTAACAGCAAAGCAGAACACTTGAGACTTTCGAGACCTGAGTTTTAATCTTTTAATGATTTTCTGTGTGACCCTAAAATGACATCATCTTCTCTTGGGCTTTGTCCCTTCCCCACTCACACAGGGGGCTGTGGGTCTGCTATCTAAGAGGATTGAGGGGAACAAGCAGGAGACATAACTGCAAAAGTCTTTTCTGTGAACATCAAGATGCTTTTAGATGTAAATAAACATAATGCAGAAGAATAAACCTCCTTCCAAAACCCATGTCACCTGCAGAGAAAGGCACAAGCTCCAGTCCCTGAAATCTGTCCCCTCTGGTTCTCTGTGGAAGATGAGTCTTTGCATCCAGAGGGGAGGGAAAGCTTGGGGAGATTCACCTAACTGAAGGGAGATGCATTCTATGAAATGCAAGACAACACAGAGCATTCTGCATAATCCTCCAGTGACAGTTTGTCAAAAGAAGCAAATCCTTCAGGACATTCTCTTTAATATATTTTTAGTAAATGTTTTATTGTATTGGATTATGGGAATTAAGGGAACAAAGGATCCATATCGTATTTTTCAAAAGCAATATTTTTAGAATCACAAATTATATTGAAATTTTTATACCAAGAAAATAAAAACAAAGATCAGAAGAACTAAACAGCATTTATATATGTCTCTACAGAGATATATATATGTATATTAGCAAATTGAAATACAGCAAATACCCACAAAAACACCCACATAAAAGAGATGCAAATTATATTTTTGACACATTTTCAGCACAATCACCTAATACAATTTTCTTTTATAGGCAGAGGTAATAAATAGTGCAAATGTATATTTATGGTGTGTTTGACAAATGTATTTGCTTTGAGTCAGAAGGAAAAGCTCCAGTGATTTTATGGTGGAAATGTGTCTCATCCACCTGAACTAAATTGCTCTTTTCTTCTGGATTTCTCACCGTGACCGAGTCTGACGTGGGAACCGCCTTTTGGTCTCAGAACATGGGACACGCTTGGAATAAGATTTGGCGCACACTTGAACATCAAGATGCCATAGTATTGGAGTGCGCTTATATGTCACCCCTTTAAGACTCTATGCTCCCTGACGCAAAGGACATTGTCTGTTTCTTCTCTACAAATCTCTCTACCAGCAGAAGAGTGATCTGCAGTCAGGGGTCACTGTCAGGCTGTGTTTATGACCCTTCTGCCAGCGTGGTGCTGTGGTCTTCAGGAACCAGACACATGCCATGTGCTCCAAGATGATTCTCTACTTCAGCGTGTCTGAAAATCAGAGTAGTGACTTACTCTTGAAATCCAAGGATACGAGAATATTTTCCTAGTTGATGAACTTAACTCCCCAGTTTAGTGTTTCCCTTTAAGTGGATCCATCTCGCCAGTGTGTCATATGGGGGTAGAGATGTTAACATGTCAGGTTGGTCCAAAGGGACAGACTTTAGACTACACACGTGGAGAGCAGCACATCCGACAGGTCCAGGTCGGAGAGAAGCAAGCCCAGAGGCTCACCCCTCGTACGGAAGGGGCTGCCAGAGGATGGGAGTAGAAAAGGAGGTTCTGGGACCTTTGACCCTTGACTAGGAGCCTCTGCCCCGTCTTCAGCTGCTCCAGGGGAAGGCTGCTCTGGGTGTTGGGTGTGGATACTGCTGGGTAAGCCTGTGTGTGAACTCACTCTTGTTGCAAAAATAGGGGACCACCTCACAGGGCAGAGGGAGTAGGGACAGCTGAGAATCTGAGGTGGAGAGGGATGGGGAAGAGCCATCAGACCCACAACAGAGCCCAGTGGTGCTCACCTGGGGGACAATTGTGGAGAGAATGTTCTGGCACTGGGGGCTAATTTCATCACAAAGACCCAGCAGGTGAGCAGCCCTTTCTCACCAAAGCCTTGAAGCCATAGGACTCCTGGAGGCAGCCAACTCACCAAGCTTCAAATGCAAAGGAACTTTAGAGAAATGAGAGACCCTGACTTTTTATCTGGGCCTTTCCCATTTGATTCCCTTCCTTAGCCCCATGTCTGGTGAGGAGGGCTTGTTGGGAAGGCCAGGTGTTTCCATCCTCTGTATGTGCGCATCTTTCTCCAGGCCCCACAGGAAGACCCAGACCAACCCCACCCCTCAGGCTGCTGTGAACAGATATATTTAAATTTCTTTAAGCTTGGGTGACATCCTCGGATGAGAAACTCTAACTACCAAGAATTATTGTTATTACTATGTAGTAACTGCCTAGCATGCTGCGAATTACCCTGCCCTGCTGTGTAGAAGATGTATAGTGGGATGGAAGGATGGAAGGAGGAGAGACATGGAGACAGTGGGAGAAACCAGAGTGAAATGTACTGCAGAGAGGAGGCGTGCCCCATCACAGAGTCTCCACCAGCATACTCTTACGACCAGAAGCAAGAGAATATTTCCACTTGTAACAGGGTGCAGCCAAGACGGGTGCCCCAGAAAGGGATTTAGAATGGGGTCCAGAACTCAAGGTGTCTGGGAAATATTAGAAAGACATATAATATGTCCTCACCCCTTCCCCTTACAGGTGTGAGTTGGGGGAAGGAACAAATGGAGCAAGGCCATTGAGAGCTGTTTTGCACAGTAACAGCTTTGCAGCTAACCTCTGGCATGGTCATTTAACATATCTATAACTTTTAACTGGCTGCATAGATATGTTAAATGACTGTGGCCATGCTCTGAGCCAGGGGGATGGTACTGACTTCCATCCAAGATGTAACTGGGGGCAGGTCTTCCAGATGACAGCACCTGCGTGAGAGCTTGGAGAAGATTGGCTCCACGCCATGGGGCCACGCCTGCCCAGACTCCCTACGCAGCCCAGGAAAGCTGGAAGGATACAGGAGTGCTGGCAAGTGCAGCCAATTGTGGGAGGAGTTGGAAATGGGGCTGCAGAGAAAGATCGGCGTGGGGATTTAAACCCAGACATGGCAGCCATTGGAGGTGGGAGACACTCGGCTTTGGCAAGTGAAGACCCCCTCGCAACCATGTGAGGGAGAGAGCCACACACAGCTTTGGTAGGGGGGAGGACCACGTGGCTGGGGCAGTGCAGGGAGAGCCACATGGTTCTGGCAGAGTGGGGACCCCCGTAGCCATGTGAGGGGAGAGCCACATGCTTTTGGCTCTATATGTGGAAGGATTTCACTGGGATGCAAACACTCTATCCCACCTACGATAGATACCAAACTTTGGGGGCCAGATAAATGTGCTCTGTGTCCCCTGTCTGCTTCCTAGACAGAGTAGAAGAACTGTAAGAATGCCCCACTGGTGTGTGAGCCCTTTCACTTGAAGTAATGAAAGAATAATTATGTTGTCTGCTGGACTCAACATTTTCAACAGATGACCCAGCTTGGTCCTTAAAAAAAAAAAAAACTACAAGGGGAGTGAACCGCACAACGTGAAAATGAAAGGACCAACGGCTTTGTTTGCTGGAGATCATTTTTACGGCAGGTTGTTCATTGCAGACTGTGACCAATCGGACGCAGTTCCTCCCTTCCGCCCCTTCCCTCAGTCGGCTTTGAGGAAGCATGCTTCCAAGTTTGAGAATTCATCTTGTCTGATTAATGATGTGTACATAGAGATTTTGGTCTCATCTTCCTTCTCTTGGTCTCTTTTATTCCGTTGTTTGCTGGGCTACAACCCTGCGGATAGATGGTTCTGCCATGATAAATGTGAAGTTTGCATAAGCCATGTAACAGCAGGACAGCCCATTATCACTGTACATTTTCCATGGCTGTGCAAACCTCTGTAGGCTATTTTATTGCTAATAGATCCACAGAGAAACAGTAGTGATTTTACGACTCTTTTTAAAATGGAAATTCATGTTTGAGAAATACAACTGGGAGGAAACAGATGTAAACCACTTAAGCATTTGCAGAAAATTGAGATGCACACTCTTATTTACAGACCTACATAGCCTCCATTGCTTTGTTTTCAAAATTAAAATATGCAATCTGTTTACCATGGGAAATGAGGAACGGTAAACTTGTTGTTTTTCCTTTTATACAGCAATGGCCACCATCGTTGGGTTTAATGGCAGTGCTGAAACAGGCTGGCAATTTTCCCCCTCAGATTTTACTGTCTAGAACACATTCCCTCTGTAATCTGTGAGAGGTAGGCAAGTGGGGAAGATTACAGTATAACTGCATGTCTGAGCTCACATTATGCATTAACAACTAAAATGATTACCAGACTCATTAGGAAGATTCTAACCAAGTATTTAAACACTACCTGTAAATGGCTTAAAATATGGGAAGAGTCAATCAACCTTGACAAAAAATGCCTTTATATGTTCAAATACAAAAGCAGAGCCCATCCCAGAATGCTTATTCTTGCCTTGTTTTAACACTGTCATATCTTTAGAAATTGTGATAAAGCTCACATTTTGGAAAGGAGATGTAAATTAAAGTGATACAGAGCAAACATATCAATGAGATATTTGTGCGTCAGGCCCATCAGAGTAAGTTCCTTAGGACATGTGGCTGCCCCTCTGATTTTTGTTGTTGTTGTTTTTAGTTTTGGAACCATATTTTTGAATATTGGGGTAACATACATAACATAAAACTTATCATTTTAACCATTTCCAAGTGTACGGTTTAGCAGCATGAAGTACATTCACATTGTTGTGCAACCATCATTATCATCCCCCTTCAGAGCTTCTTTATCTTCCCAAACAGAAATTCTGGACCCATCAACCCCAACTCCCCATTGCCTGCTCCCCGTCATTCCTTATGACTTCTGTTCTACTTTCTGTTACGATGAATGCAACTACTTTAGGCACCCCGTGTAAATGAAGTCACACAATATCTGTTTCTTGTCCTGGCTTATTTCACTTAGTGCCATGTCTTTGGGGTTCATCCGCATTGTAGCATGTGCCACAGTATTCCCTGGTATACATGGGCCACATTTTTTGTTCACTGCCGATGGTCATCTGATTTAAATCTGAGGGGTATTTCCCAGCACACCAGGGATGGAGGTGGCCTGCCTACCACAGAGCACAGGAAAGCAAGCTAGAAAGAATGAGGACCAGACCTGCAAAGTCAGGCTGGGAGGTCTCCTGTGGACTGTGCTTTCCTGGTTTCTGTGTAATGCCTTGTTCTGTGAATCTTCCTCTTATTCTAGATGTTTGTTTTAAATGTGAAAGGAGACTCGACCCTCTTAAAAACTGAAATTCTTCTCACAGACGGGACAGGATGCCCAAGATCAGAGAGCAGGACGTGTTCTCCATGCTCCTTGGCAACACTAATGCCTCCCCCAAGGCGCTCTTTCCACTCCCCTGGATGGAGGCATTGGGGCAATGTCCCCCGTCGCAGCCGTTGGGTCACATCCAATGAAGCACAGGACAGCCGGACTCTGAGCTCACCCATCCTTAGTGAAAGCTGCTGTATTGAGATGGTATTAAGAGCATTCAGAAACCTATTTATCTCTTATGCTAGAGGAATTAAACCACTGCCCTCTATTTACCTTGTTATCTCACGGCCCATATGATGTATAGGAGCTTCTGTTTATGGCCTCTTGGTGACATAAGCTAATTACAGACCCGTGTGCAAGAAGCTTCGCCGTGACTGCTGCTGCCGCCGCCGTCACAATTATCATGGCTTTTCATGGACTTGCCCATGTTCTCTGCGTTGTTGGGTATTGTTATTAACAAAGCAGGGTATTTCTCAGTACCTGGGACATTAATTTCTGTCACCAGCATACTATCCAATGATTAAATAACCTTGGAGTTTGCCTAAACATCTTTGACACTTTACAAGGGAAAATGGACATTTGTTGAGAGGAAACCTTATTAATAGAGAGATTCTTTGACATTACACATATGTTGTGGCATGACCTTTGACCAAACAAATGTTGACATACATTTATTTATTCTAACAACAATGCTGTGAGGTCATCAGGATAGCCCTATCATTCCCATCGTATTGATGAGGTTCAGGTGATTTGTCCATGGACCTCAGGCCAAGTTGCTGTTTTGTCTGGGGTGGGCCCACCTTCTCCCTCCAGCCACACAGGCCTCTCACCTCCATGCCTTCTTGCTTTGTCCGTCAATCTCTTCCCTGTAGTGTTCACACCCTTCACCCTTTTCTTAGCATCTCTGCAACCATTTTCTCTTTTCCTTCCTCTATGTCTTCTTCAAAAGTTTGCTTTCAACTTTTGATTTCATGTTCTCATTCACCCACCTTCCCTACAACAGAAAGCATGCATTCGTGCCTCTCTTCCAGCTCTGGCTGCTGCCAGGCCTGGACCACCTCCTCATCCTGGTGACAGTCCCCCATGGCATTTAAATGTGTTAATGTGCCTTCATGCAAAGGTTAAATACGGCCTCTACTAAATCCACTTTCTCTATACCTCAAACACGTTTTCTGCTAGGCATCAAGGTGGTTGCTGTCTGTTTTAGCAATTTGATTTGCCTGTGCATGGCCTTAGGAACCACAATCTTTTGCTTCTTTAATTCATTGCCTCAACTCCAATTTACCACGCATGCCTCATTCACACTCCCAAAATGACCTGCCACGCTCATATTAGTGCCCACATTTCTTGAGTATTACCTAAATAACAGACAGTATTATACCAATTAATCCTAAGAACAACCCTGAGAAATAGTTTTAATTGCTAAACCCATTTTACAGATGAGGAAACTGAAGCACAAAGAGGTCAATTAACTCACTCAAAGGCTGGTCAGTGGAAGACAGGGGTTTGAACCCAGGCAGCCTGACTCCAGAACACATTAACAGCTACACCCCAGCTGGTGCCCTGCGATGAGTCACCATCTGTCTCCCTCTTGTCACACAGTCACCTGTGTCTTCTACTTCCTTCTTGAAGAGAATGAATTGACTATCTGACTTTGACCTGCTAAGTGGAATGAAGTTCTTCCAACTTTCCTGACACGTTTCTTTTTCCTTGTGATGGCCTCTAAAATAAAGCCAATTTATCTGCTGATGAAGTTCACGGACTGAGTAACTGCAAATGGGTTGCTTGGTTTCATTCCAACTAACAACTAATTTGAGGGTTGGCTGGCGGGGCACGTGTTTCTCAGGTGAGGACCCTTCTGATCCTATATCATCCCTCTCATTTTCCTCAACCTTTCACAAAAGCTTCATGGATTCTTGCCAATCCTCTTCTGGAAGATGAAAGAAAGCAAGCAGCCAGTCCCAGCCCTTTCTCTGTCCTTGGATTCCTGGTGCCTCTGTCCCACCATCACTATCTGACACTTCAGCTCTATCTCGTTTCACCTTTCAGACGACTTGCACCACGTGCCACCATACCATATACAGATTCACTGTGGTCACTACTTGTATTCTAGAAACTTCCTTTGTTTTTTTTCCACCCCTGCAGGGTTTGCCCAACACTTTCCCACTCATACTTTTTCTCCTGAGGTCTCCATCCATCCCCCAGCTCCTCCCAGATACATGCCTTCACTGAGCATATCTCAACTTTCACAGCACCTGTGAGACAAGGAGAGAGAGAGTTTCTATCTCCAAGAGATGCTCCTAATGGAATCTGCTTCCCTCTTACTCAGCATAACTTCCTCCCCATCCAGGAAGCCTTCCTGGATTACCTTTCCCAGTCACTGGCTTTTTTTCTGAATTTGTAGCATCTACTTTCTGGCTTCCACATTGTGTAATTCATCCTATTCTGTCTTATGGTACTTCTTGCATTACTATCATGCATTGTTATTTATGTTTCATTTATTTACACTTTTGTCTCCTCAAGTAAATTTTGAGTTCCTTGGAGGGATTTATACTTCTGAACATTCTTCATATGGCCTTGATTTCAATAAATTTTCCATTTGATTTAAGCTCTAGTTGGATAGCAAAATACATTTTGTTGAGTGCCCAAAGCAAGAAGATTAGGTGAGCCATTTTGAAATCCCTTGAATTCTAGTCAATCATTTTCCACTTACCATAGCATTCTAATTCTAAATTACTGAATGAACAAAGGAGCTAACAGTAAGTAAGTCATTCTCTTGCTTGTAGTAAGAAAATACTTTTCAGTATGACTCAGTGTTGCCCCAAAATAAAATTTTTTTAAATTATAAAAATATAAATCAAAGTATTTTATATGCAACAGTATTATTTACTGGTTTAGAAGATGTGTGTTATGGGCCAAATTGTGTCCCCTCAAAATTCATATGTTGAAGTCTTAATCCCTAGTACCAATGGTATACAACCATATTTTAAAATAAGGTCTTGAAAGAGGTAATTAAGTTAAAATGAGGTCATTAGGGTTGGCCCTAGTCCAATATAAATGGTGTCCTTATAAAAAGAGGAAGTTTGTACTCACAGTGACACCAGACACACAGAGTAGAGCCACAGACTAAGAGGTGACCATGTGAAGACACAGCAAGAAGGTGGCCATCTGCAAGCCAAGGAGAGAGGCCTTAGGAGAAACCAAACCTGCTGAGACCTTGATCTTGGACTTTCAGCCTCCAGAACTGTGGGAAAACAAATTCTGTTAAGCCACAAAAAAAGATGTCTTTTATTATGGAAACCCTAGCCTACACAGCACAATCTGTGCTAAAACAAACTTAGTCCTAGAGTCTGTCATTTAGTCACAGGGTACCTTGGGGCATGTTATTTAACTTGTCTGTTAGTTTCCTCATCTGTGAAATGGAAATGCCACACCTAGGTCTCTGTGTTGCTGGGAGGTGATGGAGCTCCTAGGTTAAAGACAGGGCTTTGGAGTTGGACTGTCCAGAGTTTAAATCCAACTCTGCAATTTATCAACTCTGGCATTTGGGGAAGTGTTCCTTAACTACCTATTGCATGATGTTTTCATGAAGATTAAATAAGAGCTTGTCACACAAATTCTCAGTTGACATTAGTTTTTCTTTCTCATTCAGGGGCAAGGGAGTCTTAGCCAATGGGTCTCAAATGCGAGATCATCCTACCAGGAGATGCACATATCAGGTTGTTTCAGCCTGATGCTGTAAAATTGTTATTCATCCAACTCCCCTTGTTGTGATTCTACACTCACAGACAACCTTCCCAGGGCTCTGCCAAGCAAGAGAAGACATTGGTGAGGTGGACAGAATATCCAGTTCTTGTGACAATTATATTTTTCATTGTCACTCCGACACTTACCAAATGGTTTGGGCAGTTACTGAAGTTCTCTGTCTCCATTTTCTCATTTGAAGAAAAGAGGTAATGTCACCTTGTTACCATGATGAGTTAAGGGGAATAAATAGTATTAGAAATAATACCACTGCCCTAGCTAGTGTGGCTCAGTTGGTTGGAGTGTCGTCATTTGCTCCCTGGTTCAGACATGTATGGGAGGCAACCAACTGATGTTTTTCTCTCACGTCAGTGTTTCTCTCTCTCTCTCCCTCTCTCTGTAAAAGCAATGAATAAATGTTCTCTAATTTAAAAAAAAGAAAAAGAAAGTAAGAAATAACACCAGCTAACAAATATGGAGCACTTGGTGTGGGGCAGGCACGTGCTAAGTGCTTTGCAAACATGATCTCATTAAATGAGACATCGATAAGTTTTGCATAGTACCTGGCGCACCATAAACCATAAGTAGTAGCAGGTAAGTGGATGTGGTGAATAGGAGATTACTTCTCATGTAGTTTATTTCTAGAAAGAGAATATGCTAATTATGCTCATCTACATATTCCAGAGCATGTAACAGATTTCTGAATGTAAAACGATACACCTGCACTCTGTTTTACTGCAACCTCCTTACAAATGTGGTTGACACAGGTCCATTCCTGAGAAACAGGCTCCCTCTCCATTGGAAGGCAAAATCAGGTTTCCTTGGTTTTTATCCTCACCCAAGGACGTGCTTATTGATTTGAAAGAGAGAGAAAGGGAGAGAGGGAGGAAAGAAACATTTATCAGTTGCCTCTTGTATGTGCCCCTAATGAGGACCAAACCCAAAACCTAGGCATATGCCCTTTCTGGGAATCGAACCACAACCCTCTGGTTTATGCGATAGTGCTCCAAGCAGCTGAGCCACAATGGCCAGGGCAAAGCCAGGTTTCTTATCTTAAGAAAAAAAGTCCAAACTTAGACTGTGAAAAATTTACCAAGCTAGTGAACACAGAAGACATTTTCTTTTTTTGCACTACTGATTTTAGTAAACTTCTTTTTCAATGGGTCTGTTCTAATCCATTGAATTTAGTATACTTTACATATTTTCCATTTCCCTATTCTAAGACATCTAGACTTAATCCATATTCCCCATTTTTATAAATCACACTACAAAGAACAGAATCCTGTATAAAGTGGTTTTTTTTTAGCTATGGAAATGCTTTCAAAGAAACTAAGGGATGCTAGGATGATTTCCATTACTAAGTTCACCAACTTGCCTTTAAAAGACTCTAGGAATAAAGCTGGCTTTCTTTTTTCTTGTACCTGGTGCCCATTTGGAGGGGGTGGACGGGGATGAGATAGGTGATAGGGTAATAAAGGCAGAGGGTTCAGGAACATCCCCCTGGGGTACACAGTGAGTCACTACTGAAGCCATTTACGAAGAGTACTTCTCATCTCCTAACTCATCATCAGACTCTAATCGCTAGAGCCGGCTTGCACAGCAGCACTCGGGAGCTGTCGCCTTCGACAGCCATATCTTAAGGGGGTGCACACAGAGCAATCAAGACTATTGAAAACGTAAGTTAAAGTTATTGCTGCCAGCCGCACGCATTCCACTTCCCAGGCTGATTAGTGCACTGAAACGCTCTCATTGACATTTCGTGGTTTAACATAAAGATTTCTTTTGCATTGCTCAGGAAAGAGAGACAGATTTTCAAACAGCTGTCTAATATCTCTGTCAGCATAGAAATTAAATAGATTTAGGAACTTCAGGAAAACATACGCACATTTAATGCCCAGTAATGATCAATTTCAATTTTCGGTTGCAGAAATAGGAATTGTTTTCAATGTGCTCTGTGGGTTACTCCAAATAAACATCTGGCATCGTTTTATTTCTTTTTAATCATTTGAATGGTGATATTATAGGTCTATCTATTTATTTGTCCAGCTATAGAGCTGATGGTATTATGGAGATATTGAAATGAATCCATGTCTCCGTCAAGTTTCAAATGAAAACATTACGTTGTTTTAAAGCAACCATTTCGCTTTTAGATTTGGATTATGAACTTCCTCCAAACTTGTTAACAGCATTTTTTTTGCCAGTGATAATGAAAGGCAGAAACACCACCTTGCCTTGGATTTGTGTTTGAAGGAGGTCCACCCTCTTTGCTTTTTATATTGTAGAGAGAGTGCTCATGGAAGAATGACCCAAAACTCTTGATCCTGGTGGAATGTTCTTTTAGTTGACGTATTAGTCTCAGCCAATCAGAAAAACAATTCCCACACAGGGTTCGTGTGCAGTGAGAGGCTCAACTAACTCCCAGCTTTGCTCCTTTGTGACTGTCATCAAAGTGATAATCTTCTCTGAACTCCAAGTCCATCCTCATTAGTACAGATTAATAGTGATCCACTATTAAGTGAGATAATGTGTATGGAGCACCTCAAACTATACACAGGAGGTGCAGATAGCCATTCTTATGAAGGCAAATCCAAAGCCACAGAGCCCTTACTACAGGTCTACTGAGGACTGGGCTTGGGAAAAAATGGGCTGAAATGAATTAGGCTGTGTACCAGCACATGTAACCCAGAGCAACAATAACAAAAGCAAAAGCAAATTAACTTGGGTCTAGAGGCCCTAACTTTTCCTCTCTCATAGGACCACCTCACACAAATGAGCGGTCCAGCCTCTGTCTAGGAAGAAAACACGAATTCAGTCAACTGGTGCAGGGCTCTGCTGAGAGCAATAGAAACTAATCAAAATTATAGATCATTTTAATAAGAGGTCACTTTGGAGCCCTGAGGGCAGTTACACTTATAGTTGATTTAGGCTGGTGTGAGGATTGTAAAGAAAACATACCTTCAGTCTCTAAGCCCTATAGCTTCCTCTAGGTAATTATAAAGAAATACCACAGTGCAGAGAGCTGCAGCTTCCATGACCTTCCATGGATCAGATGCATATCTGGACCAACCAGAGCAAGTACCATGTTCAAGAAAAGCTTGTCTAATGTGGTTTTCCCACTGCGTTAGATGTCCTGTCCCCAATGTCAGGGCTGTAACCACACTCCTCAATATTGGGTAATATTTCATATGCCATTTGCTTAACCCAAATCAAGTTCCTAAAAGCCTTAGTTCTAATTTCTGTGCTCGTAGGCAAAAGGGCAAGTGGACAAACAGCTTTGGATCCCAATCCCGGCTCCACCACACCCTAATTGTGCGACCAGTTTCCTCATCTGAAAAATGAGAGCAGTTGTTAATGAGAGCAATCAAATGAGTTAATGACTGTGATATATATTGCCCATTCCCCAGCACATAGAAAGTGCCCATTGAAATGATGGAATAAATCGGAGCTACTTATAAATGGGTTATATCGATTCTAATAGAAAGTGTAAGGGGTAATTAATTTTAGCTAAGCTAGATTTGCTTCAGGCTGAGGCTCCTCAAGGTAGATTTTATAAAAAATCTTTTGAAAGAGTCATAGAAATAATGCTGGCCCACATATTTGAGACCCAAAATTAGTAGGAAAAGCCCCCCCCAAAATACTACTTGTTCTTCGTATCAATTCCACATTTTTACTGATTTTTTTCTGTTTGATTTATCAACCACTACATGTCTCCCTCAATGATGGTCTATTTGTCAGTTTCTTCTTATATTCTGTCAAATCTTTTTAAATATATTTTGAAGATTTGTTAATAAGTACATTCAAGTTCCTAGCAAATTACATCTTTTTGAAGGTATGTACTCATGCTTATTATATACAGTAATGCCTTTTACCTAAGATCTATTTTATCTGATATTGTTACACCAGCTTTCTTTTGGCTACTATCTGCCTGTTAAGATTGTTTTTCCTCAATTTTGTTTTCCTTGTGTTCTATGACATGATTCTTCCTCTTTCCCATTTTTAGCTGGAGGCTCTATCTCCTGAGTAGAGACTACATTCCCTAGGCTCCCTTGCAGCTAGGCGTGGCCATGTGACTATGTTCTGGTCAATGAGAGGAAGATAGATGGGTTGTTCAACAGCTCAAGAACCTACCTTAACAGACAGTGCAGGATACATCATTTCTTCTTTTTCATCCACCTTTCATTCTGCAGATGCTGCCATCTTGAACCTAGTGGTCAAGGCAACCCAATGTGGCATAAAATAAAAGAGCCTGGGTCTGTGATACTGGAGAGTACCATAGATACCAGGCAAAGGGAGAAAAAAAATAAATTTCTATTTTTAAAGCCACTGTTACTTGAAGATTTCTGTTACTTATAGTCATATCTATTTCACAGTGAATGTACCTGCTATATTTCTTGTTTCTTTTGCTTTGACATTTTCATATCCTCATATTTTATAGATACTAATTATTAACACGAGTTGGCTGGAGGTTTTTTCTTTCTTTCTTTCTTTTTTCTTTTCTATTTTTTTTTGCTGTGGTTGCATGTTCTTGTTTAGTTTGAGTCTAATTTGATGGCCTTAGTCTTTTAACTAGAAAGTTTAATCCATTTCCATTGAATGTGATTATTAACACATTTGAACACATCATACTATCTTTATCTTATTTTTTAATTTTCATTTGCCCCGATTTTTCTGTATTTCACTTTCCTTCTTTTAGATTTCATTTTCTCCTTCATTCTATTTATTCGCCTCTACTGGTTTGCAGTTTTATTTTTTATAGAATATGCTGTTTGACCTAACAATTTTATTATGTCTATTTAATTTAATAATATTCAAACAGTGTCAGTAAGAACTTTTCAAATTCTGTATACACTACTGAATTTGTTGATGCTGATAATGTTTAAAGATTCTTTCCTAAAGGTATATTATAATATCCTATTCCTCCATGGGAGAATTACACAGGTTTTGACCCACTGATAAAAACCATAAGTTCCACAGGGGCATTTGTCCCAGAGTCAGTCCCAAGTTTCTCAGCTTTGCCAACATAAGGATATTGTTGGTTACTGATCCCCTCAGGAACCCCATATTTTGAAAGGATATAGTATATAGTGAAGGTTTTATGCATGCATTTATTTATTTCCTGCCTCAATCCCCTGAGATTTCTAAGAGAGCTTAGAGAGAGGCAAAAGTTATAATAAAATAAGATAAAATATAAAGTAGTTAGGAGAACTGAAGAGAGGAAAATGGCAATTTATTAAGTAGTTAATTCTTATTTCCACTTTTAGTAATTAAAGAAATGAAACTGTCAATCAGAACTTCTGATTAGGACAAGATAAGCTGCATTAGTCTGGCACTTATAAAATTCTACCAGAACCATGGAAAATACACTCCTTTGGTCCGCTTGCCTTATGCAAATTCCATTACACTTTTGGAGATCTTATAAATATCCCCAGGGACCCATCTTTACCCTCAAAACTGTCAGGAGTCCAGGCACCCCACTTTAGGAATTCCTATTCTAGCGTCCACCTGGAAGCCAGAAAAATCCGTGCTTTTCCCATCTATTCCCCTCCCACACAGGCTGCTCTCCACTTGGCAAAACCTTTCTTGTCCTCATATTTCATCCTGGATATCACCTTCTCCTGGAAGTCTTTCCTGATCAGCCCCTGAACTTGAACACAGAGTCCGTATAATGGGCTGCCAGTACACCCTGACATTTTTCTTGCCAATTTTCTTGTTTTTTTCCCTCCACTGGACTGTGGACCTTATGAAGGTGGGCTCTCTATCTAGGCTGCACCTCCAGTATTGAGAGCAATACCTGGCAGAGAGGGGCATAGTGATTATTTGAGGAATATATAAATGGATGGATTGATAGATTTGATAGATTGATGGGTGGATGAACTAATAATGCTCATACCACTGGAATTGATATGCAGTCATGTAACTGATACAAATATCCCAGACCACTGGCTGATGTCTGCCCATCTCCATGTTTCTACTAGTGAAACATGCTTCTACTGGCAAGTCCCATTGATTTGTTCTAACTCCCCAAACCGAAGAGAAACTGGCCACTTTTGGTGAGTAGACTTTAAGATGGCTCCCAATAATCCCTGTCTTCTAGCCTTCATGACCTTATGTAATACCTTGAGTGTAGACTCTCTCTTAAAAAAACAGAATATGATAGAATTGATGAGATGTTACTATGGTCATTAGCAAGGCTGTGGCTTCTGTCGTGGTTCTCTCTCAATACTCACCCTAGTGAAAGCAAGCTGACATACTGTGAGGAGCCTTATGGACAAACCCATGTGCTGTGGTAAGGCACTGAGTCTGTCACTGCAAGGAACTGAGGCCAGCAGACAGCTGTGACAGTGAGCTTGGGATAGAAACCTTTAGCACTACAAAGCCATGAGGTGACTATAGCCCTGGTCAACTGTAGCCCTTGACTGCACCTCATAAAAGACCTTGAGCCAGAAGCACCCAACTAAATCACTCTTGGCTTCCTGGCCCACAGGAAGCTTGAGGTTGTAAATGTTTATTGTTTTAGATACCAAGTTTTGGGATAATTTGCTATGCTGCAATAGATAATATGCCATCACTGAGTTGCACCTCCTTGATAAGCACGTCCATCTATGACCTCATTTCAAGATTAATCTTCATAGTGTTGCAAGGTGGGGGGCATTATGCCCATTGTTCAGACAAAGAAAATAATGCATACTCCCAGGGACATGGTCGCCATGTGTGACTCACTCTTTTCTCTCTTTGGATGCTATTTCCTCTGACCTTGGTTGCAGAAAAGTCAGTAGCATTGACTCTATTTAAAGCCCAGATGACTGACCCACCATTTTCTCCTCTGAGTGCTTCTTCTCCACTGATTCGTGTGTGGCCCTCAGGTATGAAGCAGCCACCGCATATCAGTCCCAAAGTCCTCCATAGCAAATATTCCACCAGTGTGCAGGTCAAGCGGCAGCTACCCTTCCTGTAAACCCAGGACCTGCTTTCCATTCTCTTAAGCCAGCAAGCCAGACAGAATCCACCCTAGGGTACATCAGGCCTCTCTAGTGTGACTGCTCATGTTAGACAGCTCCAGGTCAGCATCAGGGCCATGATGCCCATGAGGTGGGGAATGTGTGCCATTACTCCTTCCTACAGTCCTCTAATCCAGTCCTAACACAACTTATATTTTCTAGCAAGGTTTGAAGCCTTTCGCATTCTTGATTAAAGCAGAAAATAGGCAAGCAAAAGGCCCACTAGTTTGAAAATGTGTTCCCTTGGGCTTCCTATTGAATTCTGTTTCAAGGGCATCTCCTCATTGATGATTTTAACTTTTCAAATTAGCTATATGGGTCCACTGTATAGCCCACTAAATATATGAGCTGATTGAATTCAAAGCTGAGTAATGTACATGCACTGAATTTGTAAAATCTTTCATGCTATGTTTCTTGAACAGCTGCTTAAAAATTTAGGCCTGGTCTCTAGCAGTTCTCAAACATGTAAGTTTTTTTTTCTTTCATAAGTAGAGAAATAAGGAATTCTGTTAAATCAAAATATAATTTTCTTATACCAACTACTAAATGCAAAGAACTACAATTTCTATGACCCTGCCCATGCTTGACATCTATGTGGTGACAGACACCCTGAAAGATTAATAATGCTTTGAAACAATTAGCAAATTAGCTATTTCCTTTTTTTCTTCTCTTAAGGGAAAAAATTCAGCGTAATGGTTTCTTATTCCAGTGTAGGAAGGTGTATACTTGCAGATTGTACCCTTTCATTATACCAGAGGCTCTTAGGCCTTGGTTTGCATCTCTATTACCTGGAAAGTGGTTTAAAGCACACTCCTGTGACTCAGGAGGCTTAGAGAAGGGTTCCAGTATCTGTTTTATTAAGTCCCCAGAAGACTGTAATGCACCCCAAGTTTAACAGCCAGTACCTTATCTTAGATTATCTATGCTTTCCCTCCTGGCAAGGTAGGAAAGAGCAGGAGAGAATGGGGGCTGCACTACCATGTTCTCCATGGGCTGTGGCCAAGGACTGTCATTCCTTCCTACAGAGGACACCAAAACCAGGGAAAGGGCAGAGCTTTGATCTGAGAGGACAGCTCAAGTTCATCAAGCTGAAAAGCAATTGCCCAACCCATTGCCAACACCAAAGAGGCCATGACTAGGAAGCCAGGAATTCAATGGGAAGCTGAGAAGCAACAGCAGTGGGTCAAGGGGAGAGGCCAGAGCCATTGTGAAGGTCAAGCATTGTCTTCTACTTGTCTGCTAGAGGCTGGTACATTTATACCTGAAGCACTAACTTTGTTTGACAATAGAGTGGACTCAACCTGTGATTTTTCAGGAATTAACTGAGAAACTAATCTTTGGCTGAAGAAGGGGCTCCATGAACATAACCACTTGATCTGCTATTAGGTCAACCAGCTCCTCAAGAGATGGCTACTGTGTGGAGGCAAGACCACAAGACTCTGAAAACAGAAATATGAAGTTGGCATCCTGACTCCACATCACCACTCTGTGACCTTGAGCAGGTCAAGGTCAGCTCCTTGAGACTCAGTGATCTCGGATACAAATGAGAGTAATGTCTATCCTATGGAGTTGTCACGAAGATAAACAGAAAGTTCCTGGCACAAGGTTGACACTCAGTCAATGCAGGTAAGCTTGAGAGCAGACTCCTTGTTTCTGTTTTTTTTGTATCTTTGTGAGTAATCATCCAACAGAGTGTTTCACATACATTTAGTGCTCAGATAATAACCAGTGAATGAACAGGTTCCTAATAATAATAATAATAATAATAATAATAATAATGTAGTGATGCAATTCATTGAGAAACAATAGGCTTATGATGTCTCTGAAACTTAACTCATCCATGCTCAGCCATAGTGAAATTTTGAGGCAAATGGATAAATAGCAGTGGAAGTATAATACATAAAGACTATTTAATAAAAAATGAATTGTTGAACCTGAACTATTGTGTGGACATTAAATCACAGGATGCTAAATATCCACATGGAAAATTTATATTTGCTATTAATAAAGATTTATATATTGCCAAGTATTTATGTTTGTTATTAATATTCAAGCACATGTTTTAGTTACATCCAAATATCTGGATATTAGGGTGAAGTTAGCCAAATGACTGATTATTTATTGCATGTTTCATTTTCATTGAGTCTATTTTGAGTTGTGCAGCCTGAGCCACTCTCGAGAACACAACGAAAGAACAATGGGAGGAAAAGCAATCCCCATGGGTAGCCCTGGATGCCTCTGGAGCTCAGGTTGCAAACAGGACTTCAATGTCACCATGGCCAATTGCAGGTTCACAGTGAAGAAGTCATTTCAGAGTCTCTATTTTTAGATTCCATCATGATAAAATAGACCTTCAAAGTTTCCCAAGACCTTTATTTCATAGTTTTTAATTCACAAGAATTGCATTAAGTTACGTATATATTCTTCTCAGGAGTATAAAGTCTAGCTGGTGGCCAATTATGTTTTAATATGTTTAACAAAATTTTATAATAAAATATCTGATCAGTGAATATTTTTCCTGTGTGTACTTTATGCTAATACATGGTGACATAAACGCCTAGACAGAGGTGCCTGTGTGTGGCACACATCAAAATTTTCAGGCTCTTCTGTCTTGTAGATTTACAACCAATCTGCTTTCAATGCTTTCTGCATTTTGGGGGGCAAAATCCCCTGTTCAGTTTAAATTTCTAGTATTCAAATTTACATATATCTAGAAGTTAGTCACCAAACAGAAGTTAGTTACCTACCACTAAGCCTTTTTTGGCAGATTTTATGGGGTTGCATTAAGCCAGGCATTACAAATCTGCAAAATGTCAATTTGTTGCTGCTTTTTAGTATATTGACTGAAGAATTGTGAAATAAGAGAAGAATCTCTCACCCCGATCCATGAGTCGAATGAGGCAGTTCAACAAGTTCAAGAATTCTACTAGCTGTGCAGCTGAGCGTGAACATTTCTCTCCCCTTAGACTACTACTTTTTGTACTATGTTTTCCTCTAACCCCAGGAAGGGAGGATTAAGTAAATAATGAATATAAACATGTCTCATTGAAGTGATTTCAACATTTCATCTTTTTTTTCAACATTTCATCTTAGTCTACGCATCGATTAGGTAAGATTGTTCCAGTCCCCCCAAAGGGTTTTTCCCCCTTTAAGCCACTAGGCTGAAATATAGTATAAAAGTGTATGAACACTCTGTTAAATGCACAGATTTAACCCTGCTGTTTTGCTCCTAATCATTATTAATTGCCTCCAGTGGTGGACATTAATTTCCCGATTGCAGCAACATGTATCTTGAGCTTGGGCATATCCTAATACATCAAATGGGACAGGTGATATAACTCAGTTGGTCACAGCTGTAAAGGAGACAGCCACCCACATACAGGCAGTCTGTCAACCTTAGTTACATTGCAGACTCCACCACGGCCTCCGAAACAACATTGTACGTTTATCTCTGGGGATAACTTTACAAGAACTATTGATGTTTGATTTGTCCTATTTAATCCATTATTATCTTAACAGCTATAAGAATCAAACAGTTGAAACTCAAAACTCTGAATTTGCTTCTAGTCATTGAAGGGGGAATAACAGAGACATATAGTCAGACTCATAGTGCAGATAAAGTGATTGATTGAGAGTGGATGATGTTTTAAGATAAATGTCCCCCAAAGATATAGAATAAGCTCCTGATAAGGTTTACTGTGACACAACTTTCAGGCCCTGCCTTGTTTTGTGGACCTTTGGGAGATCTTGACAAGTTACTCATAGTACCTCATGTTTGAATGTGACTGGCTCTTTGGAATAAAGTCTTTTTAGCTTTGTCTTTTTTGAAGATTACCTTACTGTTCCTTATTGGTAGCACAGAAAACAGGTAGGTTGGGTAGTAGAGTCCTCAGCTATATGGTTGAGAAAAGTGAGAACAGGATGAGGCTGTGTGGAGCCAACATTAAACCTATGACTAGGATTTAATTCTCAAATTTTGGCTCATGAGCCAAAGGGCTCTCTCTGAAAGAGGTACTTCCTTTTCATCTATCATATTCATTCTCGATTAGCTAGGGAAATACAAATCAAATCCACAATGAGGTATTCTCTCACACCCATTGGAATGGCCTTGATCAAAAGAACAGAAAATATTCCTGACTATTGTGGCTCAGTGGGTTGGGTGCATTGTCCCACAAATCGAAAGGTAGCCAGTTTGATTCCCAGTCAGGGCACATGCCTGGGTTGTAGGCCAGGTCCCTGGCTGAGATGTGTGAGAGGAAACCAATCAATGTTTCTCTCTCTCTCTTTCTCCTTCCCTTCCCCTCTCTCTAAAAATAATGAAATAAAATGTTTTTTTTTTTTAAGAACAGAAAGTAAGTCTTGGCGAGGTGTAAAGAAATTGGAACACCAGAGAACTGTTGGTGGGAATGTAAAATGGTACAGCTATTGTGGGAAACAGTATACTGGTTCCTCAAAAAATATAAATATCACATGGTCCAGAAATTCTCCTTCTAGGTATGCATCTAAAAGAATTGAAAGCAGAATCTCAAAGAGATATTTGTACCTCTATGTTCATAGCAGTATAATTCACAACAGCCAAGAGCTGAAAACAACCCAAATGTCCTCTGATAAATGAATGGATAAAGAAAATGTAGTGCTTACATACAATGGAATACTATGCAGCCTTAAAAATAGAAAAATCCTGTCACATGCTACAACATAGCCAAACCTGAAAGACACTGTGCTAAGCAAAAAATAACCCAGTCACAAAAGGACAATTACTGGACTTCTGCCAAGATGGAGGCATAGGTGGAAACACTGTGCCTTCTCTCACAACCAAGTTTGAATACAGCAAAGGTTTGGAGAACAAAGACACAGCCCAAAAACAGAAAATTGAATTATATGGAAGTCCGACAACCACTAACCGTTCAACAGGGACGGTAAGAGGGGCGGAGCCAGCAGCAGAGCAGGGTGGGGCAGGAAAGATCCCCAGACCTAGGCGCGCAAGTGGCCCGGACTCAGTCAGGGTGTGGGGCAGACTGACCGTGGTTGCACATTCGCGTGCAGTGAGACGGACCACGCAGGCCCCAGGGGGCGAGGGCTGATGGCGGTGGCACACTCGCGTGCAGTGGGACGAAACGTGTAGGCCCGGTGACAGTGTCAGCTGCAGCACCTGTGGGGTCCATGCCGGGAGGCGGCAGACGGGACGCCATTGTTCCTCATTGACCCCACCCCCACATACAACGTCACAACCCAGGGACTTAGTTGCCCTGCTCTAGTGAACACCTTAGGGCTCCAATCCTGCTATGGAACATGAACGAACAGCCCGAAAGATGGCGCAAGAAGAACTCAAAGTCCCAGAGCCGATAACTCTCAGTGACCAAGAAATTGCCAGCCTCTCAGAAGCACAATTCAAAACACTGTTTATCAGGATGCTAACAGAACTGGTTGATTATAGTCACAAATTAGAGGAACATATGAAGGCTAAACTAATTGAAATGAAGGGAGATGTCCAGGAAACCAATAGAGATGGAAAGGAAACTGGGACTCAAATCAATGGAATGGACCAGAAGGAAGAACAAAACATCCCACCAGAAAGGAATGAAGAAATGAGAATTCAAAAAAATGAGGAGAGGCTTAGGAACCTCCAGGACATCTTTAAACGTTCCAACATCCGGATTATAGGGGTACCAGAAGGGGGAAAGAAACAGCCACGAGTGGAAAACTTATTTGAACAAATAATAAAGGAGAACTTCCCCAGTCTGGCAAAGGAAATAGACTTCCAGGAAATCCAGGAAGCTCAGAGAGTGCCAAAGAAGTTGGACCCAAGAAGGAACACACCAAGGCACATCATAATTACATTAGCCAAGACTAAAATGAAGGAGAGAATCCTAGAAGCAGCAAGGGATAAGGGGACAGTCACCTACAAAGGAGTACCCATCAGACTGTCAGCGGATTTCTCAAAAGAGACCTTACAGGCAAGAAGGGGCTGGAAAGAAGTATTCCAAGTCATGAAATCCAAAGACCTACAGCCAAGATTGCTTTATCCAGCAAAACTTTCATTTAGAATGGAAGGACAGATAAAGTGCTTCTCAGATAAGGTCAAGTTCAAGGAGTTCATCATCACCAAGCCCTTATTATATGAAATGCTAAAGGGACTTATATAAGAAAAAGAAGATGAAAAATGTTAACAGTGAAAGGACAACAAACTCACAGTTATCAACAACCACACCTAAAACAAAAGCAAACCAAGAGGACAGCTAGATCAGGAGTGGAACCATAGAAATGAAGAACACATGGAGGGTTAGCAACAGGGGAGTGGGAGGAGGAGAAGGGGGGAGAAGGCACAGAAAATAGCATAGAGGGTAGGTAGAAAATAGATAGGGGGGAGGGCAAGAATAGTGGGGGAAATATAGAATGTAAAGAACTTGAGACACGTGGTTATAAACTAAGGGGGAAGAATGGTGGGGGAGGGAGTGTGTGGGTGGAGGGGAATGAAGGAGGGGAATAGAACAACTGTAATGGTATAATCAATAAAATGTATTTAAAAAATAAAATAAAAATTAAAAAGGACAATTACTATATAATTCCACTCATATGAAGTATCCAAAGTAGTCAAAATCATTCAAACAGAAAGTGTAAAGGATGGGGAGAGATGTGGAAGGGAGTGGAATTAGTGTTCAGTGGGTATAGTGCTAGTTTTGCAAGCTGAAAAAATTCTACAGATCTGTCGTACATCAGCGTGAACATATGTATTACTGAGTCATACACTTAAAAATGGTTATAATGGAACTTCTGGCCAAGACGGAGGAATGGGTGGATACACTGTGCCTTCTTGCACAACCAAAAGAAGGACAACAACAAATTTAAAAACAAAAAACAGACAGAACTTCCAGAATATCGAGCTGTATGGAAGTCCAACAACCAAGAAGTTAAAGAAGAAACAATCATCCAGACCAGTAGGAGGGGTGGAGACAGACAGCTGGCCGGAGAGGAATCACCACAAGGCAGCAGCTGGAGGACCAGGTAAGGCAGTGGCTGGCAGCCTGGGCAGTCCCACATTTGCATGCAGATAAACCGGAAGGAACAACTGGGGAGCGAAACAGACTGCACAACCCAGGGCTCCCACATGAGAAAATAAAGCCTCAAAATCTCTGACTGAAAAAACCTGTGGGGGGTGAGACAGCAGGAGAAATTCCCAGCCTCATGGGAAAGTATGTTGGAGAGACCCACAAGGTATAGAACATACACAAATCCACCCACCCACCCAAGAATCAGCACCAGAAGGGCCCAATTTGCTTGTGTGTAGCAGAGTAAATGACTAAAAACCAGCAGAGAGCAGAGCTAGCAACACTGTTCCCTCTCAGACCCCTCCCCCACATACAGCACCACAACACAATCTTGTGAGTTGCCCTATCCTGGCAAACACCTAGAGCTCTGCCCCTTACTATGTAACAGAAGCATCAAGTCCAAAACAAAAACAAAAAAAAAATTGGCCCAAATGAAAGAACAGATCAGAGCTCCAGAAAAAAAAATACATCTAAGTGATAAAGAGATAGCCAACCTATCAGATTCATAGTTCAAAACACTGGTAATCAGGATGCTCACAAAAATGGTTAAATATGGTCACAAAATAGAGGTAAAAGTGAAGGCTATGAAAAGTGAAATAAAAGAAAATGCATAGAAACCAACAGTGATGGGAAGAAAACCAGGACTCAAATCAATGGTTTGGACCAGAAGGAAGAAATAAACATTCAAGCAGAACAAAATGAAGGAACGAAAATTTTATAAAAAACTGAGGTGAGGCCTGGGATCCTCTAGGACAACTTCAAATGTTTCAACATTTGAATCATAGGGGTGCCAGAAGGAGAAGAGGAAGAGCAAGAAATGGAAAACTTACTTGAAAAAATAATGAAGGAGAACTTCCCCAATCTGGCAAAGGAAATAGACTTCCAGGAAGTCCAGGAAGCTCAGATGGTCCCAGAGAAGTTGGACCCAAGGAAGCGCACACTAAGGCACATCATAATTACATTACCCAAGATTGAAGATAAGGAGAGAATCTTAAAAGCAACAAGAGAAAAGGAGACAGTTACCTACAAAGCAGTTCCCATAAGACCATCAGCTGATTTCTCAAAAGAAACCTTGCAGGCAAGAAGGGGCTGGGAAGAAGTATTCAAAGTCATGAAAGGCAAGGACCTACATCCAAGATCAGTCTATCCAGCAAAGCTTTCATTTAGAATGGAAGGTCAGATAAAATGCTTCCCAGATAAGGTCAAGTTAAAGGAGTTCATCATTACCAAGCCCTTAATTTATAAAATGTTAGAGAGACTTATCTAAGAAAAATAAGAAGATCAGAAATATGAACAATAAAATGACAACAAACTCACAACTATCAACAACCTAACCTAAAAAAAAGGAAGGAAGGAAACAAAAACAAACTAAGCAAAACAACTAGAACAGGAACAGAATCACAGAAATGGAGATCACATGGAGGGTTATCAGCAGGGAGGAGATGGGGGAATGGGGGAAATGTACAGGGAATAAATAGCCTAAATGGTAGGTAGAAAATAGACAGGGAGACGTTAAGACTAGTGTGGGAAATATAGAAGCCAGAGAACTTATATGGACATGAACAATCACCCATGGACGTGAACTAAGGGGTTTTGGGGAAATGCGGGTGGGAGAGGGTGTGCATAGCAGAGGGTAATAAAAGGGGGGGGATGGGAAAACTCTAATAGCATAATCAATAATATGTATTTTTAAAAATGGTTATGATGGTGAATTTAATATTATGTGGGTTTTACCACTATAAAAATATGGATAGATAGAAACATAGATAGAAAAGTTTAGAAGAACACCCCACATGATGTTAACAGTGAGTGTTAGAATTATGGGTGATATTTTCTGGTTTTTCTTCTTATATACCTATACTTGTAATTTTTCTCTATAATGATATATATTGGAAGTCTGTCCAGATTAGCTTTTCATAGTAACTATATTTCATAAAATGACCCAAAGCCCCTAAGCGTCTTGTCCAAAACAAAGAAAGATCGAGCAGTAAAACTAGGAGGAGCGTGAGTCAGCTGCTCACCCAGTGAGGCAGCGAACACAGTAGCTAACAGAACTCCTTTCCTGTTCTGCATTCATACACACGGATTATGGAATAGCAGAATTGGCTGGACCTTCTCCAGGGAAGCATTCTTGGGATTTTCCTCACCAATCCTGCCCTCCCACCCTCAGTGCCCAAAGTCAGACCATTACATAGGATATGACTGCTCCTGGCACTTTTTTTCCCTTCTGTTCTTCTCTGATCACATGCTTCCTCTTTTTCATCAGATTGTACACTCCTTGAGGGTAGGAGCCATGTTTGCTGCATTTGTGTGCTTCCCAACACAGTGTGTGCTCACAGTGACCCCTGGAGGGAAAGCTGTTGGGTGCCTGACAGTGATGAATGAGTGAGTGAGTGAGTGTGGGAATGAATGAATGAGGTGATGGCAGAACTCTCATCAACAAACCAGGACGGCTGGGGCAGCATTTTTCTCATGAGTTCTGGCTTGGCTCTTATTTTATTCAAAACAGCAATCCTTATTCTTATGACTCTCTTTGATCACTCCAATTTTTATTCCTCGCACTTAGCAAGAATTATAACAAGAATTATAAATTTTGTAACTGTGTCATCTCAGTCCCACATTTTAAATATGAATATGAATCCATTTTTACCTCAGCAAAGGCAAATTTTCATCCCTTCAATTTGCTTTAGCATGGATCTCGGACGTTTTGTATTGAGGCAGGACACATGTATTATAAAATGATCTCGTTCTACTTTATGTCTCCAACCAGGTCTCTAGGGGAGAAGTTATAGGCAGGTCCTATTTTATATATTAGAGATGCCTCTTTGTGTTGGTAAACTTTTCATAAATCAAATTATAGTCTGAATGTCATCGGGGTGTCACTGTTCCAAAGGAACTTTTTAGAAGGGTTCTGTAGAACAAGCTTTTCCTATCAGTTTATCAGACAACATTTGTGCAATATGTAAATTTTCTATTTCAGATTTTCTAAAAGTGAAGCATGAGATTGTATCAGTTACCTCATAAGTTTTTAAAAAGTCACAAAATACATTCACAGCTTCTGCCTGTAAGGCACTTGAATAAATCAACCCACCACAAAGACTCGGGATTTCGTGAGACACATCCCTGGCTTGTGGTGACTGCCACGCCTTCCTCGCTTTCATCTCCCCTGCTTGTCCAGAGGCGATTCTTCCAGGAATCGCCTGAGCGCTGTTGCCTGAGTGCTATTTTCTTCCAGGCCCTCCCTCCACCACAGTTTATTTCTCTCGCCTTCTGCTTGCTCTTGGAGGAGTTTCAGTTCCGCTGCTAAGCCGGCCTGACATGCCTTTGTCAGTTTTAACTCAGGGGCCTGGCTTGGCTTTTGCAGTTGGCCCCCCTGCACGATTCACTGTCCATTGCCTCCCTGAGAAGGGGTCTGGTGCTCCGTGTTTGGACTCTTTTCCGCTGAGGTGGAGGTGAGAGTCTCAGCCAGGCCGGCGATGAGGGGCTTCGGGTGACAGATCTGCCATGTGCTGCCTCCAACCAGGAGCTCCTCTGGGGTTGCTGTCAGCGACTCATGCATGACGTTTTTGTTATCTAGGCAGAAAGTGTGTTTGGGTTAAACTGCCAGTGTCACTATGTCACTGAGTTCTCTGCTGAGCCCGAGACAGGCGCTCCCTATCAGTGATAGCTACAGCAGGCGGGGATCCGCTGCCTCCCCAGGCAGCCAGCTTTCTGCAGCCTGTGTTTACAGGGCCTCGCAGGCAGCTAGGACTAGAATTAGCATCCTCTCTGAGCCTGCAAGGAACAAAGACTGCTCGGAAGACTGGAGCAAAAGAGAGAGCATCACAAAATATCCCTTGACTTCAGGGATGCCTTTGCGACAGCACGCAGTCGTGCCTTAATCACTGGAGTTAAACTTGGAAACTAGACTTTGATGCAAATGTTGTTTCCATTTTGGGGAACGCATTCAGGAGGAGCTAATAAATAATCCATGAATGCTAATCTTTTTAAGTCATTTCAAAGGGATTAAGTCAGCCTGGGTAATTGTAAATGCAATGGCTCAACCCCAATTCCATTAAAATGGAAAGGTGTGAACTGATTAGACACTCAAATGCTTTTGATAGAAGTCTTAAATTCAAATGCCACATCATTTGTTTTTTACCAAATAGAGTAATTACAATAATATTTTCTTCATTTTTTAAGGTCAGGTCTCTTAAAGTCTGCACGCCTGTGCCTTATTTAAATGCAGCCAGAATCACTTTCCTTCCATTCATTGATTAAATGCGTATGTAGCTTAAAGGTATCATCCACCTTCCTTTTCTCTGGAGGGGAAATAAATAAATATCCCAGGTGTCTACAAAGTTGGAGGGGAGAGTTGTAACATTTTTTTCATTTCAGATATTATTAATGAAACTGAAATTAACCTGATTTTTCACCCTGGCAACACTTCTTGCTGAGAAAGGTAGCTTTGTTTAAAGCAAAGGTGTGTTCTTACTGCCATAGCTTCACACCTATTGTGGTGGATGGTCTTAGTTTTTAAAACAATGAGAAAGGAAATCATTCAATTATAAAGTCAATACTTCTAATTCTTGTAGCATCACTACCTAAAGCAAATTTTGTAAATATTTATCTCTTGTGGGGATTGTGCTATGTTAACAATTAGGTATTTTTTAGGATTATGGTGAGTACCTGAGAAGTTTCTTTTAAGAGAAAACTGCACAAGATTCCATTGTTTTAAGTAGGCCTGACATTTTAAATGAGCCAGAAACAAAATTTACAACTGATCTCTGCTCACTATAAATGAAAAGGTTTGCTTTTGCCTCCCTCCTCCTGGCTGTCAGGAGTTAGGCTCCGGAAGTAGGTCTCTGTGCAGAAGTTAAGCGACAGCACCGGAAGCAGTCAATCCATTTGTTATAACTGGACCCCCAAACCCTCAGGTCTCTTATGGGCTCTCAAAGTACTTAAGTTTCCTGCAAGCAAGCAGCTGTGTGGGTCTACTTTCAGAACGACAGCAAAACAGAAAAAGGATTAAGTGCAGTTCAACAAAACCAGGTAGTACTGACCAGACAGGGAACCACTGACTTCACTGAGTGGCACCTGGGCAGAGCTCTAACCAGGTTTATCTCGATTATGGGAGAGCACCTTCCAAAGTATGTATCTTCAGAGTCTGGGTCCATGGCACCTAGGTGTACAGCCCTCAGGAGGAACCAGTCACATTTATTTGTCACCTTTTTATGTATTAGAAAGAAAATGTAGGGGGCGAGTGAAGGATAGACTTGGAAATGTTCAAATACGCAAACAGGGGGCAGAGCAGAGGCAGCTCACTCACAGCTACTGCCCCCAACACAAGGAATGGATCTGTGCTCGAGTAACCCCGTCTTGGCTGGGTGACCTTGGATCCACAATTCATCTTTGCCGAGGCTCAGCTTTCTCATCTGTGAAACAGGATAATAACATTACTTCCTTCCCAAAATTGTTAGGAGAATTAAATGAGCAAATGAATGTAAAATAAAGGCAATTCACAATGTTTAATACATAGTAAGAGCTAAACGATCATTAGTCATAGATTTGCAGACCCTCTACAAGTAGGCCGCAGGATGGGAGAGGGTTTTAAAGCCCATCTAACCCAGCGTCTCACACACATCCCACTGGAAACTTGATTCTGTTGGTGCAGAGCTGGCATTACGGGAGACATGTTTTGAGCGCAGTAAAAAGACTTGTTTGAGGGGAGGGTTTGAGGATAACCTTGACAAAGAATTTTGAAAGTCATTATAATAAAAAAATGGAGCTGCTTGAGGTAAATGTTCCTTTGTGGGACCCTCTGTGACAGTTACATGCTCTGAATGTCAATTTAGGACCTGACCTTACTGCCAGCTGTAGAACCCATGGAAAAATCACGGCAGGGCTGTGAGGTCATATGGCTTTGACCTTGCGAGGGCAGTGGGTCTAGAAGGAGAAATGAGGAAGACTCTGAAGTTTAAAGGATGAATTTACAGGGTAGAGCATGAGACAGAAAGTGAGGGGTTGAGGGCTCTATATTTTCAGTACAAGTAGAAATTTGTGCATGCCCTGGTGATGAAAATTTCTACAAGAATTTTCAAGGTTGGGCTGTCATTTTAGCTTGTACTAATTTGATTGCCTTTGTCTTTGTGTTCTTTGTTATCTCATGTAGACTCACATAACTGTGAATTCTGTATGCCTAGGAGTGTACTATAAAGTTGCTGATGTGTATGGAACACTCACTGTGTGTGTGTGCCAAGTACAAAAGTAACTTATTTAGCCCTCCCAACAACCCTAAGAGGCAGATACTATCATTATGCCCATTTCACAGATAAGGAAATTAAGACACCAAGAGGTCAAGTGGCTCTTTGAAAGCTGCTCAGGGAAGTGAGGAAGTAGAGATTTGAACCCAGACAATATGACAGCAGAGTCCTAGCCCTTGATGCCTGGGAAGGGATGAATACTGCCCCGTCTGCCCAAGGTCATAGCTAATTGGTGATTGTGTTGGGATTCAAACCCAGCTCTGACAACAAAGCCAGGGTTCTTTCCTTCATTCCACAACTGACCCCAGAGACAACACTAGCAATCCCCAAACCACATTCAACCAATAAGCCAAAGGGCAACTCTTTGGAGTAAAAGTTCTCAGAGTTCAGAGAAGCAACTGTGCAGTATAACACAGGGTAACATGAAGCAAATTTTTCTCTTTGTAGATTACAAAACTTATACAAAAGAAGGCCCTTTCAAAAAATATTTATTAGATTTTTAAAACCATTATATCTATACATGTGTGCGCCCACAGATAGACATGGGCTTCTCACCAAGATGACAGGCTGCAGCTGTACGTAGTAGGCCATTGGATTATTGCTCATTTCATCAATGGAAGAATCTCACAAAAACTTCATAGATTCCAGGATGCAAATCTGCAAAACTTGGAACATGTAGAAGAAATTATCCAGTATCAAGAAAAGGCATCTAACCTTAAAAGATTTTTAAAAAGCAACCAACCAGCAGTTAAGTGGCCACTGTCTCTTGCTGGGTTTCTGCTGGCTGCACCCCCTGCCCCCCTCCCCGCTCCACATGTCAGTGACAGGGCTCACCTGATGAGCTGAGGGATTGAGGGTTGGCAAAGTTTCCAAATGAAATTCACTGGTAATGTATTTGTCTTCTCACCAGTTTGCAAAGAAGGGGGAATAGTGAAGTGACATACGTCCTGTTTTGCCTGGGACAGCCTCATTTTACCCCTTCCCTTGTACCTAGCACTAACAACAGCATGCCCTCCTTCACTCAGTGTCTGGGTTTGGATGACAAGTTATAGGGTCACCATAGTCTAGAGCAAAGACAGTGTCTTGCTAGACCCAAGAAAGAGAGCCGGCCCACTCGCCCATACGCACAACAGCCATGGTGTGTTCCCGATTGTGCTGTCTCTGAGCAATAAAGGAAATGTCTTAGCCCTCTTACGTCACCTTGGGCCTCAGTCAGTCCTCCCTGTCCTTTCCATCTCTCCTTCCTACCTCCCAAGGCGAAGACTAACTTCACTAGTCCCAGAATCTAATGCCTCCCCAATGACCTGCTCAAGGGCTGTGACACTTCTCACAGTAGCTCAAGCTTCCGTTGAGTTCCTGAATGGAGGGGAGACATTGAGGGCTCCTGTAACAATGTCTGACAAGGTAAGCTGGTTCCTACAGTGGAGTGAAGCTGTGTGTGTAGAGAAGACATTTATTTGATCCACCACTGACACCAACATACCATTCAAATAGGAAGTTATGGGCTTGGAGTCTGAAAAAAGAAAAGAACTGACACATGCCCGCACGTACATCAGACATGCTTGTAGAATAAGTGCTGTATTAAAAAGTGAAAGGAGAATGGATGTCACTCTTAGGCTTCTCTGAGAAGCAGTGTCTGCAGTGGGGAAGACCTCCAGCCTTGGATTCTAACACACCCGAATTTGCAAACCAGTTCAGACATGTCCTAACTAACAAAACCTGTTTTATTTTCTGTGCGATGGGAATAATAAAAGCATCAAAGCATCATTATGAAGTTTTGAAGATTAATGTGATAATGGAGGTAAACTAACCACAGTCATTTTTCATTAAATGTTAGCTACCATTGCTATTATCACAGATATACTGTGACAGTGTCATGATAAAGGTACACTGTGACCTTAAAAGAATATGTTGCTGGAGCATAGTATACGCTGCATAAAGGTTAACTGTTACTGTTATTACAATTGTTAGTTCAGCCAGTGTAGCAATTTATCACGACAATGGCAAGAAATTGCCAATCTGGTTCTTGACAGTGGGTTTGCCATCCTTTGCTGCTTCCTTGGTCTTCGCTCACGTGGGGGTGGGGAGCTGCAGGGTTGTGTCGATTCCCAGTGGAGCCTCCAGGCCTCCCCACATGAGCTGCAAATATACAAAAGGCCGCCGAGTCACTGCCTTCATGGCAATTCTGCAAAATTCTCCTAGCCCGTCTTCAGCATTTTCCAGTGTGACATTTAGGAGAGTTTCTAATCTAAAATGAGAGGAAAGGAAGGGGGGAGGTAATTTAATACTAAGAAGGTTTTCCCCACTGGACATCTTTACAGCCTCATACCTAAGGAGGGTCCTTTCTGACGGCAGTATTCTATTTGTTTCATAGTTTGGTGGCACGTACAGTAGCGTTTTTACACTGAAAAATGAAGGCTCTAAAATTAGATGGCGGCTGTAAATTTTTAATGGGTGCCTTGCACCGTTTACACTCTCACTTTACCTCCGTGCTCCACTCAGCTGGGACGGCTCAAAGCCGCCGGCAGCTCGCAGCCTGATTTGCAGCCGGTTCCACCCGCTGAGGACTGGCTGCCCTCGGCCCTGACCGGCGGGCAGGACAGCAGGCTCCGTCCCTTTTCCAGGTGTCACCACCAGCTGCTTCTGCCACTGAGGAGAAGCCATGCTCTCTTGGACTTCTCAGACCCCGCTGTGGAAACCCTGGGCAGCGTCTTGACCTCCACGAGCCCTTTCCTCACCTGTAAGGAGAGAAGAGCAATAGACTTACTTCCCATGGTGGTGGGGATTAAATGAGATATTGTATAGGAAAGCTCTGGGTGTAAGAAGTAATTCCTCATAAGTGTCCACCATGACTATTTTTTAAAGATTTTATTTATTTACTTTTAGAGAGAGGGGAAGCAAAGGAGAGAGAGAGAGGGAGAAAAAGATTGATGTGTGAGAAAAACATCAGTTACCTCTCACGCGCCCCCAACTGGGGGCCCAGCCCCACTATCCAGGCACGTGCCCTGACTGGGAATCAAACTGGCAACCTTCTGGATCACAGACTGGAGCTCAGTCCACCAGCTCCAGTGGCTCCAGTGGCTCCAGCTGAGCCACACCAGCCAGGGCATGTCTGCCATTACTATTGAGCAGACTGGCCACATATACCTCCCTGCCAGGTGCTTTATTATGACTATCCTATTGAGTCTTCACAACCTTGAAGGGTGGCCACCATCATCCCCATGAACGTGTGAGGGAACTGAGGTTCAGGAGTAAAGTCACTTGCTCCCAGACCCATAGCTGATGTGTGCAGAACTGAATTCCAACTTGGCCTGTCTGATTTCAAGGCCCCCCTCTTCCTCCCACGTGCACCTCACAGAGGCCTCATAAATAATACCTTTCTCGTGGGGCTCGGGGTCTGTGGACAGTGATCTTGACTTAGCTATGGGTCCTTTCCCACAAGCAGCCCAGCAAGGCCTGTTCTGGGCTTTGCGGTTCCTCCAGAGCCATTTGTTATGCAGGACGTCAGATGTGGGGCGCTCACTCACCAGCCTCGCCTGGCTTATCTGCTCTGGGGCAGGGCCTTCCTGGCTTGTGGATTTGTGACTTGGCACAACTACACTGACCACAGGGCAGCCGCTAGCTCTGCCTCGGAGGCACCCAGGCCAGGAGCCTGAGAAAAGGCAGGACCGGACTTTGGTTTTTTTTTCAAAGGCTGAGTATAAAGGGATCAGTCCCCAACTTCCCACCTGATTCTATCTAGTAAAAGCAGCCATGTCTTTGTTCTTTTGGTCCTCCCATTATTTCAGGATCTGAAAACTGAAGTGAAATGATTTTCCCTCTCTCATCCCTGACCTGCTCTCTATGGCAACGGCAGCTCTAGGAATAGTCATCCATTTGCTTTCTTCCACCTACAGATTGGCTGCTGGTAGCTTACCCGGCAGCCATTCCCCATTCTTCTGCTCCATGTCTGCTATTTCCTCTGGAGAGTCACTGCTTCTCTTCTCTCGGCACTTGGGCTTTGGTAAGTCAGCCCCTCGCTTCAGGCTCAGGTGTACACCATGTGACTCAGCCACACCAATCAGTCCTTGCCCTCCACTGACCATAGAATGGTTCAGGACTAGACATCGGCCCACTAAGATGGAAAGAAACCTTTGCCAGGACTTCTCAAATGTCATTTTGAATTGGGTGCCATCAAGGAAGGAAATAAAGAAGGCTTCCAACCATATTTAATGCTTGCTCGCATGCCACAGGGTACCCCTAGAGTTACGTGTCCCCATTTTGATAAGCATGGGTTTACAGATAACTCTCAAGTCCTGTGTATGCCACATAAAGATCTTAATAGTTTTAAGCAATCGCAACTTTTCATCCCCATCTCTGCCACATTGATTTTCTTGCCATTTTAAGAACAAATCATGCTCCTCCACTCCTCTGGTTCTTTGTACAAACTGTTCCCCTTGCCTCCAATGCATTTCCCACTTCTGGCCTTGAAAATTTTGCCTATGCATCTATCTGGGCCCACATCAAATATCTCCACCTCAAGAAGTTTTTTAACTTCCCACAGTTTTACCTGATTTTTCCTTGGTTAGAGAACATATCCTGACCTGGGCTTGTCTGATTCTCTCCTCCTCACTGGACTGTAAGTGCCCCAATTACCTCTGTATGTCCAGAGGCTAATGATACAGGGCCTGAATAAACGCTTATTGGATGGGTGGGTGGGTGGATGGGTGGATGGGTGGATGGATGGACAGATGGACAGATAAACCATTGTGCTTAGAAAAAGCATCGTGCGCACCTGCCAGAGCACCCTGGTCCGGCTGGCCTCACTGTCCCATCGCAGTAATGGTGAATAACACACAAACTGGTTCTTAAACAGGCATAATTCTATTTATTAATTGCCAATTTTATAACAATTCATTTCACTGTCCATGCCTGCTAAACTGTTGAGTGCTTAATAAGAAAAGGAAGGGCCAGCTGCTCTTTCTCTTAGTCTGCTTGCTTCCTGACAGCTGCCAGGGAGCAGTCAATTTTAGTGCTGTGGCAAAAACCACCTAGTTGCCCACCAATCCCATAGCCTCTCCTTCTTGGTCACACAGCTAGATTATATTTTCCAGCCTCCCTTGAAGTTAGGTGCAGTCATGTGACAGCATTCCAGCAAGTGGAATGTTCACATAGTGATACATGCCATTTCCAAGTCTGGCCCATGAAGACTACCTACGTGAGATTCTGTGTTCTCTTTCCCATTCCCAACTTCTGGCTGGAAATGGAATGCTCTGCAGTCCCTGAAGGAGGAGAGGGTAGTAGCTATTCAAGATGGAGGGAGCCTGGGTCCCTGAATCACCATGTGGACAGCTACTGCCAAATTTCCATGTTGATCTAGGTTTAAATGGGAAATATCATGTCATACTCTTAAACTCAAGGATATGCTGGAACTGGCTTATTCTAGCTTGTAAAGCCAATTATTAAATTTTGATAAATTTTATAAGTTAGTTGTTAAATATACTCATTATGAAAAATTAAATTTTATAAATTAACAAGTAAACTCATTATAATTTTTAAATTTTTAAAAGATTCTATTTATTTTTAGAGAGAGGGAAAGAAAGGGAAAAGAGAGAGAGAGAAACATCATATGAGAGAGAAACATTGACTGTTTGCCTCTTGCACACACCCTGACCAAGGACCAAACCTACAATCTAGGCATGTGCACTGACCAGAAATTGAACTGGAGACCTCTCACTTTGCAGGTCAACACCCAAACAACTGAGCCGCACTAGTCAGAGCTAAATGCATTATAATTTTAAAAAGTAATAATATCAAAACTCCTTCTGGCTTAATATTTTTACTGTTCTGCACTGTTTTTGAGGCAATTTTTGTGAAAATATTGTGTAATCAGTGTTACAAACACCTCTTCCCAACTCTGAATTCAGTGATGTCACATTGTAGCTTGAAATCAGCCATAGTGTCAGTATTTACACCATGGAAATTGGCAAACACTATAAACCAGTATTTCCTCTACCCCTACTGTAAAAGGTTAAACAATTACCAGTATACCATTCTAAGGTTTATCTCTTCTTTTTCTTTTCTTTTTTAAATTATATTTTATTGATTATGCTACTATGATTGTCTGTTTGCCCCCTTTGTTCCCCTTCACTCAGCCCCCTCACTCCCTCAGGCAATCTCCACCCGGTTGTCCATGTCCACGGGTCATTTGTAAGTTCTTTGGCTACTTTATTTCCTATGCTGCACTTTATACCCCCATGAATATTCTAACTACCAATTTGTACTTCTTAATCCCGTCATCTTTTTCGCCCAAGTCCCCCTACCATCCTCCCATCTGGCAACCATCAAAATGTTCTCTGTATCTACAATGTGGTTCTGTTCTGCTTGTTTTTCACGTTTAATTGTTGATATATACATGTATTTGTTGACATTTTATTGTTCATATTTTTATTGTCTTCTTAAAGATGACCCTTTAATATTTCACATAATGCTGGTTTGGTGGTGATGTATGTATTCCTGTAGTTTTTTCTTGTCAGGGAAGCTCTGTCCTTCAATTCTAAATGATAGCTTTGCTGGATAGATTAATCTTGGTTGTAGGAACTTGCTTTTCATCGCTTTGAATATTTCTTGCCACTCCCTTGTAGCCTGCAAAGTTTCTTTAGAGAAATCAGCTGATAGTCTTATGGGACCTCCCTTGTGGGTAACTAACTGTTTTTCTCTTGCTACTTTTAAGATTCTCTCTCTATCTTTAATCTTTGGCATTTTAATTATGTGTGAGGCTCTTTGAGTTCATCTTGTTTTGGATTCTCTGTGCTTTTTGGACTTGTATGTTTATTTCCTTCACCAAGTTAGAAAAGTGTTCTTTAATTATTTTTTCAAATGGGTTTTTAATTTCTTGTGCTCTCTCTCTTCTCCTTGCAGTACCCCCATAATGTGAGTGTTGGTACACTAGAAGTTGTCCCAGAGGCTCCTTTGAATTGGAGCCTCTTGTTTTGGCTCCCTTTTTCTTCTTGTTGATCTGATTGGTTGTTTTTTACTTCCTTATGTTCCAAATCACTGGTTTGATTTTTCAGCTTCATCCACTCTACTGTTGATTCTCTGTAGATTGTTCTTCACTTCAGTTAGTGTATCCTTCATTCTAACTGGTTCTTTTTGTGGTTTCCATGTCCTTTTTTTATGCTGTTAAAGTCTCTGTGAGTTCATCTGTTGTTCATTGACCACCCTTGTAACCAGCGTATTGAACACTGCATCTAGCAGATTGCTCGTCTCCATTTTGTTTAGTTCTTTTTCTGGAGTTTTGATCTGTTCTTTTATTTGGGCCATGTTTCTTTGCATCCTCATTTGGGCAGCCTCCCTGTGTTTGTTTCCATGTATTAGGTAGAGCTGCTACATCTCCCAAGCCTGGTAGAGTGGCCTAATGTAGTAGGTGTCCTGAGACAATTACCTAATCACCAGGGTGGGACAAACAGTAAGAGCTAGGTTAATGGAGTCTGATATGGAGATTACCTGCTGCTCTATGACTCTGTTGAGGGAGTGTTCAGAAAAGGAACAGTGGCCTCTGCCAGTACTTTTGTCTGCCCCCCCCAGCTCTCACCCTGATGCTGGACAATTCAGTTCCTGCCTGTATGCCTATTGTGCCTTTTGAATCTGCTATCCCTGTGCTGGTGCTCAGAGCAAGTGAGTCTGAGTAAGTCTGTGCATGGGACCTTTAAGAGGAACTTCCAGGAATTCCAGTAGGTTTTGTCTTCCAAAGTCTCAATCCTCACTGGTTTTTATAAACAGATGTTATGGAGACTTATCTTCCTGGCACTGGAGCCCTGGACTGAGAGGCCTGTTGTGGGGCTGGGACCCTTTAGTCCAAGATAATCTCTGCCAATTTTTATCTGCCACATGCAGGTGTCAGTCCAGCCTGTTCGGTGTCTCTGCCCCTCCTACCAGTCACAATGTAGTTTGTTCTTTAATTTCGTAGTTGTAGGACTTCTATTCAGCTTGATTTCTGACAGTTCTGAATGATGGTTATTCTATAGTTTAGTTATATTTTTGATGTGGTTGTGCAAGGAGGCAAACTGTGTTTGCCTATGCCACCATCTTGACCAGAAGTCTCCTAAGGTTTATCTCTTCCAAGAACAAATACTTTCCTAAAACACCGACTTGCTACTTTAGAAAAGAGCTAAACAGATTGCATACACATTGGCTAAACGTAGCTTAGCACAAAGGAAAAGAGCCAGAGAGCCCTCAGCGGCAGCCCAGAGCCCTGGCAAATGAAGCATCATGTGGCGTTCCACATGCCCAAACTGAACATGACATTGTGTGCTTGACATGCCTGCTAATCTTCAGAGCATGAGATTGCTCAGATGGAGGCACTGCAGTTAGCATTGCCCACTTTCACATTTTTTGAGTGTGAATAGTAGAGAATGGAAATATGGGTACTGAGTTTCAACCTGCAGCTCTTGCTAGAGAATACAAAAGGGGGGTCACACTTTGTTCCTGCCCAGATCTTTGCATAAGGAGATTTCTCCACATTTTTACTCTCAGGAAATGCATGTGTTTTGGCACCAGCATCTGGAATGGGCCTATGCAGGGCAGAGCAGCTGAGAGGGTGGGAAGTCCATGGCCAAGGCAGGCCCTGGGCTGCAGGTGTGAGGACAGCAGGCTTTGGGCCAGAGCCTGATCAACAGCGTTTGAATTCACCAGGTTTACACATGGCAAAATGATCGAAGTAATTATCCTTTGTGGAAGTCATAATATTTCACATAGAGGAAGACAGTCAGATCCTGGGGCAGCTCAGTCCTCCTCCACAGGATATAAACTGCTGAAGTAGACCCCAGAGTGCAGGGCCATTTGCGAGAGACATCACACAATTCGCAGGACATTTCTGTGCAGACACTGAATGAACTAATTCCGCTAATAGAGTATTTGATTTAATGGCACATTAAAGGGGGCCAGGGAGCGCCACACACATCCTTCAGCTCAGCAGCTGATGGGTTACTGTAGATATCATAAGCGAAGGAGTCAAATCCTCCTCTGCCTTCACCAAAGCAAGTAAGAGTCACAGGAGCAGACACGGATCATTTTGCAGGTTAGGTTTTGGTTCAGCAACTTGGAGCAAAAATCATCAGGTTAATTCAGTTCTTTGGCATTGAAGTTATGATGACTGGTTGGAAGGACTGAATTGCACGATGACAATGAGTTTCTTTCCCTTTTTCTTAAAAAATGAAGTTTCTAGATCATGTCAGAGTGGAATAAAATAGAAATAGGAATTTCTTAGTGGATCATCACATTTCCTTTCAGTGTCATTTATTTTTAGTTTTGTGCCCTTTTGTTTCTTCGGTTATTTTTTAGTGTTTTTAATGCGCTAGGTTCTTTGCATGTATGATGTATTTTGTCATGTTACCCTGAGATGGACATGATATTGTCATCCTACTTTACAGATGAGTAATCTAAGGTGCAGAGAGGTTAAATAAATTTCTCAGAGTCCCACAGTTTGTTGGGGTCAGAGCTGGGATTTAAATCCAAATTTCTCTGACCCCAGGAGTTGGGTTCCTGACCCTACTGTCTTTTCAGCTGGAAGGTGGGGAACAAGAGGACTCATCAAACATCATTACCCCAAAAAGCCCAAGCCAGGAGTGGTTTGTTTAGAAAATCCAACAAACCATAGATTTGGAGCAAACCTTTAAATTTTCTATTTCAAATTCAGTTTTTTAACATTTAAAAACTGCTTCCCTAAAAGAATCTAATGGGGATTTTACAGTAATTTTTTTCAAGAAAATTTCAGTCTATTTCTTTTCTGAGATAAATGCATGAACCCTAACTGACAATGGTGGCAAATTTAATGATTTTGGTTTGCTCATTCTAATTGTTTAGAGCCTCCTCCTATTTATTTTTTCATCCAGCTGCCAGAATACCCTTTGTGAAACTGAAATCTGATCAGATCAGTTCCTTTAAAGGACTTTCCTACAAAAACTGGGCTGAACTCCCCAGCATGGCACACTCATCATGGGGTCCAATGCATCTCTCACCCCATCTGCCCGCCCTCGTCCTCTGACTTGTTTTATGCATGTCGACCACAGTAGGTTCCTTGGAGATTCTCCAAGAGTTTTCACAGTCTGCTTTCCCCATTCTTTGGATAATGCACAATTCCTGCTTCTTTTTTGAAAGCAGCTCAGGGTCACCTTCTCCAGGAAGTCACTGTGGACTTCATCTCCTACCTGTGTTTGGGACTCCTTCTCTCTGCCCTCATTGGGAGCCTGGGCTTACTTCTATTATGGCCTTTGTCACATTTCATTGCCTGTACCAGGCATTGTCTCAATGCCTGTTATAGTGATTCAACCCTAACTGCATGATAAAATCACCCAGAAAGTCTGATTCATTTGGTCAGTGATGGGCTACGTGAGTTGGAAGGTTCTGGCATCATCGAGGCTTGTGGATGAATAAATGAATGAACACATATGAGGCTCAGAGCCTCAGACTCTGACTGGTCCCCACCAGCCCTGGAGACTTATGATTTGCTCTACCCTGAAGCATTTGGAATTTGTCTAACATGGTCCTTAGGCAATCACCAGGTTGGGGGGCTGCAAATTTAGACTCAGTGTGTTTATGGACCTCTTGCTTGACTTCAAGAACACTGAGGCACTTCTGCTCACCCCAATAACAAAATGGAAAAGATTATTTCTTCCCAGGAGAGGGAACCTGTAAAATGGAGTTGGAGGGCAGGTGTTGTGAAGTTACAATTCTGACTCAAAAGATGCCCCTGTACTTCCTGACCAGCTCAGGGAAGAGCTTGTCTCAAGTTCCCTGCCAACTGAGAAGGCCAGAACCCTTCGTGGTTAGAAGATATAATAGTACTCACTGCCCAGAGACCACAGGTAACACCTCCAGGTGCAAGAGGTTTGTTATCCTGACTCAGCTATACCTCTGGCAGAAGATTCTTGGAAGCCCATCCCTGAGGTCATAGTGGAGCAGACCCCACAATCACAGCCAAGTCTGTGAGGCCAGTTCATGGAATGGGCCAGCCTCACTCTGTTGTTGCTGGGAACCAAAAGTCATGGACGGAAACCCAATACCAAACCAGCTCCCCTTTGTCCGTCTTTGGAGGAGATAAAAGCCAAAAGTCCTAGAGAGTTCAGCTTGCACAGCCCGATCTCACCCACTATAAAGTAGTCAGAGATCTCCTGCATTTGGAAAACCACAGATGCATGCTCTGCCTTCCAGCACCAGGCAGGAGAAATAAGACAAACAAGCTTGGAAAATAAATCTGACTCTCCCGGCTCCAGATAGCCGACAAGTGTTCGTCCATCTGCCGCAAGCATTCACACTGTGAATTCATTGATTTCATAATACCCTCTCATAATTGATTGCAGATGAGACTGGCTCCTTGACTTGTATTTGCTGCATTTGCTGTCTGATATCTTCCCAGCACTGTTCTCCCTACGTTATGTGTGACCAAGAAGGAGAAACTAAAGATTGTTCTGGCACTTTCTGATGGGATGACACACAGTCTATTGGCTCTCTAGTATTAATAGTATACTTTTTGAGTTCTCGAATGACAGGAACTGTTAGCTGATTGCTTCTTTCCACTGACATATTTCACTTATCTTCCCAGTACTATAAGCATTATTTCCATCCTGGCTGTCAGATCGTGTTTACAGGTAACAACAACCACAAAAAAAGCTAGAAGATTGTTGCTCTATATGAAGTCTGTCCCTAGTAAGAGGGGCATGGCAGCAGCCATGGACTGACAGAGAACAATGCTAACAGTGGAACTGTAGTTTGAGATATTACCCTGGGGAATAACACTGATCTTTCTACTCACAGCAACCACAACAACCCACCCGCCTCTCTGCGGTTGTGGCGTGCAGATGTCACCACCGTTTCATTAAATGAGATCAAAGCAGCTGTGAAGGTGGCTGTTTTATTTTATTGTACAAAGTCATCATAACTTACTTTACAAAGCAGCTCTCACAGCAGCCACAACAACCCATTCACCTCCCTGAGGTTGTGGCATTCAGATGTCAACACTGTTTCATTAAATGGGATCAAAACAGCTGTGAGGATGGCTGCTCTCTTTTGTCATACAAAGTCATCATAACTTACTTTACAAATCAGCTAGCAGCTAGCAAGCGTGCCTGAAATGGAAAATCTGATTGCAAAAGGATTAACAACAGGGGGACAAAACAGGGGCTGGTGGAACTGGGAGATAGCTAGGGGTCCCATGGCTCCCTGAAAGTGACCCAGAGCACATGACCATGCAGTTATTTGCAACTGACTCTTAGGCAGATATACCCTAGGACGGGCTGAGTTTAGCATCTAGTAAACAGACACCTAGATACTAAGATTCAGTTCAGCCTAACACCGACCACTATCTGGCCACTCTTAGAGACAGAGCTCAGCAATACAGCACTTCCAGGTCCCCTCTCCTACTTGCAGTACTCAGCCCTTAAGCAGCATAAACCCCACTGAGAAATGGTTTTTAAATCTGAGAGGCACCTCAACTTCTTCAGCTGGACAGCATGGCAAGAGAATATGGCCAGATGGTTGTCATTGCCTCTCAAGTGAAACAGAGGGTGGATTTGCATTTTGTCTGGTGCTGCTTCTTAGCTGTGTGTCACTGGGAAAACTACAGTCCCACTATATCTCAGTCTACTCATCTGTAAAATGAGCTTCATGGGGATAGCAGATCTTGTCAGTGCTCTGCCCTTACCTTGAACCTTACCTATTCCAGCCGCATTTGTTGCCTTAAAGCTTTTTCTCATGGTCAGCGCACACCGTGCCAGGTCACCTGGCAGGAAAGATGCACCAAAGTATTAATGCTCCTTGGGAGACGCTCTCAAGCAGTGAGGACAGGGGCTGGTGTATAAGTTGGTACCGGTGTATAAATACCTCAACTCCCTGGCCCCTTGAGTGGAACAGCTCTAAAACATGGACTCTATATTGACTCCCAGATTCTACAGCAAGACCGATCTCCAGTTGACCACACCGTGGCTCAACAACAGTCCCTTTGAGCTACCTTCTTTCTTTGTCTCACTTCCCCACTCACCTTCTGAGGTTTTCTGGAATCGTCTCCCAGGTAATTTCAGTGAGTGCCTATTTCTCATTGGTCTCTCTAGAGAGAATGCCTTTTTGGAATGATCTTCCCAGTAGATGTGTTTTTTTCAAGCCTATGGCCAGGGATACCCTGAAAATCTACACATGAGATTTTCTAGTCCCCAGATACGTTTTGTCTCTCTGCACAGCCGTTTTCAAGATCCTCTGGTGCTCCTTCCCAACATGGTGTAAGTTTCTGCATTCATGTTGTTTGGTACTGGAAATATCTTAGGGTTACGTTTTGAAAATTCCATTATTAGGACAGTGAATTAAGTCACACTGAAATTGGTGCACTACGTCTCACGTCATACTTGTACAATGTGGTGGGTCAGTACTCCACTGTGACACTAGCTGTCCCCCAGGGTTGTGACATCACCTCTCTAAGGGCAGCACAACAAAGTTCTCTACCACAAACCCCATTTTATTCTTGACTTCCCATATAGAATTGGAGAAATTTCCACAGGGGGAAAAATCCACACATCACTTTTTGTCTCTCAACCTTGTAGGGTCTTATGAGAATTCAGGCATTCAAAAAATGAGCAACTATACACCAAGGGTTTAGGGTTTCTTGGTAATGGTAATTACTAGTACCAATGGTAATGGTACTAGTTGACAATTAGCATTATTAGTGGGAAAGTGGAAGTCTAGAGCTTGTTAGCACATTTAGTTGGAGTAAAGGTCTTAATGAAAATAGAATTTGCATTTATTTCTCATCGAGGCTAAATGAAACTAGGTAGATGATCAGGTAAAGTTCATCTTCTAGGGGAAAAAATTCAGAGAACACACCCTTTTAATAGTCAGACAGTCACATAAGAATAGCAGCCAATGTTATTAGTAATCTCATTACTTGAACTCCAGCTTTTGGGTCAGGGCATCGATACAAAAGAGTACCTGTATGGCTGAGGACCTGGGAGCCACATGCATTGCACAATGTGGATGTGGTACTTTGCTTAAGTGCCATTTCCTAGATAACAGGACCAGTGTCAACTCCCTCTGGAGAGCTGACTGCTCTCTAAGGATCTATAATCCATGAAACATCCAGTAATTCTGATGTGTGTCTCAGGGTAACACTTGTTTCAATTCTTCTCCCCCTTTAATCAGTTCAAAGTCAAACTCATTTCAGTGCTGATGGGCCAACACCATCCTCAGGGAGTCCTCGTGATCTGTGTTCTGCTCATTTACAGGACTTAGGAATGCCTGGTAGACAGAATCTTACTGGAACCCATGAGGCCCATATAAAGCTTAAGGGATGTTGACAAACCTGCTGTTGGCTTTCTTAGAATTTCTTCCTCTGGTGTCCTGGACAGCCCCTTAATTTGTCGATAGAAAGGGCTGCTTCAGAAAATTGTACTGTTTATGGTGGCAATTCAGTCTCACAACTGAGTTCTTGATAGTAAAGTATTTAAATTTAAAACTATGTTTTGATATAAAGTCTATGGAAACACATTCCCTCTGTTATTTGGATACTCTCGCCAAGCAGAGACCTTGGGGCTGGCTGCTTCATGACTATTTCGTTTTCCCATTCAATCCATTTTCACTGAAAAGGAGACATAAGCAGTGAAGCCAATATAGTTTTATTGGATCCAATGCACTGCCACTAAAACAAATATATGTACACTCAGGCCAATACGCTTTTATTAAAACAAATAGAATTTAATTCAAACCAGCATTCAATACATTTTCTCAAAGCAATGAAATTAAGCTCTACCAGTACTTCTGCTCAATACGTTTTCCCAATCAAATCCATTCGAACAAAGTGAAATATATTTATCATAGATAACACATTTTTATTAAAAACAAATTCACTGAAACCAAGTTTCCCTTTGAACTGATAGATAGAAATTCGAACCAATTGTATAATTAGATCATAGAAATGGATATATTTTTACTTTTAGCAAAAAGCATTTCTATTTAGGTCCACTTTAAAGCACACTAATGAATAATAAAAGTTGCTCCAACAATGTCTTTAATGGAGTATTTTCTCAAAAGTATGTCCTTTGGGGTTGAAGTATAATCTAGGAAAAAAAGCCACTTAGGGGAAAAGAACAGTGCTGGGAACAGGATTGCAATAAATTCAGGTTTGTAATGATCACATTCTTAAGTCTACCTATGGGTACTTACAGTGAAGTTGTTGGACGTCTGGGAATGCAAAAGACATGCTTGTAGAGCCCTTGTGGTTGTGTACTATACTGCCTTATCCAGAAAAAAATCCTTCCTTGTAGGCGTTCAACACAAATTCTCATCTTTCTGAGGTTAACTGGGGATCGTTGTGCAGAGGGAGAACCTGATGGAATGGGAGGTCGTATATCGGGGTGGCTCTTTGGAGGGGGCTTCTGTGTTGCTGCCTGGATCACAAACCATCTTCACATCTTCCAAAGAATCAGGGAGACGGAGAACCCACATCATACAAATAAGAGTAACCAAATGCAGGTCCACCATGCTCCTGACCCGAGGCAGACCCTGGGGTAGAGAAGCACTTGTAGAGAAATCAGAGCCCAGCCTCTCAGGGCCCACTAAGACTTGACTCCTTGGCCCATGTGAGCCCTTCCCGTCTGCCTCTACAGGGATCCCCCACACTCTGGTCTTAAATTTCTCCTTGAGTTTGTTCCAGAAGCAGAGGCTCAGCACAAAAACCACATGCAGGCTTTATTTTGTCAGATGATAGGAACTATGTCACCCCAGGTTTTTCTTTTTGCCTTCGTGTAAGCCCTGCTTAACTGTCCTGATGATCTTATCCCAGCTGTCTGGGAACATCTAATGCCTCTACTCGTTTTCATCATTTTCAGTAGCACAAGTCCTCCTTCTTTCTCTATTGTTCTGTTTTCTATTGTACTTATACAAGAAATCCAGGTTTATTTTGGAAACAGATTTGAATTACAAAAAAAATCCTATGGGGCGCTTGCTTTGACAACACAAACTCTAAAATTGGAACAAAAAAGAGAAGATAATCATGACCCCTACGCAAGGATGAATGCTTACACTAATTCGTGAAGCATTCCATACTTTTTGATGGTTGCCAGAGGGGAGAGGCATAGGGAGATGGGTGGAAGGGTGAAGGGGAATGAGAGTCACAAACTTATGAAAGAAATAAGCCACAGGGAGGTGGTGTACAGCACAAGGAATATCGTCAGTAGTATCACAGTGACTTTGCATGGTGACAGATGATTATTAGACTTGTCATGGTGATCACATCATAAGGTATATAAATATAGAATCACTGTTGTATACTTGAAACTAATGTAATGTTTTTATTTAATTTTTAAAAATATTTTATTTATTTATGCTATTTATTTATTTATGCTATTTTATTTATTTATTTTTATTTATTTATGCTATTAGAGTTGTCCCAATTTCTCCCCCTGTGCTCCTCTCCACCTGGTAGCCCCGTTCCCTCCAGCATTCCCCGTCCCTTAGTTCATGTTCATGGGTCATGTGTGTAAGTTCTTTGGCTTTTCCATTTCCTATACTGTTCTTAACATCTCCCTGTCTACAGGGTCTAGAAGAAGTAAAGTCTGCTTGAGTGTGGTTGGTAGGGAAACAATATGGGTATAATAACTTATAGTTTTAATTTGAAAATTTCACCTAAAATGTCATATGGTGTGCTTGAGTGCGATAGTTATCTTACAGAATTACATGCTTATGATTTTGTAATAAAAAAGGGGCATTATTTGTGCCAGACCCTGTATTTTGTACCTACCAATTATGCCACTTTATCCTTACACCTTTTCCCCCATTCTCCTTTTTCTCCCTCCCTACTGCTAACCCTCCATGTGATCTCCATTTCTATGATTCTGTTCCTGTTCTAGTTGTTTGCTTAGTTTGTTTTTTAGATACAGTTGTTGATAGTTGGGAATTTTTGCCACTTTAATGCTCATAATTTTGATCTTATTTTTCTTAGATAAGTCCCTTTAACATTTCACGTAATAAATGAAATGATGATGAGCTTCTTTAGCTTTACCTTGTCTGGGAAGAATTTTATCTACCCTTCCGTCCTAAATGGTAGCCTTGCTGGGTAGAGTAATCTAGGGTGTAGGTCCTTGCTTTTCATCTCTTTGAATTTCTTACCACTCCCTTCTGGCCTGCAAAGTTTCTTTTGAGAAATCAGCTGATGGTCTAATGGGAACTCCTTTGTAGGTAATTCTCTGCCTTTCTCTTGCTGATTTTAATATTTTCTCTTTATCTTTAACCATTGGCATTTTAATTACAGTGTGTCATAGAGTGGGCCTCTTTGCATCCATCTTGTTTGGGACTCTGTACTTCCTGGATTTGCATGTCTATTTCATTCAACAAATTAGGGAATTTCTCTTTCATAATTTTTTCTAGTAGATTTCCAATTTCTTGCTCTTCTCTTCTCCTTCTGGCATCCCTAGGATTCAAATGTTGGTACATTTGGAGATGTCCCAGAGGCTTTTTATACTATCCTCATTTTTTAAATTTCTTTTTCTTCTTGCTATTCTGGTCAAGTGCTTATTTCTTCCTTGTGTTCCAAATTGTTGATTTGAATCTTGACATCATCCCCTCCATTGTTGGTTTCCTATAGATTTTTCTTTATTTCACATAATGCAACCTTTACTTCCGCCTGGGTTGTTTTTATGCTGTTGCTGTACTCAATGAGTTTTCTGAGCACCCCGATCACCAGAGTTTTGAACTCTGCATTTGATAGGTTGGTTATCTCTGTTTCATTTAGTTCTTTTCTGGGGTTTTGTTCTGTTCTTACATTTGAGCCATATTTCTTTGTTTCCTCTATTTGGCAGCCTCCTTGTGTTTGCTTCTGTGTATTAGGTAGAGCTACTTTGACTTCCTGTTTTAGTAGTGTGGCCTATTGTAGAAAAGGCAATCGTATGGATGAATGTGGCTTTTTAAATCCTTGGTTGTTGTTGTTCCATACAGCCTGATTTTCTGATGGTTCTGGGTGTTATTTGTTTTGAGGTCGGGTTGTAATTTTTTTTGTAGTTGTGTGAGAAGTCAAAGTGTGTTTAGCTGTGCCTCCATCTTGACAGGAAGTCTGAAACTAATATAATATTATATGCTAGCCATATTTTTACCTATAGAAGCAAATCCTAAACAAATATAAGTTTTTGACCATGATTACACAAAGAAGTTCCTGATGCCTTTTTGGGACATGGTGTGTCCACAGAATCCCAGGGTGAGTGACACCTGAGAAGGAACCCTGGGGAGAATTGAAGCTTGGGAGTCTTATCATTTCCTTTGCTCAGGTGCAAGATTCTTTGTCCTCTGCTTGGCACTCATAGGAGATGGCCACATTCCCTAACTGCAGAATCAGCTAGAGCGCTCCCTGTGGCCTGGAGGTATTGGACAGTGAGCCCAGGAATGGAACGTGTCCTCTCTTGCTCATTAGGTTCCTCCTTTTGCCCTTCTGGTAAAAGGATTTTCTTTTCTGGGCTTCTTCCTGCATGTGGTTCCTAGTCATGGGTTCAGCCCCTTTGTCATTTGGTGTTTTCCTGTGCCCCACTGTGAGGAGGAGAAAGGAGACAAAAAGAGGAAGTAGAGGGAGATGGTTTGGTGGTTGGAGGTGCAGGAAGAGAAATACAGACAGACAGAAGACAGAAGAAACAACACAGAGTACACAGAATATGTTTAAGTAATACTGACATCTATTCAGCTGCAGTGGAAACTTGTGTGGAAATAATTGTTGTTCATTGTATTGTTTTAGATGAAAACGGTAGAAATAAATGGAACTGTCAAAGTTATAAACCTTCCCATCTTCATTAAAAATAAAGAATGAAGAAATGAAAAGCAATAACAAGGAGACAGGGCATTCTGAGATTTCTTTTTCTTCCCCCACAGGCGATGTTCCCAACAAAGATTGTCATCAAGGCATCCAGTTTTCTGTCCCACTACTATAGTGATTTTATTTTCTCCTCTTTCAGCAAGGGTTGTTCAGAGCCCTACATGCACTCCCAGGGCAGACTTCTTCATAGACCAGTCATCTTTCTTCACTGACCTTTAAAGCACCCCACTCACCAGTTCTTCCTTCTAGCCTTGGGAAAATGTGTTCTCCAGACACTGTCCACGCACTAGCCAATTTAAACCCCTTAAGGACCTTCTGAGGTAGACATCTCATTCCCATCTCACAGAGGGGGAAACTGAGCTCAGAGAAGTGAAATGACTGATTCCAGTACATATAACCCCTGCATAAACTGAGTGACAGAGCTGAGATTCAGACCAGTCAGCTGAGGACAGAGCAGGTGATCTGCCCTGCTTCTTGCTACTTTCCTAAAAAATCTCAGGGGTCATCTGGCTTGATGTGTACCCGGTACAAAAAAGGAAACTGAGGCCCACAAAGGTGAAGTACTTGCCCAAGCTCACCTGGATTGTATCAGTGAATCTTGGTCTCTCTCCACTCCACCACACTACATATCTCATTATATTCAAATACTTTAGCTAATATATTCAGATGCCAAAAACCACCACTAAAATTACTGCCAGCATTTTCTAAGAGAAAGCAGCTTAGTTTCAGCCTCATTCTCCATTTTTTTTTTTCTAAATCAGAGGCCTATTAACATCACAGCTGTGGTTTGGTTTCATCTCTTTTCATTTCCTCTCCCTGCCCTCAGGTAGAGGTGCCAATGTATGACAATACGGCTCTAAAATGGGCCAAGAGAAGAAGAAAAAGCTTGGAAAAGACAGGAAGGATCAGCACTGTCTATCTCTCTCTCAATTCCTCTCTACCCGAATGTCCTTCCTGTGTCCCTGGGAATCCAGCCTCAGTCTGTTGGGCTTCGGAGCTGACTGAAGAAGCAAAAGGCTGGTCTACAAGGGAAAAGGGAGGCAGACTCACTGGAGAACCAGGAAGGACTTTGAAACTGTGTACGTTGCTGCTTCTCCTTGTGTGGGAGAAGGTCAATCACCTGTTTCTACCAGATTTATAGACCCTATCGAAAAAGGGGGCCAGATAGAGACATTTAGTATTTGTTACAACGTGCAGGTTTAACTGTTGATTGAGACACAGAGGGTGGTAGAAACATAGATGGGAGAACCAAAAGGATTTTGTTCACAGTTGAGATTAAGTAGTCAGCAGGCTAACCACTCAGCTAGGGATCTGGGGGAAGTAATTTACCCTCTCTGAACCTCAGCTTTCTCATCTGTAAAATGGGACACTAGAACACACTGAGCTCTCAATACATACAGGGTGGGAAAGAGTTGGTTTAACAGTTGTGAGTACACAAACCAGTTTATTCTTGGATTGTTGTTTACTATTATATTATTTATGATTATTATTAACCTACTTTTGCCCACCCCTGCATATATTTGATGACTTAGAGTTAGAGTGTTTAAAATCATTTGGCTGGCTGCCTTAAAAAAGGCAGAATAACCCAGTTCCTGTTCATCTGGAAATTAGTTGTCCAGTTTGGGGTTTCTTAATGGCTGAATGTCATTGGGGTACCCTAAAATGTATCAAAAGACCTGCAAGCTCCTTGATGATGGTATCCTGAAGGCAATGCCCATTGCACATAGTCAGACCTCTGATAGGCAAACTTGAATTTGCAGGACCACATGAGTATGAGTGATGGTGTGCATGAATGTACACATGTACACTCACACACATGTGCAATCACACACAGGACTGTGCAACTCACACTGTAAAATAAAAGAGGGGGGAAATCATTCCATTCAACCAAAATGAGCCCTGTAGACTCAACAATGAGTGTAAGTTTTCTTCCTAATACCCAAAAGGCTGGAGTAACCACAGGCTTTTAAATAATGTATTTATTATCCAAACACTAGCAGACATTTTACTTAAATCCAGAAACATTCTGCCAAGAAAGAAAAGGAACTGACAAAACATAGGAAAAGTGGCGTTTCCCAGCTATTTGATCTCATCACAACTTCACCCAAACCAAGCATGTCCTTGCCTTGCGCCTGAGGGTTCTGCCCACAGAGTGACTGAATTGGGGCAGATTGAGGTTTTAAATGCCGCCTAATATCATTTGGGCAAATTAACTTACATGGCTGGACATTGTGTTCCAGCCACAGAGAATCTTCTTTCCCTGTCAGAAGCTCCGACAAGCCAATGCCATAGTGAAATATCAGTAACCTCTTAACATTTTTCTTGATTTCTTTACGAGTGAACATGAGATGCATTAAGAACAACAACCCAATAATTAAGCCCCATGCGGTTCTCCTAGGAGCCAGCTCTGTCGCTTCAATTAGATTATGGACAACGCATTCTCATCTTGGCCATTTGTCTTTTTTGTTTACACACACACCAGCTGACATGCTTCTTAGCATCCAAAAATAGTAATCCAAATTGAGGACAACAAAAGACCTTTCATTATTTACAGTGTTAGGTAACATCTATTTGTTTTGTTTTCATTAGTTGCCAAACAATGAAATGCATGGGTTCTGATTAAACCTGGCATGTGTTAATTATGTCTGAGGTCTAGGGTTGTTTTGTCCACAATAAAGGATTACTTAAGGGTGAAGCCAGAGTGGAAAGTTGAGGTAGCCCGGCCTCAGAAGTCACCTGCATCCAGGTGTTTCCTAGATGAAAGTTTCCAGCCTCCAAATGGCAGAAGCAATGTGAGCTTGTCACAGAAAAGTTACATTTTTTTTGGTTTGGTTTCAGTTTGAAGCCCTCAGCTTTATCACCCGTTTTATGGGCTGGAGTTAAATAGCAGTACAATGAAGTTTTCTCTCTTACTGCTCAGCACTAACAGCCATCATGAGCCATAATTAGAAGTAAAACCACCACATAAATAACGCGGCAGAAAAACGGCCACCAGGACAAGCCTGACTTTGGCTATGGGAAACTTCAGCGGGTCCTGGGTATCCATCATACTTAAGGGGCACTGCGTGGTTTCGCCCATATTTGTCTTACTAAAGCCAAAATGGGAGCCATTTAGACTTCCAAATAAGCTTTTAAAAATAGACAATGCCAGTGGAAACAGACTGTCTGCTTTTAAATGTGATGGAGAAACCCTTTGCCAGGAGGCCAGGGCAGCTATGAGGGCTGGTCTAGGAGGCGGAGCATGGGAACCCAGAGGCAAGGAAGGAAAAAAAAATGGAGGTAGAGGATGCGTGGACTTCCCCTAACAGTGAGGTCTAGAGATAGTTCACTGCAGAACCCAGAAGTTCCTGCACACCCCTGAGCACAAGACGGGACACTTTCACTGGGGGCACAGGCAAAGCTGGTGGCCATGAAAATGCTGCTTTCCTGGCTTCCACTCAGTGATGAAGTGAGAGCAGGGAGACTCACATTTCGAAGCACCTAGGCATCTTAACATTGACCTTCTTTAATCTTCATAACAATCCTAGGAAGTCAGTGAAAAATAAAATATATTGACTCCTGTACCTGAACGTGACTTTGAGGAAATAGGACTGGCAGCCAGCTCTCTGCATTTGGCCTGCCCATTTGCAAAGAGGCAGCAGATATGAATTAACATGAGGGCACCATACAATAATCAGAACAATCTCCTTTTTTCCAGAGTTAGTCTCCCACATGCCGGGGATAAAGAGACAAACCCAGCAGAGGAAACCTGTTGTGGAAGAAACATGCCACGTAGCACACAGTGTTTTTCAAAGCCTGAATCATTTTTTAAAAAGTGGTTAAAGTGTACCTGCTTGCTTTTTCAAATAATTTATGTGTGTTTTTCTGTCGGTCAGCCAGAGTAGTTAAGGTCTAACCATCATGTGGAATGAAAGAGAACATTCTTTTGGAAATTCTAAAAGCCTGTATGTGTTCTCTAAAGATGGTGGCTTGCTTTCTCCTTTTTCTTGCGTTCTTTGCAAAATCAATCATTCAAACTAACAAAATTTAAAATAAAAACAAAACAAAATTCATCAAAAACTCTGTGTTGAGAGTTTATAAACAGATTTACATCTGGAATTAAGATGTACATTTAGTGAAACAGCCTTAAACTTCTGTAGGCAATATAGCTCCATTTCACACGGGGATTTTTGTCTGCATTTGTATCTGTGCAGGCCACGTAAGGTATGACATGGACATTTTTCAAATTAAGATATTAAGTGCTCTATTGTGTGTGCGTGGACCTGCTATATTCTAACAAATCTAGTGCATATCTCAAAAAAAATGGCTTTGCCAAAGTTGGTGAGCAGCCCAGCATGGTTTATCTCTAGCCCACAGCTCTGTCCCTGAATTCAATACTGCAGGCACAATTTAATGCAAACCCAATTTATGACTTAATGCTCTAGGGACCGTAGTGGGAGATTGTTACATTCTTCTTTTCTAATCCTATTTGTGCTTTAATTTGCTAAGTCTGTAATGAGGAGCATGCCTTGAATAGATTCAAGATCTTTCACATTGCTTTTGACTTTGTTTAATATAACAGTTTTTACAGTTTGCATTAAATACCCAGGTGCTACGGTCAGTATTATCTTTCTAGTTTCTCAACTAGAGTGAATAAAATTACACCATGAAAGTAATTGTATACATGTTTTCTTGTTTATTGTAATGGTTTATTTCCTATTATAATTCTTGATTCAAATTGCATCTAGTCTCCAAAAGTCCATTCTCCATGGGCTCTTACTTCCCTTTTCTATACAGTTGTTAGTCTCTGAAGAGAATGGAGTCTTGACTGACAACTGATTAGTTAAGAAATAATAGAATAAGTTTTCTAGTCTAAGTTACGATACTTCAATTAAACAAAAAGGAAAAAAGTAAGGAAGATAGGGAGGGAGGGAGGGAGCGAGGGGAAGGAGGAAGGAAGAAAGGAAGGAAGGAAGGAAGGAAGGAAGGAAGGAAGGAAGGAAGGAAGGAAGGAGACGGTGCAGTATCACCAGACAGTCTCTATTTCTGGCACTCAGCTGCAATGTACCATCCCTAATCAGAGCTGCTATATCACCCAACTTCACTGTGTGTCATTTTCTGTCCCTAACTATGTTATAGCCAATTATAGCTAAATTCTCTGTTCTGTATGCACAATCAAAGGGCGTCTGGAATGCATTTTGCTATTTTCTAAATCCTATTATTGCAGACATGTTTATTACATTCCGAAGATGGCTTTCTGAAATTACATTGGTATTGTACAACCCACCTGCCATTTACAAACAAAAGGACCTAAACATTTCATAACAAGAAGAAAGTTCATTTAGCTCTTTCTTAGGAACTTTTCCCATGTTATCTCCTTCCATAACCATTTTTGTAAGACTCACTGCTCAAGCCTCTATATATCTGTAAAAATATCTAAGCTTTTCTGTTAATGTTTATTTCTAAATTAATAACAGCATACTAAAAAGCTTATACAGAAAAAGAAACAAACAACAAAACAAAAAGGCAACTGACAAAATGGGAGGTGACATTTACAAACAAAAGCCCCAACAAGGGGTTAAAATCCAAAATGTATAAAGAATTCATACAATTGAACACCAAACAAACAAATTAAAAAATGGGCAGAGGACCTGAACAGACACCTCTCCCAAGAGACATGCAAATGTCCATCAGGTATATGAAATATACACCTGGACTATTAGGGAAAAGCAAATTAAAACTACAATGAAGTATTACTTCACACCCATTAGCACAGTTATTATAAAATAACTGTGATAACAAGTGTTGGAGAGGTTGTGGAGAAAAAGAAACCCTGCTGGTGGGTTTCCATTGTAAAATGTATCCATTTTACATTCTTTGCGAATGTAAATGGATACAACCACTATGGAAAACAGAATAGCAGTTCCTCAACAAACTAAAAATAGAGTTACCACATGACCCAGAAATCCCTCTCTGGGTATCTACCTGAAAAACTAGAAAACATTCGCAAAGATGTACACTCATGTATGTTCATTGCAGCATTATTCACAGTGGCCAAGACATGGACAAAACCAAAGTGCCCTGCGGTAGAGGCCTGGATAAAGAAGACATAGTACACACATGTCATGAAATACTACTCAGCCATAAGAAAAGATGAAATACTCCATTTGCGACAACATGGATTTACCTTGAGAATATCATGCTAGGTGAAATGTCAATCAGAAAAAGCTAAGGACAATATGATTTCACTCGTATATGAGATATAAAACTGAAGGTCACAGACACAGACAGACAACAGTATGGTGGTTACCAGAGGGAAAGGGGTAGGGTGGGTAGTAAAGGGCAAAGGGGGCCAAATATACAGTGGGGAAAGCTGACTTGATTTGGGTGGTGGGCGCATGATGCAAAATACAGACAGTATACCATAGAAAAGTGCACCTGAAACCTACATGACCCTACGAACCAATGTCACCTCAGTACATTAACAAAGTAATTTTTAAAGTAGGATCACTACATAAATTACTTTATAATTTGGTTTTTCAAATTACCATTCCTAACATTACAGGTCAAAATATAAGAACACATTTATTTTAACATTTACGTAGTTCAATCCTTTATTACATATAAACCCCAATTTTTGCAGCCATCCACACTGATACACATTCAAGGTGGCTTACTTTTTTTCTGCCATAAACAATGTCTCAGTAAATACTCTTGTAAGTGTATATATAATAAACAATAGCACAGCAGGTCATAAAGGAGTTATAAATAAACTATTGACAAGTGAGACGGACGCTTGCTGCCACGTTCATTGCGACATATTTTCAGACTACATAGAAAGGAATCGTAAAATGGATCTTAAATTATAACTATTTGATCGCCCTGAAATAACTCCTCTAGGCTGCCTGTCAAAAGGGAAAAATGTCAAGTTATGTCTTTAAATTTCACTTGGGGCCATCTTAAGAGGAAAGCGAGTGCTGTTAGAAAGACACATGATATCTGTTGGAAAACACAGGACCTCGTCATTAATTATTAAGGGAGAAATGGAAGTGTTTCCAAACCACACGCTTCCCTTTTCCCTTCTATTGAAGTTTATATTCTCAAATACCCCCCACCCTAAGCTTACTTTATTACTGGTATTTGCCTGGCAGAGTCAGGGGATATCACTACCTTTTTATTTGCTCTTTTTACAGGACCCAACAAAGTGCTTTTAAAATATAGAACCACTTAATTCAAGTCAAGCTTCCTCAATATGCCTTTCATTCAAGCCCTTTCTAATTTGTTTTCCACCAGCCAGGAGCCCAGAGAAGACACTGTGATGTATGTTCTCATTTATTTATTTTATTTGGGCTTTTCATTTAAGGAAAGAAATTCTGCACAACCCCTACCATCCTCAATTCTGCATCATCTCGCCCCACTCCACCCTTTGCCTTTGGACCACTGAGGTTTTCTCAAGGCCAGATTGTGGAGTTCTAAATGATTTCTTTGGAGTTTTTGACCATGGTCTGGAGGATGCTTGGCCTTGGGTCCTTTGGGGCACACCAAGGGTGGGTCTTGGCACCTCTTGGGCTGGAAACAACCCAAGGTTTTAGACTGGCTCTGTTTTTCTTCCTTTAACACTTTACACCTGCGCAGTACAACGCTCTCTGGACAGAGCCCTGGAGGAATGCAGCCTTTCCCCAATGGTGGAAGATGCTTTGCCTTGGAGCTTAAATTTCCACAAAGACTAAAGCTGTGCGCCTTGGCAGCCAGAAGGATATTACTTTTTCATATCAACATATTGTTTTGATTTGGGCACTGAGCATGGGGTAAAGGAAATTTCTACATGACATTTGAGACCTTGGGCTGATCAATCCCGCAACCACAGGTTTCAGTCTTACTTTTCATTCCTACCCACTCACGTTGAGTAAGTTATTCCTCCTCTCTACACTGATTCATTCATCTATCCAGTGAGTCAGCAAATACTTATGAGGCACCTATGATATGCCAGGTACCGAGTCAGACACAGTGGGTAACAGCTACTGACACAGACATGATTCCCGCCCTCACTGGCCTAGTGGGGCCAACAGACAAGCATTTTCAGTAAAATGTGACAGGTATGGTAACAGGGGAAGTCAGTGAAGCCTTCCAGGAAAAAAAAAGGGATATATAAGAAATCAGTTTCCTCCGAAGTAGGAGGAAATATAATACTTGTCTCAAGGGGGCACTGTGAGAATAACAGATGATATACAGGAGGGTTTTGCACTGACCTTCACAAAAAGTAACAACTCAACGAAAAAGAATTGGAAAGCAAATATTGCCATTATTGCTAAGTACCACCCCAGGATTCCGANCCTAGTGGGGCCAACAGACAAGCATTTTCAGTAAAATGTGACAGGTATGGTAACAGGGGAAGTCAGTGAAGCCTTCCGGGAAAAAAAAAGGGATATATAAGAAATCAGTTTCCTCCGAAGTCGGAGGAAATATAATACTTGTCTCAAGGGGGCACTGTGAGAATAACAGATGATATACAGGAGGGTTTTGCACTGACCTTCACAAAAAGTAACAACTCAATGAAAAAGAATTGGAAAGCAAATATTGCCATTATTGCTAAGTACCACCCCAGGATTCCGAAAGAAATTAATATTAGAGAACCACACTTCACCTTTTAGAAGACACAAGCTTACCCTGTAATTCTATTGCTTTTTTAATAGAGAGAATTAAATGATGTTGTTTTTGAAACATTAAAGTAAATGTAAAAATAAATGAACTTAAATCAATAGGCTCTCTCTAGTAGAAATCTCTGGCAGTTGACTTTTTGTCAAACACCAGCCTCTCCAGAGCAGAAAGAACTGGACGAGTCGGTTCTACCCACTTCAGGCTTCTCCTCCCGCACCGAGTCATGGTCGGCCCCAGCAGAAGACGGCTCCTCCAAAGTGCTCTAACCAATACCCAGAAGGCAATAGCATTTACTTTCATTTTAAGATAGGAAGCACTTTTAAATAAATGTTTTTAAATGAGTCATATTTGCTCGTTATAGCTTTAGAAATGCATTCCCACAGAGACAAGCTTTGGTTCCGCCTGTCACCCAACCAAACACCCTCAGGAGACCCACCCACTCCAGGAAGTGCTCTGTCCTGGTGAACGCAGTGTGGGTGATGGAGTTGTCCAACACAACTCCTAAGAATAATAGTATAAATGAGCATTAGTGTGCATGATCTTTGATTACTTACACAAATATCACAAATATTTAAGGGCAATCATCTGTCCGTTTAGCTGTAGCAGAATTCATCTTAGGAGAACAGACTGTTTTTGTTTCAGCAAATACTTAGATGGGCCATTTTGGTGCCTTTGAATGGGGTCCAAGGCAGAGGTGAATTGCTCTGCTTAGTAACATCGAAGAGGCGTTGAGGTTCTGGGAGCAGCCTGAGAAGCAGAGAGAGGGGGAAAGAGGTATTTGAAGAAGAGGGACAGAGCAGCTGGTGGGAGCCTTTTAGGAGGACAGTTTGCAAAGAGGTGTAGCTTAATGTGGGTCTCACAGAGGAACAATGACCAAAAATGATGTTCAATATTCAGTTCTTAGCAGTTATCTCCCAAGCTGGGTTGCTAGGTAACGTTTGCATAGACACACTCCCTCAGAATTGTCACTGCAGGTCTAGAAACATTGCTTTATAGGAGTAGTTATTAGAGACTCTCAAGGAGACTGGAGGTATCTCGGTGGCCACAGAGCAGAGGAGAAATAGCAACCTTGGGGGCCAAGAGAGATCCAGAGGTCAGAATGGACAGGTGTTAGAGGCAGAGACCCCCAAGAATGTGAGCTCGTAGAAAGTCACAGAAACATGGGCAAGGCAATGATATTCATATATCACATGCACAAGAGGGTTTGAGCTCATTTTACCCGACCTGGGCTACATATCCACATGCAAACTACAACAAGCCTTCAATTCCTTCATTGGAAACTCTTACTAAGTCAAGGTAACCTGAAAATTTAAGTAGCTATACTGAATGAACACTCACTTCAGGTTTTGGAATAAGTGACAAGTGGAAAACAGGACATGGAGCTACATCTTTTAGCATTTCAGAAATGCAAGCTATGGCTCATTTGCATTTAATAGTACTATCCCTTTAAGTTGGAGAACCCTGTCATCAATGAATGGTTGCTGATCTAATGGCTAATTTATAGCAGAGTCTCTAATGACCTAATAGCTCATTAAGGCTGACTGAGCCAGCAGGGGTCTTCAAAAATGTTTTTTATTCCACTCTGAGGCTTTGTGAGTTTTCCTGTGCATACATCAAACCATGGCCCAGGTTATTAAATTTACAAATGTGAAACCACAGCAAGAACAGGATGGACGTATACAAATATAACTCGGGAGTAGGAGGACAAATATAGAACCCACATGACAGAGATTTATAACACTGCCAAGATCATATGATGGGAAGCAAGAGAGAAACATGCTGGGAACCAAATGGGTTCCCAACAGGTAAGATCTTATGCCAAGAATTGAGTTGTCACTGTGATAGTGTGGAAACAGATTCGGAGGGAGTAAATTCGCCATTCATTCATCATTTAATAAATCAATTTTTATTAAATACCTATTACTCATAAGGTAGTATATATAAATGCTTTATAAACATTATAGCAATTTATACAATTGCTATGGTCACTCCAGATATGAGAAAACTGAGCCTCTGGTAAATTAGGAGGCTCGAGAGAGTTGTATGATGTGCATATAACATTCACACACACCAGGCAAGGAATGGATCTGGGATGCAAACCCAGGTCTCCCTCCAAAATTTCTGGGTTTTGTTTCTTACTACATTGTCCCCTAGAGGGTTTGAACAACCCGAGCATCTTATTTCTTGGAAGATATTTGTGTCTAAAGATATAAGGAAAGGCAATTGCTACTGGCATCCATTTTCAGAGAAGTAGCCAATTCTAATAGCATGATTAATTAAAATATTCAGGTAAGCCCCAAGCGACAACGATGAAGAACTCTCATCAATGCTCCTTTTCCAATCCCAGGCTGTCACCAGATGCCCCATAGGTGACTGAGTCCTTTTCTGGCAACAGCCTTCATCCACTAATGGAGCTAGATCCACTGAGAAACAGAAAAAGAGCTGGGAAGCAAAAGCCCTGGCAGACTGACCCTGTGGTCCAGAAGTACCTACAGCTACGTTTGAGAAGACACTGACTATCCATCCAGCACAACCAACCCATCCTTATGTGTGACTGAAGTTTTAACAGAAAACAATCATAAGAAAAACAACCCGACGTAGCAAGAGCCTGGCCAAGGCACAGATTTTGAAAGGGAGATATGTCCATAAACTTGGCTGAGACATTTACTCTCCACCTTCCACCCACCAGGACTGAGGTCTGCTCCCAGGGGCATTAATTCAGGCTCTGACTGGCCCAGTGAAGGCCCTCTGGGGGATAAGCTCACAGAAGGATCCTCAAGACAAGTGCAAAGGGGATGTGAGCAGGCCTTGGACAGCATCTGCCACATCTGCTCTTTTTCTAGAATAATGACCAGAACAGCCCCGAAGCCTGCATCTGTTCATGAGCATACAGAACAGGAACATATTTTTACCTCAGTAGTGTGTAGCTGATACCCCCTCCCCAGTGCCGTGAGGGGGTGCAATACCAGCACAAACACCCTGAAATATGTCAAGATGTGGAGAGGCAGCTGTCCGTCCCTCTTTTAAAGGATTCAGGCAATGTTGGTTGACCTCCATTATAGAACTGGCATATATTAGTGAAACAACCCTTTAACAGTTTTTTAGCACCCAACTATATGTTCTGTTATAAGGAATAGCAAATGTTTAATCATAAATATTTTAATGGCTTCAGGGATTCATGGTATTCAATGACCGTGTTAAATGATAATAATCACATCTGGTTTATTACTATAGTAATTCAGCAGCTTCTCTTCAGCAGTTATTTTTTATTATATGTGCTGTGCTACTGTCATGGTCATTTATGGCAGTAATATTTTAAAGTGGCTCATTTGTTTGTTTAAGGACAGTTTCACAATATATTTCTGTATTAATATACATTTCACACTATTATTTCCAAGCTGCCACCGGAAAATTGATCCCAGCCTGTTATGACTGGAGAGGCTGGAAGACACGAGAAATACCCAAGCAGAGATGGAGTGGGGCGGCCAGATGGGGCTGTCCTGGCACCCACAGAAGCGACAACAACTGCTACTAAGCCTTATTCGTAAACAAAGATGTGCACTAAGAAAAAGTTAAGCAACAGTACATGTGAAGGGAAGACCCTAGATTTGGGATGGCATTTGGAGGGAAACTACCGTCCCAGAGGCAAAGGCATTCGGGAACAACCCAAAAGCTCGTGGTTTGTGAGACCTAGGGCGGTCACCAATGTCTGGCAGACATCTCAGCTGCAATAACAAAATAATAGTGAGGGGGCAAAGAGTGAAAAAAATGTGAACTCACAGGAGTGACGCAAGGGCAGATCAAGGTTATCCACTGAATAGCTGATGCACTCACATCAATTTCAAATCTGCTCAGTGGGCACTGGGAGTGAATTGCGGCGCCACGGAGAGCAGCGCCCTGTCCATGTTTTTTCTCTGGAGAGGTACAGATCAGCAGGTATCATGACACTGAAGTTGTATGTGACCTCTGCTGCACTTTTGCCCCACATGTCCCAAGGTGTTGCTTGCCGTGGGGTAAATATTAGCCTGAAATCATATACTGCTCTTTAATGGGGAATGGGGGAAGGTGGGGTCCTTAATAACCCAGGAGAGTTAATTTTCTGTGACATTCTGTTGAACCAGGTTGTGGAAATTCAGAGGAGTCCAGAGAAACCTGCCAGGCTCCTGCTCTGCTTCCTCTCTGCCGGCTCCTCGGGCTCCTGATTGGTTGGGTGACAGAGGGCAAATGGCTTTTGCGGCTATGAATGATGTATGATCATAAAATGGTCTGTAACCAGAAGTGCCAACTGACATGCTTGCTGATTTAACGGACACCCAGGGTTATGCTTGCACAGAGACGCTTAAATAAACACGTGCTGGGTTTGAAGTCGTTTACTAAGCAATCATTTCTCTTGCTCCTCTTTTCCATTTTATTTTACTTCATCATAAAAACGAGGAGAATAAAACTGTGATTCTCTCTTTTATAATAATGAAGATTTACTCATTGCCCTGGCAGCTCCTCTTTCTTCCTCTCGACAGAGCCTGGCCCTTTCTCCCTTTTCCTACCTTCAGGGGGAGCTGTGGTAGAAGTGCCCAGGCTGGGTTGGTGAGCACAGCCAGGTGAAGGAGCTGCCCCTTGGAAGTAGAAACGGTATGTTCCAGTTCCTTTCTCGAATCTGGTGAATTAGGAAAACGAATCCCTGAGGCCAATGTTTCATCACTGGAATGGGGTGATTTCTATTCAGCTACAAATCAGCAGAAGCACCAAACTCAGAGAAGAGGATCCCCTCTTGATGGCCCTCAAACTCAGAAGTTTCCCATGAGCTTATTGGTTTCTTCTAACACATTCGCTACACCCATAGCAGTGATGATTAATGCAAGGTTAGGTTTCGGACTGGAATTTTAATCTAGATGATTTTCATGGGGCTACTGAATGGTCATTAGAGGAACATAAATTTTATGGAATGTAAGTTTTCTCAAATAAGTTGATCAGAAATCCATAAGACATCATGGACTAATTATTCCTGGCTCTTTGGAAAATATCCCATAAGATCCATCTGACTTCACATTCCAAGCTGAGTCAGCGACAGCTAATCAGACCCCATTTTTTTCCCACTGGATCTCAGCTGTGCCCACAATGCCTTTCACCGGAGCTTCAAGCAGACACTGCCCACCGATCTCAGCTGGCACTCAGGATAGAGACTTGTTTCCCACTCCTGTTTTAGCACATCTAGCTCTTTACCTTCTAAGAAGAGGATTTACAAAACTTCCCATCTTTTGTATGGCCTAGATGGCTTTTTTTTTTGTTTTGATTCAATTTTTTTAACTAGTAGAATTATCAGTTTTGAAAAGAGGATGTAGACCCACCTGATTCTGGTGTCCTTTGCAATGATAAATCTTCAATAAGCTTTCTTCTCCAGTAATTGGCCTATTCAAGCATCAGTTGTTCTTGGGTAAATTTTGGTAATGTTTGCTAGGAAGTTGCTCAGGTTTTCAAGTGTATTGCCATTGAGCAGCAGGTGGTGTTCTCTTAATTTTTTAAGCAATGTTAAAAACATCTGTGACAGAGACCATACGGCCCTTTACAGAAAAGAGCCTGCTGCCCCTGATAAAACCGTGGAAGGCTCTACTTTTCCCTCTGAGCATAACTTTCACTCTGTCACACAGATTCGTTTGCAGTGTTCTACTTTCCCTTGCTGCTTAGAAACTTTTATAATTTACCTTTGTTTTCTTCTTTATCAAAGGGTTATTCAAGAGTATGTTTGAAAAATAAAAACAATAATTTTAAAAAGTTTAAAGAGCGTATTGCATAAATAAGTATATTTTATAGACCTTTTGAGTATTCATATCTAATGTTATCAGCTTATAATAAGAGAATATGGCTGATCTCTCTTCTCCAGCTTGATCTAATCCCTTCTAATTCTTCTATTTGTCCCTTCTAGTCCCTTCTATCTTCTATCTGATGGGCTCTTCCTGTCAGATCCTGTAGGCACTGGGGTTTACTACCCATGTTGTAATTTTTTTCATGTAGCATGTTTTAAATGTTCTAAATCCATTCTCCTGGACACATTTTGTTTGTCACTGAGGATTTTTTAAAGTGAGATGTCATATAACATTGTGTAAGTTTAAGGGGTATATAACGTGTTGATTTGATACATGTATATATTGCAATATGATTACCACCAGAGCATTAGCTAACACCACTATCACAGCACATCACTGTGAAAACCCTTAAGAAAGGGTTTTTCCTTTCTTAATTGATGAAGAAGCAGTGCATAACTTCAACAAGAATGTTGAACTGATGGCTGGTGCAGTCTCCATGCTATGCTCTCCTATATTAATTCCTGCGTTAGTTATCATTCACAACCTAAGATGAAGTCCTTTTGTTCTCAGGATTCAATTTTTTCTCAGCCATTCACTCATTCCACCAATTTTTACTGGGCACCAACTACATGCCTAGCAGTCACTGGGGATCCAGCCATGATCAACAGCCAACAAAACTCAAGCTGAAGATAAATAGAAAACCAAAAAGTAGTATCAATAATATATCGGAGGGTAGTAAAGACTGTGGAGAAACTAAAACAGGGAAGTGGATGACCAGGAGGGCAACCTCAAATGGGGACAATGAGAAAGCCTTCCCGAAGGGGCAACAGTAGAGCGAAGACCTGAAGATGGTGACGGAGTGACCTAAGTAAGAGGCCAGTTGAGCGAAGAACCAAAGACATCTTGGGGAAGAGTACTCCAACCAAAGGGTCAGTTGGCCAGCTGTTCCTTTGAGGCAAAGAGGGCAACAGGGAGAGGAGGAATCGAGGTCATGATTCACAAGAGGAGGGTGGCTGAGGGTCTCGATGGCCTATATGAGAATCCTGACTTTTATTTCACATCAGGTGGGAAGCCACTGAAGCATTCTGAGCAGACGTGTGACGCAGCCCTGCCCTATTTTAGGCGGCAAATTCTGGCACCTGGGTGGAGAATAGACTGTGGTGGGGCAAGGGCAGAGGCAAGGAGACCAGGTGCAATAATCCAGGTGAGTGTTGATGGCAGCTGGGGAAGAAGTGGAGGTCGTGGGGGTGGTAAAAGTCAAGCGGGTGCTGAGTGTCTTTTGAAGGTCTCTGGAAAAAAAATCCTTCTTGAAGACAAATGAGCTTAATATTGCACTGTTACTGGTTGTGGCTGTGTGTTAGTCACAGGATTTACTTAAATGTGGAATCTATACATAGAATTTGGTGAATGCCAGAGTTTGTAGAAAGACAAAAATGTGTCTAATTCAATCCTCTTGTGGGCCATCTTCTAAAAGGAAAAAAAAAACACGTGGTTTCCATTTGCACTTGAACTTCCTTGCAGCAGGGAATATGCCTTCTGTCTCAGCAAATCATCTTTGCCTCTCCCCTCCTCTTCCTCCAAGTCCCTCCTGACTCTTTATGGATTTTCTGGGGACACCAGAAGCTGTGGGGACCTACAAATTTTGAGTCTTTTGACTGTCATTCTCCAGTGTCTCTGGACAGCCCCAAGCCCAGCTGGCTGGCTACACAGAGACACTCGTGCTGGGCCCGGGCCGCCAGCCAGGAGCAGGTTGTGGAGTTTGTTGCTCAGTGAGGGCAGAATGCTGGAGTTCAGTCAAGAGAACAGATGTGCATTATGGGCCAATCTGACCACAGAGAAACATTTCCTCGTACCTTTTAAAGGTGCACAATTGCCTGGTTAAGCCAAGGCAATTTGACATACATTACCTTGTTCATAAACAGGGAAGAGAGAGCCCTTCCTCCCCGAGGGTGTACAAACGGTCCGAGGAGCAAGCCAAGGACCTCAGAAACACTGCAGAGCAGCCTCGGGAAACAAATGGCCATGGAAAGTGCCCAAGAACGTATTAATGGCTTGGACGTTACCACACCCAGGCCAGAAACAGGAAGCTATTGATCGTATGTTCACTCATCATTTCAAGGTACGACTGGAGCTATCTTTACACGGGGGGNCCCCCCCCCCCCCCCCCCCCCCCCCCCCCCCCCCCCCGGCGCGCAAAAGCTTCCATTCGATTTAAAGAAGCCCACCCCTGCAGACCTTTCACTCACTCCTCCAGCACCTACCCAGCCTCTGTTCTTAATGGCACCTGCTGCTTCTGATAATTTCACAGAATCTCAAGGAAGTGGCAGGGTATTTGTTCTTAAGACATTTAAATAGAGCTGAGGAGACCAGATGTCTCTTAAGTGAAACACCCAAGGTGATAGAGCAATAATGCTGAGAGAAAGGACTTCATCAATGAGACCAGTCCTATACTCTCTCCACTGTGCCTGGAATGTTCCATCGACCACCACTATCTACCTGTCTTCTGCCATTCCACACCATGCACCTGGTGATCGCCAAGACTGAATTCAGCTCAGTTCCTAGATGAACCCTCCTCCAGCACATACCTCTCTCCCTGTCCCCACACACTGAATACACAGAGTCCTCTCCACACACCTGTCTTCCCCACCAAACTATGCACAATGCCAGGCCCTTAATGTGTGCTTGATTAATATTGATGTTCATGAAATGAATGTCTAAGCTTTAAATTATCTGAAGAAGCTTAAGGGAATAGTTTCTGTGATGGGGATAGGAGAGAATGTGAGCAAAGACATGGAGGCGAATTGCAGAAAATGACTATTACTTACCATGTGAGACATTAAGCTAAGTGCTTCTCGTGATATATGAAATGGAAAAAACCCTAGGGTTACTGAAAATGTAAGGCCAAAAGAAAGTTGGTTTTAGACACACTAAAGCTTTCCTAGGGGGAAACAATGAGATCTGGAAATGGCTGTGATGTCTGTGTCACCAAGATAGCAGGAGGCTTTTGAGGGGACAGTTGGGAAGGTGAGATCAGGAAGTGGAAGACATGGGCAGATGTGGGAAGGCCTTGGAGCATGTAAAAGAATTGGGTGCAGAAACATGAAGAAAGGAGAGAAACGCTGTGTGGCAGGAGTATGGTTCTCCAGGCATTCTCTGGGCCAAACTCAGGAGTTCATCAGCTGGGGTGAGGGGATTTCAAGAATGGCATTGTCACCCTGGTATCGAGGGGGAACCTGGAATCCAGCAGGTAGAAAGACAAGAAAGATTCAGAAAGAACTTTTCCAAGAATAGGCTTATAGAAAGGAGGTGAATTTAGGATAGCGAAGAACGAAAACAGCTTGATTCACAAGGTTAAGCTGGGCCAACTTAAAAGCTGTGAAATGACCCTGGACATGGATAGAAATGTCTTATCCTCTAAAAAGAAGTTCTACAATTCAGAGAAGGAGCTCAAATCTTAAATCTCAACTAGTGTTTTTTAATTAAATTTATTGTGGTAATGTTGGTTAATAACATTATGGAAGTTTCGAGTGCACAAGTCTGGTATCCATCACCTATGTGCTGCATTGTGTGCTCACCACCCAAGTTTTCACCTAGTGGTTTGGAGAAGGAAAAGGTGACAGTAGTTCCCACAATAGCACATGAAAAGACCTTTCACTCATTCATTCATTCATTCAGTTGCAATTTTTTTTCAGTAACAAATATGTGCAAGGCATTTTGCTGGGTGCCATGGGTGGAGGGGGTGAAAGATGCATCTGCCTGTATCCAGGCCCTCAAGGCTTATAGCAAATATGGGGTATCAAATATACTTTATTAACTGTACTACAGGATAAAGAAAGAAATGTCATAGGTCAAATGCTATGAAACTCCAGAGGCAAGGGAGGTTGTTTCCAAGTAGAGAGATCTTCTATGTCTTCTATGTTTTATAATTCCAGCCTTTACATTTAGGTCTATGAACTATTTCAATTAACTTTTGTATACAATGTGGGGTAAAGGTGGAGTTCTATTTTTTAATATAAATATACTTTTGTTTCAGCATTACTTATTGAAAAAACTATCCTTTTCCAATTAAACTGCCTCAATACCTTTGTCAAAACTCAACTGATCAAATAATGATGCTCTCATTCACTGGTTTTTAAAATATCAAATATTAAACTCTAAATCCAATAAATGAAAAAAATAAGCTCAATGCTATTTAAGACAGACCAATTCAGAGAATGTGTTTAGGACATTTGAAAAATAAAGACAGCCCTAAAGAAAGTGCCCATTTGTGTGTGTGCCCTCATCAGGCACCAGCCCCTGGAGAGCAGAGGCTGGGCCAGACTCAGTCTTGTCTCCCCAGTGCCTGACACACCTGGGCTCCCAGGGCAAACGTTCCTTGAGGAGGGGAGGAAGGGAGGGAGGGAAAGAAGGAAGGAGGAAAGGAAGGGAGGAATTTATGTGGGCAACACAGAAAACAGAGCTTTGTGGATATTTGTGCTGTCCCCAGTGAAGATATTTATTTACTTACATTTATTTGAACTCGCCATAGTCTCCAGGTGGTTCTTTTCTTGTCATCCTGCAGTGAAGTCAAAATATCAGTACGGGGGGCTCCTGCCTGAGTCCCTATCTGTTCATCTCTGTGCCTCAGTTTCCTGATCTGTATTTTTTTTCATGAGGTATCATTACCTCATGATATGCCTCCACAGTCTTAAATGTGCCAGAAAAAGTTTTCCTGGAACATGACTTGCTGTCAGATTGTGAGTGCTCACTTTTCCAGCAAGGAAAAGGCAGCAGGCAGCTGACTCATCACCCTCAGTCCCTGCAGGTTGCTGCTGAGATGACTACATTCCTGCCCAAATGGTCCATCTGGACCTGGCTCCTCTCTGCCTCTGAGCCATGTGGGTGGTGGCAGCTTTTGTGACTGTCCCCAGGAGACTCCATCTAGGGGAGACCCAGGCAGCAGCTTTGCCTAGGAAGCCAGATACAGGGCCCACAGTCCTGCCCACTCACACACCTCTGAGGAAAATTGGTTTCTTGTCTAAGGACAGAGGGCCTTCTGTCTTTTTGCTTGTCCCAAACGTTTTCCCCTTTATCATGCATCCTTTACTAACTGCGTTGGTCCCCTGAAGTGATCGACACACCTGACTAGCTGCCTGAAAGAGAAGATGGGGAGTGAAGAGGGGAACATCAGGGGCTGAAAGAACAAAGAGTCTCAGTTAGATGAAGTGTCTGGAACATTGGATGTGATCAGTTCATGTTAGTTGAGGTGCTGTGATTGTTGTGTTATTATTATTATTTCGAGGGGAGCTGGAGAATGATGAGCCCCAGTTTCCGACAGGAATTAGAATGAGGCCTCACCACCAGGCTGGCCACGGGGAGCCGCCTCCTTTCCCTGCTGTTCATGGAGTGCCAGCCAACTTTCAACCCATGTGACCACGCTTCCGTCCAAGACAATTTGAATTAATTTGGGGCATGAAATTTGGTGGGATGCAGTGCCAACTGTTTAACTGAAATCAAGATGCAAACTTCCCTTCATCTACTCATTTTGTAAATCCTGTCGAAAATAAAATAAAAGCCATTAAGCTTGTCTGGCAACGTTTGTCCTTTACACACAAAGCTATTCATTGTTTCCTGATTCTTTTATCCTCTGTTTGCCTGCCCATCCCCCCCTCCCATAGCCCATATCTGTTTTGTTATATTTATGGTCTCCGGGTAGGCCCAGCACACTGTCAGCTTTACTGACTTTGCCAAGTCTAAGATCCCTTTTAGGGGCTTATTTTATTTAAAGAGCACCCCATTAATGGGCTTAATGGCCTTTCAATCACTTAGTATGCATTGTCAATGAGGGAGAATCGATTTTCTGAGAATTCCTGTTCTGGGAGGAAAACAAACAGCCCTTCCTTCCCATTGCAATTTGGCCAATGCACAGACGCAGCACTCACTCCGTCCTGGGTCACGGGCTTTCCTCGCAGCAGGCCTCTGTGGAAGTGGCCTCTGCCCGCGCCACCCTGAGGAAGCCTTGCTCCTTTCTTTATTCCTGCACTGCCTTTCACCTCTGAGGTTGTAACCTGCTGGGCTGTGGGGGCTGTGGGGGCTGTGGGGGCATCTTGTGCACCAAGTTTGGATGAGATTGCATGTTGCTCTCACAAAAGACCCATGCCCCTAGGGCCCTGCAACTCTGTTTGGGGGAAGAATCAGACCATTCCTCCCAGAGCCCCACCAGATCCTCTGGGCCACAGTAACAGATGGGAGGAATGGCTGGCCCCCAGTGGCCCCCAGACACAGATAGACTTTTAAGAAGAGCCCTGCCCCTCCACAGTCTTGAGTTCCAGAAGCTCAAAGCAATGATCCAACACATAATACTCTCACTGGGGTAATTTCTAGTTAGCTAAGCTCTCACCGGAGGACCTCTAATTCCATAAATATCTGTTGATGACTCTCTATGAATAAGACCTGGCTGGCGTCATGGGAGATACATGCAGGGACATAGAGATAATAAAACACAGTCTTGGTCTATACTCAGAGTTTATCTCTTCCAAGATGGGGTCTGTTAGGGGGTCACCCCTCCCTCTCTGGTTCTCCCCCCTCCCCTCCTCCTTCTTTCCCTCCTCCTGATCCTCTTCCTCTTCCTCTCCAGCCCTTTCCCAAGAATGCTGCATTAAATCCCCACATTCTCAGTAACAACAGCTGTATTTTATGGAGACTGACAATGAGCCACAGTCCACTCATTGGCAACCTATGTGCACCCATCTACGTAACCCTCACCACGATTCTATGTAAATGCTATTACAGTGTCACTAAATCTTATTTTTCAGAGAAGAAAGTCGAGTTTAAAGTAAAGTAATTATTGATGGAGCCAGATCCATCTGACTTGAAAACCTTTCCTTTTGACCCATGGACATGAACTGAAGGGGGTGGGGAATGTGGGTGGGAGGAGGTGTGCAGGGTAGAGGTGAATAAAGGGGGGAAATGGGACAGCTATAATAACATAATCAATAAAATATATATTTTTAAAAACCTGTCCTCTTAAACCAACACTTACTTTGTCTTCTCCTCTTTTTAGGGTACTTTGCTCCGCAGGGAATCTTAGCTAGCAGGTACCCACTGTCCTGAGCTAAGTGAAGCAGGTTTTCTGATGTCTGGCTAGTTAGAATAATATTAATAACAGTGACCATCAACTACAAAGTGCCCATCCTATGCTAAACTCCTTATACACCTTTTTTCACTTAATCATCACAACCACCTTGAAAGATGGAGAAGGGGACACTGTGAGGTTAAGGGACTTCCTCAACATCTCACAATTATTAGCTAATAATAATAATGAAATTGTTAGCACTCATTGAAGGCTTGTTATATACCAGGTGCTAAGCTAAGGTTTTTATATCTATATATATTTTTAATCCTACCAAGCTATTATTATTTGTAGTTTACAGATGAGGAAACTGAGGCTCAGAGACTAAAGTAACCTGCCCAAGGTTACCCAGGCCAGCATTTGGCTCATATGGCTTATGGCTGTGCTTGTAATGACAATGCCACAATCATGTCCCAAAGCTCACATTCTTCATATTGCACCACCTCTGTCCTCCCCAAAAACCCTTTGGAAAATGTCCCAAAAATTTTCCCAAAACAACAGTTGAAGACGAACCTGAGACTCCAGGCTCTGTGGCAGGGATGTCTCTTAACAAGCCCCTGCACAGCACCGGGATCTCATTTGCATTTGTCCTTTCTCAGTAGTTTCCAATTCCCCAGCAGAACACAATTTAACTGTAAAATTCGCCTTAACTAGGCAGCTGTCTGCTGCAGTCAGGCACCAGAATCAGGTGCGATTCCCAGTAGGCTCCCCCAAAGCAGCGTGCCAGCCTCTGTAAAGCAATATAAAGTCACCTCCGAGAAATTAGATGCCACTTGGAAGAGGCATATGCTGCCATGCTCGCTTGTTGTCAGCTTGGAATGGTGCAGGAGGTGCCAATCACAACTCAATTATTCCCAGGACTTCTGTCCTGAAGGCTTCCCTGCCATCAGTGAGAACCAGTGCAGGCAAGACTACCAAATGTCTGGGACCAGGAGTAGTACTTGGGATGGGATCTCTGAAGGAGGAGTTATGGGTTTAATTGGCTTCCCTTCACCACGAAGTCAACAAGCCATCAAAATGAGAGCTCCTGACATCCAGTAAGCAAGATAACACTATTCAACAAATGTCATCGGAGCCTCTACTACACCCAGAGCATAATGCTAGGGCACATGTGGCAAACACAAGGTCTGTGGGCTAAAACTGGCCCTCCACCTTGTTTTATCCAGCCCAGCACCTTGTTTCTATCCAGCGGCAGTGCCAAGCTCCTGTCCCTTAGTTAAGGAGTAATTACGTTTATACAGTCCTAAAATTACATCTGGCCCTTTGGAAGATGATGTGGCCCCTAGTGAAAATGGGTTTGACACCCCTGTAGGGGATACAAAAGCAAGTCAAAAGCCCAGTCTCAGCTTGATAAAACCCTACAATTTATGCAGGTACCTAGAGTGCCAAGTAGAGTGAAAAAAAATGCCCTTAGGAAGGTATAGCCGGTGGAGTTCAAAGACATCTGGTTAAAGGCTGTAGTTGAAATGAAGGGAGGAAATGAGTCATTGGGAGACAGACTATAGGAAAAGATGATAAAAATGTTCAGGAGGGGATTTCAGCAGAGGCCTAAATCTCTGGGGCAGAGGAAATGGCAAAAATACCCTAGAAGTGGAGCCAAGAAAGAGAGTGACAGCTCAGAATCCCAGGACACACAGGGTGACAGTGAGAGGGAAGTGCCACCTGTGTCCATAGTGTCCAATGAAACAAGGGTTATAATATGGGAGGCAGAGCCATGGACCCTGGAGTTTAGGAGGATGCTGACAACTAGAAAACAGTGTTGGTAAAGAGGTTTGCCCAAGGTCAAGGACATCTTGGGCTGTGAGGAAAGTAACTGAAGAGTATAGGCTGCTCTTTAGAAATGTTTAACAATAAAAGGAAGAAGAGGTGGAAGTTGGTAAGGCAAGAGTGTAGTAGGCCTGAGGGATGTGCTTTGAAGAATGGGGGAGATTCAAGCATGTTTTCAGGTCCCAGGACAGAAGAGCTGGAAGATACAAGGAGAGCATAAATTCCTGATAGAGTGAGATCCTAGGGCAGACAAGGAGGACCAAGGGCACAAGAAGGCAAATTCACATCGAAAAGGTGAACAGACACTTCACGGACAGGAGCAAGGAAAGAGGGGAAGAGATAATGCAGCTGTTTTGAGGTGGAGAAGGGGATATTCAAAAAACTTACCACTGGTTACCTTGACTTGGCCATTATATCAAAAATGATCTCCAAAACAGCAACTGTGTGCAGAATGGGCTACAACGGCCATCTTGTGAAGGAAGGTGCTAGAGGAAATGGGGGAAGAGTCTCTACGTTCATTTTTCATCAAGCAAATTTTCATCTTTTTTTAACTAGTTGTTTGTAAACATTACATTTATAGTTACAATAAATTTAGTGCTTCAGCCTTCGTGGTCTTTGCTTCTTCCTTAGGAATATCTTACAACCTTTATCTCAAGGATTTTCTTCCTCTTATTACCATCAATTCTAGAGTCCATAGGGGCTAGTTATCCAGGCTGAAAATTATCTGGGTCTTTCTTGTCCTCCTGCCTCAGACTTCCTGTATCTCAGCCATTTCACTGCTCACCAGTCCCTCCGCCAGACGTGGGTAGGGGGTGAACCTGCAAAGCTCCAACTCAGATCAGTTTATTTTTATTACTTATTTTGGGATGTAGCCAAATATTTTAAGTTATTAGCTCAAATGAGGTTGGGGGTAAACTGATGTTCATAATTATTTCATTACCCCTAAATGAAACTACCACCACAATTAGTCCCAAAGTAAGAATGATGAAAATGTCTATATGGGGAGAAAAAAAAGACACAGTTCGCAAAGGTCCTACTGGCAGCGCTAAAGAAATACCTCTCGTGTCATAGCTTTCATGGTCTCCATGTTGTTCACTCTGAGTCTTGCTTTCTCATAGGGCAAGGGTGTCAAACTCATTTTCACTGGGGGCCACATCAGCCTCACAGTTGCCTTCAAAGGATTGAATGTGATTTCAACTCCTTAACAGTTAAGAAGTAGTTACATTTACACAGTCCTAAAATTATTTTGGTCCTTTGAAGGTAACCATAAGGCTGATGTGACCCCAGTGAAAATGAGTCTGATGCCCCTGTCATAAGGTATCTAATTTGAAATTTCATACATTGCATTTTACATTGGAAGCTAGAAGTTGGTGCTGCTGGTATTGACACATCAGTGATTATTCCAGCCCCTGAAATGTGATGCTCAGACCACTCATCAGCATTACGGTTAGGGCAGCTTTTGATGCTCTATATTTGATGCTCTGCCTGTCTCATTGAGGATGACAGGGCAGGATAAGATAGTTTCTCTTTATTTACGAAACTTTGGGAAGTGTGTATTTTTAAAGGGTCCAATAGATTGTGATGTTGTGCTATGTTTTTTCTGGATGTTACCATTGGGATAATTTGAGTAAAGAGGATCCATAGAACCTCTCATATTACTGAGAATCTACAATTGCATTGTGAATGTACAAGTGTCTCAAAATAAAAGGTTTAATGAAAAAGTTTCCAAGAACTTTTTACCATCAGAACAGCAAAACCATAACAAAGTCTAACAATGACTTTCACAGATTCAATACATCCACTAAAATGGCTAAAATTAAAGACTGACAACATCAAGTGTTGACATGATGTGAAGGAAGTAGGATTCTTGTATACCGCTAGTGGTATATACAACCACTTTGGAAAGCAGCTTGGCAATTCTTTGTAAAGTTAAATACGCACTTATTATATGACCTAACTCTTCCACTCTTAGCTCTTTGCTCAGAAGAAATAAAACCATATGTCCACAAAAAAAAGTCTTGTATACAAGTGTTGGGCACACCTTATTCATAATATTCCCAAACTGGAAGCAACCCAAATGTCTATCAACTACTAAATAGCTAAAAAATTTTGACATATTCATGCAATGGAAGACTACTTAGCAATAAAAAGATTAAAACCACTGACACATACAACATGAATGAATTTCAAAAACATTATGCTGAGTGATGGAATTTACACACAAGAATACATAATATATAATTCCATGTATTTGAAATTCTAAAACAAGCAATTCAACTTATACTAACAGAAAACAGAACTGTGGTTTTCTGGAGACATGAGGGATCAAGGAGGGAACTGACTGCAAAAAGGCACAATAGAACGTTTTCAGGGGTAGAAATGTACAATCTCTTGATTGAGCAGTGGAGGTGTGTGTGTGTGTGTGTGTGTGTGTTCTGTTTTATATAAAGTATACCCCAATAAAGTTGATTGAGAAAAAAATGTCACCAAGGACTTCTATCCAAATAAGAAAAATAAAATGAATCCTAGCAATAATTTTTTATATTCAATAGCTTAACTTCCTCATTTTAAAGTCTTCTTCAACAATCAATAGTACCCAGAGTTAAAAGAACCTGGCTTAGATCAGCTAATAGAGGGAGCTTGTTCTCAAACTGAGACTCCATCAACTCAGTGACCTACAAAATTAATTTCTAAGCTGTGAACATGTAACTTTCTTATGTCTCCAACATTCTTTCCTCTCCACAGGTGCAGCCACTGTGTAAAAGGAACTCAAACTATTCCCATGGAGAAACCAACCCTGTGCTCACTGAAAGGCTGAGGATGGGAAGAGTTCCAGATCACCAGGTCAGTGCTTCAGGACCCAAGCCTATTTCTGACTTTATTCCCTCTCTGATCTTTAGATGAAGCTGGTAATTGTTAAGAAGCTTTGTAAGCAGCCCCCCCCTCACTCCCTAGCCCTTGCAAAACTAGAGTCCTGCCACAGTGCTGTGCCTACACCCCATCTCAGTTGCCTAAGGTGGGGTCCTGACTTGTTTTTGCCTGCTGCTCAATAACCTAGAGTCCTGGTGCCACTTAATGGCAGGCCACCCTAGAGCTGGACTGGTCTTCCAATGGCCTGCAGACAGGTTCCCATGATGTTCCATTCTGTCCATTTACAGGACCACACCCTGTAACCAGGAACCAGGGAGCAACCATCTCCCTTCCCCAGGAACTCTGTGCCCTGACTCAGTCTGAGTGTCCTTGTCACCATCTCCTGAGGCTCTCTCAGATTTGTGGATCCCATTTTTATCCCAGAGATGCCTGCCCACTCTGATTCTCAAAGACATTTCTGCAAGTCATGGTTCGCCAGGAAATATATTCATTACTGACACAATCCCAAGTTCTTAATGGACAAATTCTGGAAAGCATTTATCTTTATGTTGCATCTAGAATCACAGAACTTGAGAGTCAGAAGGTTTTCAGAGCCTGAGGACTCCAGTCTTTGAGAAATGGACCTGGAAGGCCTACTCTTGAATATTTCCAGTAGGGGGCGCTCACTACTTTTCAAGACAATTCATACCATTATTAGCAGATATAATTGCTAAAATCTCCTGTATGTGGACTTCAAATTTATTTCTTTGGAAATTCACCCCTATCTTGGTGGGAGAAAATGTTTGCCACCGTATAGCTAACAAAGAATTAGTCTGCAGAGTATTTAAGGAACTTCTGTACCCCAACAACAACCCAATTGAAAAATGAGCAAAGGGATAGACATTTCTCCAAAAATGAAAATGACCAATAAGCACATGAAAACATGCTCAAGAGCACTAATCATTAGAGAAATGTAATTCAAAACCACAATGAGATACCACTTCACACTCAGTAGAAGGGCTATTGTTTTTTAAAAAGGAAAGAAAATACCGAGCATTGGTGAGGGTGTGGAGAAACTGAAACTCTTGTGCACTGTTGGTAAGAATGTAAAATAGTGTAACTGCTGTGAAAAACAATATCGTGGTTCCTCAAAAAATTCAACATATAATTACCATACGATCCAGCAACTCCACTTCTAGGCACATACCCTAAAGGGTCAAGAGCAGGGCCTCAAACAGATATTTGTGCACCGATGTTTATACCAGCAGTATTCACAACAGCCAAAAGGTGAAAACAACCCAAATGTCCTTTGACAGATAAACAAAATACGGTATATAAATACACTGCAATCTTATTCTGCTTTAAAGAGGAATGAAATTCTGATACATGCTACAACATGGATGATCCTCAAAGACATTATGCTAAGTGAGATAAGCCAGAGCCAAAAGAACAAATCATATACCATTGCATTTATACGTGGTATCTAGAATAATTAATAGAGGCAGAAAATAAAATTGAATTTATCAATGATAGCAGGGATACAGTGATGGAGAGTTATAGTTTAGTGGATACAGTGATTCAGTTAAGGATGATAAAAAGTTTTGGAAATGGATGGGGTGAGGGTTGCATAACAGCATGAACGTACTCAGTGCTACTGAATTACATACAGACACACACTGCATTCTGACTTTTCAATCCATGGTGTACTAGACATGTGATGGTGGTTTCACAAGTTGTAGCGCAAGATGTTAACTGGGTATTTGTGGTGATGCTGGTATAAACAAACCCCCTGCACTGCCAGTCGTATAGAAGTAGAGCACATACCATTATGCCCAGTACATAACACTTGATGATGATAATAAACCACTATGTTACCTGTTTATGTGTTTACTACACTATACTTCTTTCATTATTTTAGAGTGCACTCTTCCTGCCTATAAAAAATGTTTATTGTGAAACAGTGTGCCGTGTTACACTGGCAGCAACCTCATACATCGTGTGTTTACTGCATCTCTTGATTGCACTGTTTTCTCTTGTGCTTGGGTTGTTTTGTACCATAACACGCAGGCTTGTAGCCAAGGTGTGCCATAGGCTATATACCATTTAGGTCTGTGTAAGTGCATGCTGTGATGTTCGCAAAATGATGAAGTAGCCTAACAGTGCATTTCTCAGATGTATCCCTGTCCTTAAGTGGCATATGGCTCTATTTTTAAATGTTTAAAATGGTGGATTTTATGTTAGGTCTATTTTGCCACGATAAAAATCTAAGAAATAACATGAAAACAGAACGTGAAACCCGGTGCTTACCAGGTGCCACGTGTTATTCTAGATGCTTTCCTCATGTATCACTTGAGTTGATTCTCCCAACAATCCTGTGAAGCAGGGACTTTATCATCCCCACTTTACAGATGAGAAATGGAAGCTCATGGAAGTTAAGCGTTTTGTCAACAGAAAGAGAGAGAAGGTGACAGAGCTGGGAAAGGCACCCAGCGAGTCAGGCCCCAGATTCAGCCCCTGTGACCCGGACACCACAGGTCCTGCCAGCTGACTAACAACTTACGAGCATGATCTGTGCTTGTGGAAGGAGGAGCCTAAGTGAGGAAGGATGGGACCAGACCCTGGCCTGGCTATAGGCACTCAGCACCTCTGTTCGTGATGTGGGACAAACCAGGTCACCCAGGCCAGAACCTCTTCCTTCTGACCTTTACTGCTGGTGGCAGAGCCCTGATGGCGACAAGGCTCCAGACAGTCACTGTGGACATAGAGGTGCAAGTGACCTATCCCCTAATTAGTGAGGGGAGAGTTTTCAGTGAGACATTCTCCGAGGACAGGCCTAAGGGACGTGTGTGCATTTAAGAATGTCTGGAGATTAGTTGGCCCCTCACTCAGCTAGAAATCCTTTGAAGTTGAAAAAAAAAAATAGAACTCCTAATGCTGCCGGGAATCATTGACTAAAACACCTACCTGTGCAGTCTGGCAATCTGGTTTGGGGCAAATTCTTACATTGGAGATTTCAAAATGTTAATGTTTTACTAATGTATATGCTGGTTTTCAATATAGTAATAGATTGAATTAATATATTATTAATTAGTGGTGTGCTGGCTTTTAATATATTAATATATCTTTCTTTTCTGAACTCTCTCTCTCGGGCTATAAAAGAGACCAGTAACATCACAAAGGCTCTGTGTTATTAATATTTATTGAGATCTTACTACACGTAAGCTCTCTGCATGTATTATTTAATCCAGACAACATCCTCATTCTATAGCTGAGAAAGCACACAGAGGCTGAGTAACCTGTCCAGTGTCAACTAGCAAGAAAGTGCAGTGCTGACCGTCACACCAGGCAGTCTGACCCTGCTTCTCACAACCAGCCAGCCCTGTGACCTCGAGAAACTCCCTTCACACTTTTAGGGGCCATTTTCCTCACCTGGGAAATGAGGAGATGGGACGAGACGGTGTGTGAGATTCTCTTCCAGCTGGAACCTGTCTTTTCCTTTGTCCTTGCACACAGATGACAAGACTTCCCCCAGGGCTTCCCAGGTGGGTGTCCACCAACACTCCTGCTTGAATTATGGGCGCCATTAACGCTGTAGGACTGGAAAGGAGAGTTGAGCTCAGCTGAAACCGATAGGCCCCCTGAGCTGTTTATCATTCTTTCGTCCTGCCCCAAACACCTTCGCTCTTCAACTGCACTCACCCTCCAACAACCTAAATATCTCAGCTATCCGAACAAAGTCTCCCCAGACTCGGAAGTAGCCTAATAAAAGAAAGCAAGGGACATAGACATTCAAGACCAAGGAGGAGGAAGGGGTGGAACTGATATTCTCATTACACTTCCTTCTTTCTTCCCTTGAAGTCACACAATCAATCCCCTCGTGAATTTTCTGACATGCCTGGATAGTATGGTGGTGTGCTGGGAAGTGTTTAACAACCGGCTCTCCAAGAAAACAGAAAAGCCCTGGATGGCAGCATCTGCTGAGTTCTGTAGTGTAAATATTCCCACCATGGCTCATTTCAAGCTACCAACACCACGTCACTGAACACGAAGCTGGAAAGAGATACGAGCCAGAAGGGACCGGCACCAGCACACCTCTGATCCTGGTGCTGTTCCGCCTGAAAGCCTCGTAGCTGAAAGTAGTGCTTGTTCACTGATCCTTTACCCATTCGAATAACTTTTAAAAAATTAAACTAGAAGGTGATTTTTAAATTAGTTCTTTATTACAAATCAAATACCCGATTAAGTTTATTACAGAATACTCTTTTTCCAGAGCTTCCCCCCAGAAGTTCCTTGGGACAAGACAGGTGGAATGGTGGCTGTTCTATTGTATGTTCAAATAATTCACTTACCCAAATCAGCTGAAACAGTTTGCTTCTCTTGGGTTAGTAATTCTCATGAACAGTCTAAGCACCATGTATCAGAATTGCTTTGACTATAAAACCCTAAGCTGCTTTATTATGGGAAGCTTACAAAACTAATGCAAAAAAAGAATTTTCTAGAAAAATGCTTATGTATATATAACCCCTCTATAATACTTTTTCTCTACAAAGTATTGGTATATTCAAGGTATGTGTGGGTTGTTAAGAGTATGGACTCTGGAGTTTAATTACCTGGATTCGAATCACAGTTCCACCACTTATTATTAGCTTTGTGATTTTGAACAAATTACCTAACCTCTCTGTGCTTTGATTTTGTCACTGGAATATGGAGTTCATGTAATAAATAATAGTTGCCACAGTCCAGCTGCTGCAGGGTCCAGGGAACAGCCAATTGTTAATCCACTTTGGATGCTACATTCTCTTCCATGGAGACAAGTTCCTTGAACTCGAGTCCTCCATTCCCAGACCTTGTCAGACAACATGGTTGGAGTTGGACATGGCAAATAGTAGTTGTCATGAGAATTGAGCACATATACATACAGCACCTGGAACAACATACAGGAAGTTTCCTATAACTATTAGCAGTTATCAGGAAATGCAATCAAGGGTTTCCTAAACGTTGATCAAGCTTGTCTCTCCAACAAGATGGTACAGTCCTCAAAGTCTCTTTTCACTTCCCCATAGTTCCTAGCATATAGTGTGACCATATTAAATTCTTATTTAATACGCAAGTGAAGCAACTGGTTGATGAAATATGATTGGATCAATGTAACTCCAGAACATTCTTGCCACAAACAAGCCATTCAGCTTCTCTGGATCCTGGACACCTCTCATGTCTCCATTAGCCTTACAAAAGGGAAGGAAAGTAACCAAGAATAAGTAAGTACCTGGAGTAATTTGTCAGAGTTGATAACATGTGTTTGTGTTCTCAAATGTTTACTAGATATAAGCAAGAAAAAAAATGAAAACAACCTAAATGTTCAACAACAATAAAAATTAAATAAATTATAATGTAACTATTAAATATTCAAGTTTTCAGTACTTACAACATGAAAAAATGACCTAATTATAGCATGTGGAAAAAGCAGCATATAAAATGGTATAAACCATATAATTCCAATCTTTATTTTTTAAAATGTGTTTGTATTGAAGGAAAAAAATTTTTTAAACAGACTTACCAGAAATACTCACATACCAAAATCATAACAGTAGCCACCTTTGATTAATGGGATTTACAGTGATTTTTTTCTTGATATATTTCTGTATTTTCTGAAAATGATAAAAAAAATAGTAATCTGGACCATGGCAATAGTAACTCCAAAATAAAATTAGGCGACCCTATATATGCATATGAAGTCACTGACCTAACACCTCTGGACCAGCTGCATCACCCACCTACATGCCCACCCAGTCGGACATTGTCACCCCCCATCCCCCAAAACTGTCAATCTCTGAAAGTGTCCCAAATCTGATGAACAGCATAGTTTATTTTTGCAAATATGACTCTGATATCCAGCTATTTGGGAGCACCAATGATTACCTTAATTTTTCACACTCCCTTCAGATCTCCGGTATCAGGTAAATACAGTCAACCTTACATAGACATATTTCCAGCTATTAAAATCCAAGCACATTTGTGTTATCTCCTGCCCTTGAGGTGCCTGATACAAGGGAAGCATGACCGAGTACCCTACCGATAAGGCTGAACAAATATGTCTTTTGAAATAGGCTACAGGAAAAGCCCAGGTTCAGATGTGGGATATACATTAAAATATAGCTAAAATTGGGTCAAAGGTGCATCTCAGTTTAGTGAAGTGTGAATTTTAGAATATTTGCTTAATAAAAGCTATTTTATTACTCTCAAACCTAAATGGGTTCGAAACACAGTACTGTGAGTGTAAACTGAGTAAATATGCAGCTGGCTCCTGCTTTTAGGGATAGGTCAGAATTGCTTATGATGAACATATCAGTCAAGTATGATTCAGTCCTTCTAATGTGTTTAAGACAACTTATTCAAAATAATAAAAAAGCAACTTATCCCCTTCAGCAAGGCAAAGTTTTGCAATCTTATTTTTATTCTTCATTTGCTTATATCCACCTCTCCTCAAGGCAATCTCAAGCCAAAGTCTATCGAAAGCATCATAAATTTCAAACTGCTGAGTTAAATCAATAAGGTTTTATGGTACATCTTAAAAAAAAAAAGACTAAAAGGCATAACTTGACTAAATGTAGCTGGAGAAATCCACAGAAATTATTTCTGTCTTAGTGTCTTTGCTGCAAATCAGGAACCAAGCAGAAGTTTCATTTTTCATTCATGGGGAAGGTGTCACCACAGCGGGCACATCGTGGGACACAGTCAGCCTCCAGAAGATGTTACCGGAGATGTTACCGGCCCCTGGAACACTTTAGGGAAAGAAGCTGCTAAGAAATAGTTTACTGAATCAAAATGTGTTGTCTCTATTAGTGTGTCATTAATTTCATGGAAAATATTTATTTACCTAATATTTGGTAAACGCCGCTCCACCTTCTCTGCTTTGGTCTTCTCCATGGCATGTGTCACTAACTTGTTACATATTGTACTGTCCATGGCGCCCCATTAGAATGTAAGCTCTGTGATGGAATGGATTTTTGTTTGGCAGGGGGGTGGTTCTGGTTTTTGGTTTCGCTGTATGCATTTAGAATGGGCCAGAACATTAGAAATGTTTCCCAAAATATTTGTTGAATTAATCAAGCTCCCTCATAATTAAGGGGCACACTCCTGAGATATCTATAGTGAACTATAAGGAGCACTGAATGCAGAATTTAAAGCAGCACTTTGCTTGGCTCTTTTTTTTTTCAATTTTTATTTAATTATTTTTCGAGTACAGTTTTCTGTCTATTACTCCCATCCCATCCCACCCCCATGCTCCCCCCTCCCTCCCATTTCCACCCTTCTCAGTTGTTGTCCATGTATCCATTATACATGTTCCTCTAAATCCCTCCCCTATTTCCCCTGAAATTCCCTCCCCTCTCCCCACTGGTCACTGTCAGCCTGCTCTCTATTTCAGTATCTTTGGTTATATTTTGCTTGCTTGTTTGTTTTGTTGTTTAGCTTCCTGTTAACCGTGATATCATATGGTATTTGTCTTTCACTGCCTGGCTTATTTCACTCAGCATAATGCTTTCCAGTTCCATCCATGTTGTTGCAAATGGTAGGAGCTCCTTCTTTCTTTCTGCAGCATAAAATTCCATTGTGTATATGTACCATAGTTTTTTGATCCATTCATTTACTGACGGGCACCTAGGTTGCTTCCAACTCTTGGCTATTGTAAATTGTGCTGCTATGAACATTGGGGTGCATCGGTTCTTTGGGATTGGTGTTTTAGGGTTCTTAGGATACAATCC